>NC_053447.1:52505710-53105710 GCF_007990345.1 Gossypium hirsutum | reverse complement strand
TTTATGTGGTAATTAGACCATTAGTTAGTTGATGGACAAAAATAGACATAAGAAATGAGAGAAATAGATTTTTTTAAGTGGGGGCATATTAGTCATTTGGTAATAAAAAAAAATAAAATGGGAAAAAGATGACAAAAATCATCATCTTCCTCATTAGTTGCTGCCGAAATTTGAAGGAAGCCATAGCTAAGGTTTCTTTGCTTTCTCAAGCTCATAGTAAGTGCATCCTAGCCCCGTTTTTAATGTTCTTCGCATTTTTGGAATCCTCGTAACTCGGTTTAGCTTATTCTAGCAATAATTCGTGTTAGGGCTCATATTTGGAAAAATACCCATAGGTGAAATGTGTTTATTTTGCTGTTTTATGGTGGAATATGAAGCTATAAATTATGTTAAACAACTTTTGCTAAGCGATTTTAAGCGAAAACGGGTAAATAGGCATAATCGGTAAAAATAATTATTGTTCATAAGTGTATGTTAGAGTGAGAATTTGATGTTGCCATAGAAGGGAAAAATGTTCAGCATGTCATAAAACCTAAGAATAAGTGATGAAGTTTAATTTCCGAGCTTGGGGACAAAAGTGTAATTATGCAAAAGTTTGGGGGCAAAATTGTAATTTTTCAAAAAGTTGGGTGGTGGATTATTTTAATGAATGTGAACATTAAATGAGTTAAATTTGCTATTATAGATCAAGAAAGACGTGAAGATTATTTCAAACGAGGAAAAGAAAAGATAGTGGAGTGAAGTGCAAAATTTCGATATTTTGCACCGAGGTAAGTAAACACGTGACTTGATGTATTATTTTGACATTAATTGATATATGTTGAGATTTATTTGGAATTAAAATAAATGTTTGGCCATATCCTAAAAATGTTGTTAAATCGGGAAAGGTGGTAAAGAGTTGCAATATATGATTTATGGGTTGAACACTCGGAATAAGCCGAAGTATGTTGTACATAAAGGGGTTGCTGTGTGCTGATTCCCCGATTCATTGGTGGTGCTATGTGCGATATCCACCGTATCTTTGAAAAGTGAAAGGGGGTTGCTATGTGCTGATTCCCCCGAGGGGTTGCTAAGTGCTGATTCCCCAGTTCATTGGTGGTGCTAAGTGCGATATCCACCGTATCTCTGAAATAAAAAGGGGGTTGCTATGTGCTGATTCCCCCAAGGGGTTGCTAAGTGCTGATTCCCCGATTAAGTGGTGGTGCTAAGTGCGAGATCCACCAATAACGGTTAACATTCCGAGTGCTCAACGAAAAAGTGTGGAAGGTGAATATTTCCATATGGTGGAAATTTTTATGGGGCAAATATTGAGTTGGATACTAAATCGATCCATGTATGAGATGGGAGAAAATATCAAAAACGAAAAAAGGAACGATTTAGTTATAAACTGTGTTGAACAACAGCAGATGGGTAACTTTGAAAAATCACCATAAATGGTGGAAAATGAATGGGAAGCTGAATAATATATGAAATTGAAGCTGAATGTGTCTATTTTCATATGAAATAAATAGAATAAGCAAAAGAGTTGTATTTTTGGAGATATCTGAATTTTACTGAAACAGGGCTGGATTGATTTCGGGATCCCCTGTTCTAACTTTGGAAAATCACCAAAAATTGTACAAAAATAATTATGGTGTGAAATTTATATTCCTGGATTCCTTATTGACTCTATTTTTAATAGAAACAAGCGAAACCATTTTAAATTTTTTTACAGAGAGTTAAGTGAATTTTTTTGAGGAAGGGTCAGAACCGTTGGGCAGTGAAACAGGGGAAGTTTTAATGAATAAACTGTACTAATTGGCTGGGTAAAAATTCTGAAATTTTTATGGTGAAATGGTATATGAGTCCAGTTTCAGGGAAAATTTACGAAACTCAATTTGGAGCCCTGTAGCTCCGGATAAAAATAAATTAGCGACTATGACGCAGAAAAACAGTTTGCTGGAAATTGCCTAAACAATGAAGTTATTCATGAATAAGTTTATATTTTGGTGTAGTTATGTGAGTAATTACTTATTTATCATGTGTTTACTTACTAAGCTATATGCTTACTCGATTTTATTTTTCCCTTGATTATAGTGACTTCCGACAACTCGGAAATTTGGAACGAAGTCAGACAATCATCCACACTATCCTTCACACTTGGGGTATTTTGCTACTATCGTTCCGGAAAATTATGGCATGTATAGACGACCTATGAAATATGGAATCATCATGTAAATATATGTTATGGTTTGATTTAAAATGTGGTGTTCATTAATAGTTAAATTGTGAGTATTATTATAAATGAGTTCGGTTGATATATATATATTGGATTGTGATTTAAATTTGCAGGAGGTTTAAGCAAAATTAAGCAGAAATGCTGTCGAAATTTTTTAAAAAACTTAGTAATACCTCATACTCTGTTCCGAGCCGGAATACGAGTAAGGGGTGTTACAGTTGAAGTCTTGGGAATCACTTTAACCGATAGTTTTCAAAATAAGGCAATACCCAGTATCTTAGATTTCCAAAGAGAATTGTACCCTAACTTACTGGGTTTCAATTTTCTTCATTGAATTTAAGTAACCAAATACCCTTTTTTTAATTCAAACACACAAATTTCAAATAAAAACCCATTCTCGAGAATTCGACACGTTGTGTCCTAACGCATTGGATATGACATGTTATTTTCTCGAAACGAGGATTTTAAAAATAAAGGCAATGTTCGGTATTTAGGAATTTTGAGAAATTGAACCCTAACTTACTGAGTTTTGATTTTTCATTCGACCCAAATAATCAGATATCCTTCTCGAAATGCATAGGTTTTAAAAGTCAAAGGATAAACTTAATTTTGAGAATTTGGCGTGTTGCATTCTAACTTACTGAGTGTGACAATTTATTTCTTTGAAATTGATGAGCCTCATCATCCAATTCATTTTATTCAAGATAAAAGGATCGTATTTTAAAATCTTTTCAAAATTTCGACATTAAGACATTAAACAATCAATTCGGTACCAATTTTGGGCGTCACGGGGGTGCTAACCCTTCCACATGCGTAACCGACTCCCGAACCTATTTTCTCAAAATTCGCAGACCTAAAATTATTTTCAAGGTGATCCGATCACACTTCTTTAAAAGATCGGTGACGACTCCAATTTTCACCAAAAAATGGTGTCAACACGGTTAATAGGGGCTAAAATGTTAATGCAATGTGGCTAAAGTACAAAGTGTTATATGATTGAAATACAAAAAAAAAAGACTTATGCTTGAGAATGAAATTGAAATATGAACAATGTTATGAAAGGAATCAAGTTATTTGATATATGAGATCGAGAAGCAAAGCCTTGAGGGTACATCAAGATGTTGATTTACCAAACAGAACCAAACTATGACAGCCATAAGAAAGCACCAAGGAAATGATGCTAAGAGATAGTATTCTCCATCACAGACTTGATTGTATAATGTACTAAAATGAAGGCATAATTACAAAAAAAAAACCCTCAACGTTTGGGGGCTTTTGGTTTTGTACCCTTGACCTTATTTTTATTGACACCCTCAACGTTATGAATTTTTCATAAATCAACCCAATTTTAATGATAAACGTGAGTTGACCGTCAGTTAAGCGTCGGTTAACGAAATAAACCTATGTGGCATGCCACATAAGCACGATGACATCATCTAAAAAATTTTGTTTAACAATTTTTTTCATTTTGTTTCCTTCTTTCTTCTTCTCTCTTCCCTACTATTATAGTAAAAAAAAAACAGATACAGACACACCTACCACCATTTTCATCAGAGCCCACACCTGCATTTCACTCTCTCAAATACCCATTTCAACTGAATATTTTTTTCTAATCTAATGAAAAAAATCAACAGATAAAAACAATTCCAAACAAAAAATTAATCGCAAAAAGAATCTTTCAAATTTTAAAAAATAAAATACCATTTTATATTTATAGTACCCAAAATCACAATTATCTCCACAACTACCATAATGTAGTCTCTTCAAATCACTAAAAAATCAATTATGAAGACAGGGGAGGCAACTTGACTCCACTCTCTTCAACCCCATCACCACTATTCTTACCTTTAACAGCTGGCGCTAAAAGCGACTGCAACGAATTAGGAGTAGCAACAACCGAGACTCCATTTGAGGCCCAATTTTTTACCTAAACCCTTATTGTTCTCGAAACCTTCATGGGGTGGAGGCGGGGCGACGAAGTTGATCAAACCCTATGTTTCCAAGAAACAGAAAACCTTATGGAGTAAAGTGACATCGCCAATGAAGGATTTGCAGATTTTGGTAATGGCGACGAGAAAGGTCTTCCTTGTATTTGTTGATGATGAAATCCCTGTACTCATTGTAGATTTTAGGGCTCTTGAGATTGAGCTGCCTTCGAAGAATTCTTTCAATGCTTGCCTATCTATTTCATGAATATCATTCCAAGCAAACCAACCTAAAAAGAAAAAGAAGAAATAAATGAGATTTTTTGTTAGGGTTTTGGACAAGGAGAATA
Source organism: Gossypium hirsutum (assembly GCF_007990345.1). Lineage (NCBI taxonomy): Eukaryota > Viridiplantae > Streptophyta > Magnoliopsida > Malvales > Malvaceae > Gossypium > Gossypium hirsutum. The sequence continues at coordinate 53,101,217 of NC_053447.1, read as the reverse complement.
TTGATTAATCAATTAAAAAGGAGGAACTTACTGGAGTTCTGGTTCTTTGAGTCGACTTGAATCCGGTGTGGGCTCTGATGAAAATGGTGGTGGTGTGTATGTGTTTTACTATAACAGCAAGGAAGAGAGAAAGAGAGACAAAGAAAGAAGGAAACAAAATGAAAAAAAAAATTGTTAAACAATTTTTTTAGATGACGTCATCATGCTTATGTGGCATGCCACATAGGCTTATTTCGTTGACCGGTGCTTAACTGACGATTAACTCACGCTTACCATTAAAATTGGGTTGATTTCTGAAAAGATCATAACGTTGAGGGTGTCAATAAAAAAAAGTCAAGGGCACAAAACCAAAATTCCCCAAACTTGAGGGTTTTTTTTGCAATTATGCCTGAAATGAACTAATAACACATCTATTTACTTATTATGTATATGCATTGTTAGCAAATTATGTAAGCACCACAGAGCTTTTTTACTCAGCATGCAGATTTATTTATTTCTGCGCGCAAGTGACAAACAGGTTCAGTTATATCAACATCATTCAGGACTCTCCTCTTAGCTCAATCAATGTTTGTATTGTTTTTTTGGTCCTAGCCATGTGTTGGCATGTACCTAGATTATAAGTAGTTGTTGGAGTCTTATATGATAATTTTTGGATAGATGGAATTGATGAATTTGTAACCTAAGCTAAGTATGTGTGTTTTGATCATATTTGGATATGTTTATATGTTTATCATGCCATGGTTGATGTATGAAGTAGATATATAAAGATTATGCACTTGAATAACTGGTTGGTTGGTTGCCAAGCAGAATAATTTGATAGCTAATCATGATAACATTTTAACATGTATGTGTTCATGATGTTTAAAGTGTGGAAATGATGTTGTGAACTTGATTTTTGAGCATTACAAGTCATGATTTTGATATGGTGATGTTAAGGGTCAAAATATGTGAATTTTTGGGTCTTGGTATAATAGTATAGGTACATGGAGTTAGTTATATCGAAACAACTTAGGCAGAATCCAAACTTCAGTAGTATTAGGGACTTGTATAAGTACAAGTGGAGTTGTTTCAACCCTCGGAGACCCATACATGGTCTTGAACACCTCCAAACACTTAGAATCTATTTTAAAATGTTTTCAATATGATTTTAAAGACTTAAAAATGAATCTTAATTAATAGAAGTGGTTGATACAATAAGTTTTAATTGTTATTTCTTATTGAATTAAATGTATGGAATTAGTCTGAGTTGCCCTGGCAATGAATGTATTTCTGGCATTTAGATTCGATGGTTAGGTCAGGTGCGGGGTGTCACACAAACATTAATTGCAACATATATGTTAAATCAAATTATTTATTAACTATTTGAATTGGTTAGAAGGTTCTCAATTCACGCTACAATAATTGAGGTTGATACTACTTTTGGGGGTATTACTTATCATGCCGAATTCATCGGAATAAAGTGACGGAGATCGCAGGAGGATAATGTTGCAAACATTGTGCTGAACAAATCCAACGGCCTCCTCCAAGGTACAAGTTTACAGCATTTGTTGTAGACACGATCGGGAAAGGCCTTCTTTTTCATCATATTCTCAATGGAATAGCAATCCGCATTCTTGATTACATCGCCGATCAATTATTCTAGATAAATAGCAAGGCTACTTTGCTTATTTTAAAAATCAACAATTCCATTGTTGCACGTTTGCATGCAATATCATATAAAGATGAAGGTCGATTCCTACCGGACAAAATTAATAAGGTAATCACTCCCGATTGTATAAAAATTTACAATAGTTTAACAGTACAATTTTAGATTATAATTTTTTTTGATAAATTATAATAACAAGGTAAAGTTCGAAGAACCAACACAACTAGCACAATTCAAACTCAGGCCACACCTGGGATGATAATCACTATCTACAGCCCGTGCATAGCTTGGGTATGTGCACACTAGTTTTTTTATATGATACTTATTTTATTTTCTATTATGTTACTTGTATTTGGTACAACTTATATGTTTTGGCACTTAAAAGATAAGGTTGTTAACTTTTTATGTTTAATTTAAATTTTAGGATTGATCTGATGAACGATAATTATTAATATTATTAAATTTGAATTTTCGTTAATAAAATAAATTTGGCATTTTGAATTTGTTTAATTTGTCTAATTAATTTAATGGAAGTTAATTATTAATGCTATTAGTTAATTTTAAGGTTTTATCAGATCAACTCTAAAATTTAATTTAAACACTAAAATACTAGCACTATTACTTTTAATCACTAAAATGTAATTTTTTTTACAAGAAAAAAAAGGTGCAGATACCATATATAAAAAAGTTTCATACTCCTATACCCCAAATTATATGCTTTAAGGGGCTTTTAAAACCCAGATGCAGAGCCCATTGGACCGACTTCTTTAAGTCTTAAACCATGTAATGGAAGTACACACACTAAAAAAAAGGAAAATAATGAAAACAATAAGCCTCTACCAGAAAACCCTAACCGATCTGCTCCCATCTTATTAAAACCCTAGGGCGCCTCTTCTCTCCAGCCAACAACCCTTCCTCTTAAAAAATTGCTTCATTATTTGCCTCTTTGAGTAGCCATGTGAATGAAATCCAAGTTTCGCAATTGGCTTAGTTTGGAGGCAGAAATCGATTCGAAAAACAGAGATATCGGGTTCCTGATGTTTCTGGTCGATTTAACCAAGGCCTTTTTGAGGGGACTCTTGGCTTCTCTTTCTTCACCCGTTGTCCCCCAAGCAGCCTTGGACATTTTCCCTAATTTTTACGATTTTTTTGGGGGTGAATATAATAATATATAGTGTTAACAAGAATGCCTCTCGAATAACCAGAAGGTTAGATTGTAATCCAACGCCGTTTGGTTCAGACAGAGGCTGAGATCAACTCGAACCAGTTTGAGGGTAAGGAACGATTTTCCTCCGTTCCTTTCCTAGATTGTTTTCGTACATTCCTATTTTTGTTTTCAGTTTTGCAGTCATTTTTAAGGTTTTTAAAAGAAGAGAATAAAATATGGTTGATCGAGTTAATTAGAATAATGTTTTAACAAAATGTTTTAAGTATGATTTTTCCCGTTTGAAGCTCAAAATTAAATGGTAACTTTGGGTTTTAATGCATGAGTATGATTTTGAATTACAATTCAACTGATGTATGTGTTGTAAAAACATTAGCAGGTTAGAGTCTGATTTCCTCTTCAAACTTGCACAAATATTAGACCCAGTAGCCAAGGCGGTATTACAAACCATTCCATGTGACAAGCAAGTCCGCCCCTCACTGGACCATCTCCTCTATGTTTGCTGTCCCTCCAACCCCATCGAATGCAGTGTTTCTACTTCGTATTCGATGGAGTCCTTTCCCCCTGAGTAACTTAATTAATGCCCCTATCCATAGGTTCTGAGCAAGGCCATCAAGCATCTATATCTAGATGTTGTATTGCATATTCGGCTTTTTTATAAAAATAATCGGATATTTTTTATTAATTATAAAAATATTCACTTCTTTATTATTTACTTGAAATGAATAGTGAAATTTGGTTAGAATTAAAAAAATTAAATATCAGTTTAATACTAATATTTTTGGGTCAAAAAATAAATAATAGTGGAGTCATAGAAAATGATGTCATTATTTTAATATATTAGATATTTTAATAGTAATTAAATTTTTTTAATTTAAAATTATTATTTATTTGATGGCACCATCTATTTTTAGTTTTTTTATTTGTTGTTAATTTAAATTTTAAATTATTATTTTATTTGGAGTTATAGAGAAATGGTGTTACTACCTTTAATATGGTAGACTCATTCTTTTTGTAGGTTTTTTAAATTGTTTTTTTAATAATAAAATTTAATTTTTTTTAATTTTTGGTGACATCAGTCTTTATGACTTTATCAAATAAAATAATAAATTTAATTTTAAATTAAAAATAAAAAAATAAAAAAGTCTAAAGATGGTGATGCCGTTTTTTTATGGTTTTACTACATAAAATAATAATTTTAGTTTTAAATAAAAATAATAATCATTATAAAAAAATTTTAACATATTAAAGTGGTTGTGATATTTTCTATGGCTTTACTACTACTATTATTATTATTTTTGGTTCTTGAAATATTTAAAAATATTAGTAAATAGATTGATTTCACTCAAAAAGTTAATTTTTTAATCTTAACAGTTAATAATTGGTCGACGTGACAAGCGAGTTATGTAAATTTTTTTCGTTTCAATTTTTATTATTTATTTCAGGTCATACATAATAAAAAATATAAATATTTTTATAATTAATTAAAATTTTTGAGTTATATATATATATAAACCCTGCATATTGTAACCGGTATATGCATGTACCTATACCAAAATCCAAAAAACTATCGTTAATGCCTCCTAGACTTGACAATCTTGAAATATATGGATCACTGACATTGGTGTTGAAACAATTCGAGTTGGTTATATCTCAAAGGTTGCAAAAGCAAGCTCAACAAATCCCATCAGTCGAATGACCCCAAACATAAACGTCACTCTGCATAAGTTGCACAATAGGGACTTAAAAGAATGTTATTAACCTTCATGCCCCCAAACAAAATGTGCCACTCCAAACCATCCCTTCCCAACCCATCCTCCCATATCCTACCTAGCATTCTTCCCCGGGAAGGGGATTAGTACTCCTAAATGAAAATTTTTCTAATTAAGTTATTTATAATTTATAAAATTTTAAATTAGTAATGATATTATACTTTGGTATTCTAAAAATAATAAAAATTTGATTTAATCCTCTAAAAATATAAAGATATAAACTATTAAAATGACGAAATTATATCTTATTATCATAAAAGTATATAATTTAATTCTGCTCCCAAAATTTTTCCGTGCCGAAACATTTGTTACATTGGAAAGAGAGGTTTATTTGGGAAATATGAAAATGGTAGGGAAAAATCTTTATATTCATATTATTTGTTTTGCTTTTGATTATTCTAAAATCACAGATTTGAGCAATTTGTTGATTGGCATTTATATATTAATTTTATTATTATTCAAGTGAGTTTAAATATAAATTTTAAATATTCATTATTTAAATTTTTTATATATATAATGAATTAGGCGTCAATTAGATGGTAATATTTAGTAAGTTGATAATAATTAGAGGTGTTCATGGCCGGACACAATGAAAATCTTAAGTTGGAATGTCCGTGGATTAGGGAGTCCATGGGGCGTTAGAAGACTTCAGTATATGCTGAAGTTATACAGTCCCCAAGTTGTCTTCTTTATGGAGACAAAATTAGATAGTGGACCCTGGAGACGTCTTGTGAAGAGGTTATGGGCAATGAGTAGGGGAGGAGTGATGGAGAAATTAGAATTAGTAGGGAAAGGATTACAAAGATGGGCAATGGGAATAAAAAATTTACGTAGAGGGCTATCAAGGAAATTACTTGCTCGAATTAAGGAACTCGATGGAATGGAGAGAGCAAATGAGAATTTGGCAGAACTAATTGACGCCTAAATTTATTTAAATTTGGAAATTGAAAAAGAAGAAAGGTATTGGGAACAACAAGCAATGATGAATTGGTTAAAAGAAGGAGATAAAAATAAAAAAAATCTTCCATGATTTTGCGTCTTAAAGAAGAAGAGCAATTCGGGTCGAGGAGCTCAAGAATGAATAGGGGCAAATAACTACAGACAAAAGAGAGATGGCGGAGGTGGCAAAGAGATATTTTGAAAACATCTTTTCCTCAAGAGGAGTTGGCAATCTTGAGTATATACTTTCAGGGATTGAATGTGCATTTCGGACAGAAAGATCCGAGGCTTAACTAAAAAATATACTAAAGAAGAAATTATTCTTGCTCTTAAAAGCATGGGGCCAACCAAAGCTTTTGGGAGTGATGGGTTCTCAACACTTTTCTTCCAGAAGTATTGGCATATTGTTGGGCAAGAGGTTGGAGATTTCTTTCTTGATATATTAAATGACGGAGGTCCATTTGATGGGGTTAATATGACAAACATCGTTCTTATACCTAAAGTGGCAAGTTCAACTAACCTCAAGAATTTTCGCCCTATTAACCTATGTACTATTTACAAGATTATATCAAAGACAATGACTAATTGATAAAGGATAAAACTAACATATTTTAATCTCGTTCTTAATGTATTTTTGGATGATTATTTGTGCAAATTGGTGAATTTGATACTCCTAATCCTTTGAATTCATGTTCCTATACTTAGGTAAGCATTTGGGAACTAAATGAGCAAAAAACGAGCGAAAATCAGACAAAAAGAGCAGATTTTAGGAACCACATGGACTGGACACACGGCCATGTGCCAGATCGTGTCGATTTCGTAACTTGCTTCCCAAACACGTGGGAAAACACAATTTTTAGGCTTTCTGAGCATTCTAAATTCTATAAATACCAAATAGAAGAAGAGATATAAGAGCTATAAGAGAATATTGAAGAAAACAACTCGAAGAACACCATTGGAGCCAACTCTAAAGCATATTTCCATCAAGATTGAAGACCACTTTTAATTTCTTTTGAATTTTTTATGGGTTTTTTTATTTCTTGTGGTTTTTCTAAATTTGAGATGTTTTTATTCATAATTATGAACTAATTCCCTAGATACCTAGGGAAGATGAAACCTATGATAAATTCTATTATTTGATTTCTGCTTTACGCGATAAATACTTGATTATTGTTCTTAGTTATGTGTGCTAATTTCTTGTTTTAATATTTTTGGGATATTAATTCATATTTAATATGCTTAAATCAGAGGACTAAAAATCTATGTTTAAGAGTAGATCTAGCATAATTGAGTGGAGTTGCATGCAATGCTAGAAATAGAACAACATAAATCTGCCGGATTAGAGTCAAATCTAATAGGGGAATCTATAAATTGAGTTTAATGCAATAATAGGAGTTTTAATTAGAAAGAAATTTTAATTAATCAACCTAGAGTCAGTTGATCTTACTCTCAAAAGAGATATTAGCATAATTTAGGGATTTCTACGGATCAAGATACCAAGTAAATAAATTGTTTAATTCATATTCATAATAATAGATGAAGTCTAGATGAATTCTTTCCTGGATATTGCCTATCTCATTGGTTATTATTAGATTATTTTTCTGATTCATTCTCTGTTTAGTTATTAGTTAAATTAAGTTAGTAATTTTAGTTTAAAACCCATCACTCCAATTTGTCGGCTAAATAATAGGAAAACGGTAGTTACTAATACTTTTTATCCTCTTGGATACAATATCTCTACTCACCATAGCTATACTATTTATCGATAGGTGCACTTGCCTTTGTCGTATTTTTAACTGTTGTATTTATAAAGCCCAAAGTGCATTTGTGCCAGGAAGACTTATTACAGATAATGTTCTATTAGTGTCTGAATTAATCCATTCTCCAAAACAGAGAAGAATAGACCAACATGGAAGTTTAGTTCTAAAACTAGACATGAGTAAGGCGTATAATAGGGTGGAGTGATCTTTTTGGAAAAAAGTTATACATAGGATGGGATTTGTAGAGCCCTTTGTGTCCTTAATTATGCGGTGTGTAAAATTAGTGAATTATTTAGTATGCATGAATGGTGAGATAGGTGAGAGTTTCAAACCAATGAGGGGGTTGCGTCAAGGTGATCCATTAATCCCCTATTTGTTCTTAATTTGTAGCAAAGGCCTTTCTTTTTTAATGAGGTTAGCGTAATGGGAAGGTATTATTAAAGGGTAAAAGGTATGTTGTAAAGGTCCAACTATTATGCACCTACTTTTTGTGGAAAATTACATTTTATTTGGGGATGCTACAAAAAAAGGGAGCCTATAACCTTAAAACCATATTACGAGAGTAAGAAATTTGTTCTGGTCAATGCATAAACTTTGATAAGTTAATGGTATATTTCAACTCAAACGTTACAGAGTAGAAGAGGGAGCAATTAGTGAACATACGGGAAGTACAAACCTCAAGAAATCTAGAGAAATACTTGGGTCTATCAAATATAGTAAGAAGGGATAAAAAATAACTTTCTAGCTCCTAAAGGAAAACTCCTAAAGGATAAAACGATCAGTCAGGTCAAGAGGTGGAGTACAAGATTTTTGTCAATTGGAGGAAATGAGGTGTTTATAAAAGCAGTACTACAGATAATTCCTACCTACTATATGGCATGTTTTTTGTTACCAAAATCGTTTTGTGCATAATTGGAAAACATTATGGGCCGATTTTGGTGGCAAAATGACATGATAAACGTGGAATTCATTGGTGTGAGTGGAGGAAGCTTGGTGAATTGAAATAATATTGTAGAATGGGCTTTAGATGTTTATCGAAGTTTAATGTGGCATTGTTAGCAAAGTAAGATTGGTGTGTAATTTATTATCCAGATTCGTTATTAGCAAATTCATTAAAAGCGTAGTACCTTTCATCCCGAAGATGCTGAGAAGATTTTATGTATTTCCCTTCCTATTGAGCAAGAAGTTGATAGAATGGTATGAAGAGGAGAAGCTTCAGGGGTTTATACGGTGCGAAATGGTTACAAAAATTTAATACAGAATGACAGAGCAACAAATTTACAAACAAATCAAAATTATTACAAGCCCATGTACAAAAAACTATAGATGGTGGAATTACCCTCAAAAACAAAAATCTTGGTATGGAAAACCCTAAATAACTTTCTACCTACTCTTTCTAATCTATATCAACACATATTGGGGAACGCAACAAACTGTTCGAGGTGCTTAAACAGTACTGAAACCACAAATCATGTGTTTAGAGACTGTCCATTTGCAGCTGATGTTTGGTCCAGACTAGACCTGTTGGCTCGCTTGAAATGTGGGAGGGTTTGGGCTAAAATATAGGCCCAAAAAATGGGCTTGGACAAAAAATAAGGCCCGTTTAAAAATTGAGCTGGGCCTCAAGTAAGGCATTTTTGGCCTGGGCCAGGCCCGGCCCGAATTCAATTTGTTGAGAAATATTTATTTTGATGTTTTTAGTATTTTTGATGTATTATATATATTTTAAAATTATATAAAAATAATATAAAAATTAATATGGGCGGGCTGAGTCGGGCCCGGGTTTTAACATTTTTATCTGGTTTGGACTTGGGAAAAATTTTAAGCCCATTTTTGGGCCGCTGAGCCCGGGCCTAGAAACGGGCCTAAATTTTTAGTTGAGCGTGACCCGAACCCGACCCATGCACACCTCTAGTCCAGACTTGGAATCGAGTGGACCCTGGAGCAAGATCAGTTACAGTATAAGGACTAGATGCAGGCTTTATTCGAAAAAAAAATCTAAGCATCGAATTAGAACAATAGTGTGCGAAATATGGGGATTATAGACAACCAAAAATAAATTGGTTCATGAAAATAAGATACAAATAGGGGCAAGTTTGGTTTAATTCATTACAAAATATTTATGGGAATTAGAATACGTAAATAAGAAAGTACCAATCAGCATAGTGGCAAACGAATACTAAAAACCACTGGAGATGTAACAGCCCATTTTCAGTGAAATCGAAAAGGTAGTTTTAGGACCACAAATATGACATGAAAATATTTATTTTATTATTATTTTAATTTCTACGGTATGTTAGTAGTGTCGTATAAAAATTTTGTTAAGAAATTTTGTTGTTTGCATACTTAATTAAGTGAAAAGGACTAAATCGTAAAAGGTGCAAAAGTAGAGTTCTAGAAGCTAAAGGTATCAAATGGCTATAGAAATTTAATGTAAGAGTCCTTAAGTGGTAATTAGACCATTTATGTGGTAGTGGAAATTTATAGGTTTGGTTTTATTGAAATTAAGGATGTTTTTAAGGGTTAAAAATGTAATTAAGTAAATAAAGGCTAAAATCATAAAAACAAAAGAAAGAAAACAAAGATATCATCTTCTAAACTTGGTTTCCTTCAACCAAAATTGTCAAAACTCCATGTCTAGGGTTCAGTCACCTTATTTTGATTGCATGAGATGTATTTCACTTCCGTTTTTAATGATTTTTAGGTTTTTGAAGTCATTATAGTTTAATTTAGCTAGCCCAATGACTAATTTGCAAAAATGTTAAAGGTCTAGGGTTTCACCATGAATTTTCTTGCATGATTTATGAAGTTTGATGAAAGATTATGAGTCCTTATTGTTAAATAAACAACTTTTGTAAAGTGATTTTTGATGAAATTATCATTTAGGGACTTATTTCTAAAAGTAGTAAAATATCATGATGAAGTTGTGAATTGATGATTTGTGTGGGTTGATATGAGCCCCTAGGTAAATCGACAAGCATGATATGTGGATGAAATTGCATAAATTGTCATTTATGAGCTGAAGGACTAAATTGTAAAGAAGTTAAAACATTAGGGGGAAAATGTAATTTTTTAAAAGTATGAATTTTAGACTGAATTGAATAGAATGAATATCAAATGGATTGAATTTTTTTATTTAGATCAAGTAAGGTGATGGTCACTAAATTAACTATAACGACTAAGGCAAGCGCACCTTTTGAATAATAGTATAGTTATGGTGAGTAGAGAATATTGTATCCACGAGGACTAAAAGTACTAGTAATTACAATTTTTCTATTATTTAGCTGTCAAATTGGAGTGATTGCTTTTAATCTAAAATTACTAAACTAATTTAACTAAGAACGCAATAGAGAATAAAATAGGAAAATAATCAAAAATACCAATGAGATAGACAATACCCAGGAAAGAATCCACCCAGACTTCACTTATTATTATGAATCTAAATTTAAACGATTTATTCAATTGTGTCTTGATCTGTAGAAATCCCTAAATTATGCTAATATCTCTTTCGAGAGTAAGAATAACTGACTCTAGGTTGATTAATTGAAATCTCTTTTTAATTAAAACCCTTATTGTCGCATTAACTCAATCTATAGATTCCCCTATTAGATTTGACTCTAATCCGGTAGATTTATGTCATCCTATTTCTAGGATTGCATGCAACTCCACTCAATTATGCTAGATCTACTATTAAAAAGGAACTTTTGCTCTACTGAATAAACACATTAAACATGAACTAATATCCTAAAAATATTAAACATGAAATAAGCATACATAATTGAGAACAAGAATCAAGTATTTATTGCGTAAAAATAAAAATTAAATAATAAGATTCATCATAGGTTTCATCTTCCCTAAGTATCTAGGGAATTTAGTTCATAATCCTAAATGGAAACATCTCAAAGTTAGGATAACAACAAGACATAGAGAAACTCAATAAAACTTCAAAGGAAATTAAATGAAGATCTTCAATCTTAAAGGAGATCCGCTTCCGAGTTGATTCTGATGGCGTTCTTCGAGTCTTTTCTTCAATCTTCACTGCGTCCCTTTAGGTCTTCTTCTAATTGGTATTTATAGGCTTTAGAATGCTCAAAAAGCCTAAAAATTAGATTTTTTAGTGTATTTGGAAAGCAGAGTATAATATCGACACGGGTTGGCACATGGGCATGTGGCCAGCCTGTGTGGATCCTGGAAACAACTCTATTTGTCTGATTTTGGCTTATTTTTCACTCTTTTTGCTCCCAAATGCTCTTATAAGTATAGATACATGAGTTTGAAGGATTAGGAGCATAAAATTCACTAATTTACATAATTAATCATCCAAAAATACATCAAGAATGAGATTAAAAATATGTTGCTTTTATGGCTTATCATTAGGCCTTGTACAAATCTAGATCGAGGAAAAGATAAAGTCTCAGATTAGTGATCATATTTTGACATCTTTAAAATCGTGGTAAGTTTGTATGTTTAAATAACATTTTAATGTTATTTGATTTGTATTCTATTATGCTATTTATTATATCATGTTATGACAGAAATCCACAATGTTTCAACTACTATTGAGCCTCGTTTGAACCTTAGAAATGTATAGGATACAAATGTCATGTCATTAGGGTTACCATGTTTCAAGTGCTGGTCTTAAATGTCCTATCGATGGCTGAGTTCCAGAATTTGTTGCGAATACTCGTCAGCTTGTGTGAGCGGCATCGTGTAGCTACATTCTGACCGTCAGCTTGCGTAAGCAAACCAATTTATGGCTCGAGTGAGAAATGATGTAAAGAAAAAAAAAGGAATGATTTCGACCATATGTTTAGCACACTTTGTGTAAGCTTCTCGCGTATCTAATATTATTCTAAATGGTTCAACTGGCATGAAAATGGAAGGAACGGTAAGTGTTCCGATTGACTATATTTTGAACCTATGGAAATGTATAAAATATCAATAATCAATTTATGTATATTCATGATTATGGAAAGTATGAATTCAAAGATACTATGTTCATGAAATTTATCTTATCATGTGATGATTTTGTTAAGTTATGTGTTTAAGCACTAACTTGTGTTGTTGGTGATGCTTAAGCTTGTGCCAAGCTTATGTTGGATTGATTCATGTCTATTTTATAAGATTTTGCATTGAAATGGTATGCTATGTTCATGATTTACGAACTTACTAAGCATTATATGCTTACATAATTTTCTTTCTCATGTTTTATAGATTATCGGATGCTCGATCGGTTTGGAAGCTCGTTAGAGACCTATCACACTATCTAGAGATTATATTAGTAGATTTTAATATTTTAGTCATGGTTATAATGGCATGTATAGGTGGACTTGTGCTTAATGATCTAGTTGGTTATGTTTGGCATGTATATATGATATTATGGTTGGTATGCTTTTGTCATTTTGATACTTTGATGGTTGGTGTTGATATGACTAAGTGAATGTATGTTTTAAATAACCAATTTGGTATGTTATGATGTGATTTGGTATGTGGTCAATTATGGTGAGTTTGGTATGAAAATAGGTTAGATGTGAATGGTTGATGAATGGCTAAAATATGCATATGTTTAAGTATATTTGATTGTTGTGATTGAGGTGTCTTATTGACATATTGGTTGTATGAGTAAATAGCTTATTGAATTGGTCTTATTATGCATGTTTTGGACATGATTTAAAGTCTTGGTTATATGTGCAAATGGCTTGTAGGTTCATGCTTGAATTGGGTGAAAGAAATGGCTTGATTTTGGCCTATTTCTTGTCCATACAGCCTAAGACACGGGCGTGTGTCTCAGTCGTGTGTGACACACGGTCATGTGACACGGCTGTGTGTCCCCTGTAGGCTTTAAAGGTTGCAAGTCAGGCAGTTACATGGCCTAGCATACGGCCTGTCACACGGGCATGTGGCTTGGCCGTGTGACCCAACTTAGAGAGTTACATGGGCACGGACATGGGCTAAGACACGACTGTGTATCCCTATTTCGAATGTTACATGGCCTGAGACACGAGCGTGTGTCTCAATCATGTGAGTCACATGGCCGTGTGACCCCTACAATGTGAATTTTTCTAACTTTTTCCCTAAGATTTCATATGTTTCCAATTTAGTCCTAAATCATTTCTAAAGTGTTTTTAAGGCCTCGAGTGCTCAAATAAGGGATGATATACATGTGTTTGAATGAATTATGCTATGATTTATGAAATGTTTGGAAATGAATGATTTTAAGTTATGTTTTTATGGTAATGCTTTGTAACCATATTCCAGCGACGGATACGAGTTAGAGGTGTTATTAGGGCATGAATGTTAAAGTCAACTTTGATGCTGCACTTGATAAACAACACAAGAAGTCATGTATAGGAATTGTCATTAGAAACTCATCTGGTCAACTTTTAAAAGTAAAAGTTTACAATAACGAGTACATACTAACGACCTTTGCAGCAAAGGCACTTACATGTGTTCAGGCGATTAGATTCGGGGTAGAGTTAAGCTTCTTAAGAGTTGAAGTTAAAGGTGACGCATTAACTATTATTAAAAAGACACAAAGTGAGGAAGAGGGATAGATATGAAATTAGGGCTTACATTTCAGTTGCCAAAAGATTAATAAGCAACTTTATAACTTGTAGATTTAAGCATGCAGGGAGACAAACAAACAAAGTAACACACATCATAGCAAAAGAAGGGTTAAATGAGGATGTGAATACTTATTTGGCTAATGGCCTTTCCAATTCGGTAGTTTGGGCTGTTGAGTATGACAGACAAGGTGGAAGAGGGGGTAGTTGACGGGATGGTGGTGAAATCGAAGGAACACCACAGATTTGAAAGATAAGGAAATATAGATCGGAGTGTTAGAAGGAGAATACTTTGGTTTTTTATAGAAGAAAATGAGGAGGCAAATGGTAAGGCATTTCAGATCTAAAAGTTGTTTTAGTGAAAGAGCAACCAAAATAGTGAGTAAAATCACTCATAAAGGAGATGCCTTTGACCATAAGAAGATATGGGTTGTTGACGGCCACTTTTTTGAAGCTTGGAAAGAAGATCTGTTGAGAACGCGAGTGATCGTCGAAGATGAAGACTCACTGCGAGATGATTTTTTTTTAGGGTTTTGTTAGGAATGATTGTTTATTTAAAGATTGAGTTTTTTGGGATTTTGAAATAAGGTTGGTTTTGGTTTTTTATGGGCCTTTGTTTTTAGTTTAGGTAATTGGTTTTTTACTTTACTTTTTTTTGAATAAAACGCAAGTTAATTTAATTAAAAAAATATAAATTACATATTTTTTAATTTTATATAATTTTATATTTAGTATCATTAAATACTTTATATTCCAAAAAATAAATAAACAAGAAAAATGTTTATTTTTTCTTTTCTAAATATTGCTTGTTAGTATTTTCATGTTCTAAAAATAAAAGTTCAGTGAATTTAAAGAAATTCCCTGTTCTTAGAATCATTACATAAAACGTGTTGAAAGAGATATTTGATGAGTTAAATTTGTAGATAAATCCTATTTGATTGGAAATAGAAAGGAGAGAAGCTTGGCATACAAAATACTAGCAAATCAAAGTTGATTTGACCAAATGTAGGAAGTTGTTGTTTGTCCACAAAACCAAACCCAAGATTCCAAGCCAAAGCCAAAATCAAATTTGCATAGTCTGGATCCTTTATTTTGGCATTTGGAGCATTTTCTATAAACATGGCACCCCCATTCTCACCCAACTTGCAGCAATGATTCAGAGTATCCTACACATCCTTCCAGGAACCCAATCACATCAGTCATTTATATTGAAACTTATACCACCAATTTATTATTTTCATAATTTTGCATTAAGATAGAACATTCAATGTTGTGGGGGTGGGACATGGCTAAATCAATCTTACTTGTTTGGATAGCTTTGGGTCATTCTCCTTTCTTTTCTTTGCTTATTAAAATATCTTCATGGGATTTTAAATTAAAACTCATTTGACAGCTAATTGATCCATTTTTGGCCTGCACATGATTAAAAATTGATTAAAACCCACCTAAGGGAGATTAAAAATTGAAATTAAAAAAAATGGACTATAGAATAAGTTATTCATGCTTTGTGGATAAGTGATCTTCAAAACCAAACCGACAATAATTTCAATTGATTAAAAAATATATGCACTTAAATAGATTTGATTGTTTTTATTTT
Organism: Gossypium hirsutum; assembly: GCF_007990345.1. Taxonomy (NCBI): domain Eukaryota; kingdom Viridiplantae; phylum Streptophyta; class Magnoliopsida; order Malvales; family Malvaceae; genus Gossypium; species Gossypium hirsutum. The sequence goes on along the minus strand of NC_053447.1, from coordinate 53,085,776 downwards.
TATTAATAAAGTCAATATTATACTGGTTTGTTTCATATTTATTGTTATTTTAAAAATATTATATATAATATTGACAAATATCAAATATAAAATACAAATCAATCACACAAAATACTTTTTAATAAGCCTTGCAAATACAATCTATCATCAAACAATTTCAAAATGAACAAGTCAAAAAATTATTCCATAAATTAAACAATAAGATCCATAATTCAAAAAGTTTAAAAATATGCCTTAAATCCTTCTACTATTAAAAAAATTAGAATTTAATCCATCTATTTTTCAGAGTTCATAATTCAAGTCCAACTACTAACATTATTTTAAAATCTAAAAAACAGATGAACTAAATTTCTAAAAATAAAAGTGTATGGACTAAATGTTGAATTTTAAAAGAGTACATGAACTTATAACATATTTTAATCTTCCAAAAATCCAAAATAAAGAATAAAATATTTAACTTTTAACTTTAAAATTATATTTTTTATCTTCCGATAGACCATATTTCGGTCGGTAAAGGTGAAATCAATTGGTAAGCATTAGTATGATTAGTACCAAAATAAAACTTAAAATTTGTTGTTTTAATTTACTACCAAAACGAAAAATTCCGAATAATATTAATTACATTAAAAAAAGTTGCTGAAATCCAGACTCAATCTTAAGTCACGCAAATAATAGTGGCTAGCTGATTAATAGATTTGACTAAAGGAGATAAAAAAAAAATCATTTATGTTGTTTAATTAATAAACACAAAATTTAATATTTGTAACATTTCATCCTTTAACCTTTGAAACTGTATTGTGATACTCAATTTCTTTATTTTTTGGAAGGGAGATGGCGTATGTAGAAACTATTCAAGAGAACAAATCTGAATGGAGAGATGAGAAATGATGAAAATCTTGATAAATTTAATGTTCCTCAATATTTATACATATCAGTGCTGAATTTGTAGACATTTCACTAACATCAACTCCCACAGTTTAAAAACTATGCTTGCATATGCCAAGGATGCAAGCATCTATTATAAGTGGCTGAATAAACACTGTAATATAGAATTTTAAGGACTACAAACAGGATTCACTATCCATATACCATTTTATTATGTACAAAAACACAGATACCCTATTTAAAATTCTTGTATAGAACTGGCATAGTAAATCCTTGACACTTGGAGAATAACAGCAGACGAGTGGTCCAGATTTCTCCAGGCAATATTGCTTTAAATACCATCATAGTAACCCCCGAATGTTATTTGAGCTCTGGTGATTGGTACTCCTCTCACCACTGAAATTGCTTCATTGAGTTTGGTTGTGTGATGAACCACTTGCTTCATCCTCTACAATAGCAACAAATTAAGTTACTTAAGCTACAAGTATTATCTAAAAATGGGGCCTAAATTTGATGTGATGTAATTTGCAAGAAATGGTGTTGCTTTTGAATTTGGACTCTTAAATGATGAAATGTGTATATCCTTTTCATAATTATTTGCATTGTAGGGGTAATAAAGGAGACAAAATATACCTCTAATGTTCACATCAACATGTTTAATTTAACAAATATCTTTATCAGATCAGTTAAAACTTCAAATTTACAAAGATTCCCAAATTTCCAGGAAAGTTTAAAAAATAGACAGAAAAAGTGAGAAAATTTTCATACCTTGTCATCACTGTAACGTTGGAACAACAGTTTTTGGTTCAGTTGTTGTTGTTTGTGCCTTTGTTGAGTTCCAAAAATGATGATGCAAAAGGTAGCAGCAGCAACACCAAAAGAGCAGATGGCTCCAATACCAGTCAAACTCCATTTCCATAAATTAAGGCCACCAGAGCTTTCTTCCCAGTTGACATCTTTGTTCTCAGCTTTCTTTTCCACCAGATCTTTTATTTTGGGGGAATTCATGTTCTCCAAAAACTCAGTTTCATCATCAAAATTAAACGTACCTGCAGCATCCAATTGAGGGATAACTCCTTTCGTAGTGGACCTTGGTGAGTTCATTTTGTTGGTCATGTCGACAGATTCATTGTTGTTGTAACTTGGTTTCCTAAACGAAACTTGTGTCTTCACTTCTTTATCACCTCCAACTGATTCCATACCACCTTCTTTGATCTTCTCAAGAATCATGGATGGTGTAGAACTGAAATCAAGAGGTACCCTTTTGGTGATTTCCTTCCCTATTTCATTTTCTGGAACCTTAAGGATTCTTGGTTCCAATGGAAATGGAACTGGGACAACTTGTTTAGCTACCTTCCCTGAATTCCCTGATGGCGGAGACTGTTCTTCATCGAAGTAGTCTGTGAAGAAAACAAGGTTTGAATCAGAAACTCGTTTTCCTCCATGGTCTTGATTGATATCCAGGAATCTATTATCAGGGAGGAAGACCCATTCATGATCAATATCCATCTCTTGGTGAATCATATTTTTTAGGAAATGGAATCCGATTCAAATGGGGGGAGTTATTATAGGAAGTGAGGTGGGTGAAGGGGTTTGAATTATTGGATCAAAAAAGGTGGCTTTACAAGGAGTTTTATGTGGAATTATGAGTGATGAGAGCAAAGGCCACCAGCACAAATGGTGTCCTCTAGCTCTTTGGAGTGAGAAAAATGACGGTTTTGAGTTCTTATGAGCTTATCCCTTCTAACAGGATGACAAATTAAGGGTGGTCCAAAGGGACCCACTAAGAGAATGCCTTCCCTTACAGGGTTCAAGTTCCCAGTTCCAGGATATTTCTTTTTAGTTTTTTAATTTTTTCTTTATTTTTTTTGTCAACAGGTAAAAGTTTTGAATACTATACCAACACTTTGGTTAAAGTGAAGCTAACAGCCTACAATAAGCCAGATAATGTTTTGAATACTATAACCACACCCAATAGTATATTTTTCATTTTATTATTAAACTATGTAATGAAAAATAGAGAGAGAGAGAAAAGGAAAAAGAGGTGTCGGTTGCTTGTAGGAGTTTGCTTGGAATGATACTGACTGGTAGGTTTTCGAAGAAAAAAAAGGGGAAGAAAAATAAGATAGAAAAGATGAAAGTGAAAGGGGCATACAACTGTCTAGGGACTGGTATCTTCCTTTTATTATAATGACAAAGTTAAAAGATAAAGATAGTTTCTCTCCTAAACCATCTAGATTTTACCTCTCATAAAACCTTAATTGGGTAGGCATATTTTCAAGCACAATAATAAACTTGTCTTCCATCATCAACAGAGTATGGATCCACTGGTAACTTTCATGAGAGTTGGATTTGCATATATATATATATATAGCAAGTTTAGGTTAAAGAGAAGGGAATCCGTGTTGAGTATGCATTAGGGAAGTGTTTTTATATTACAAGAAACACAGTGTCTGTGTGTCTGTTTTGGTAAGTCGTTTTCCATGGAAACCAAAACACGTTGCAGCTAAAGCCTTCGTATTGTTAAAAACTGCAGTTCAAGAATCTAGGGTGAAACCTCCCCAACCTAAACCTAGCTTAGGTTGAACCATGGAGTGGCCTGGGAAGAAATTAATATAAGAAATAAAGAAAAGAATCTATCTACAAGTTGGGAATTAGTAATTTTGAACATGATAGAATTTTAATATGATTAATACAACATGGCTTGTATCATATTAACATTTAGAAGAAGAATATAAGCCTGATACATATGTTATTACCATGTATAGACTTTACGCTGCCTAGACTTTGGTCTGTTTCATTAATTTATATAAGACGTGCATTCACTCTCTGCTTTGCTGGAGATTTTCAATTTTTAATAATTCATTATTTAAATAATAGTATAAATTAAATTTTATTAAAAATATTTACATTTTTATTATTTATGAAGTATATATATTTTAAATTGGTTTGTCTTTTTGATATAATGCCTAAAATTAGGTATAGTCCTTCTTTTAACTTATAAATAGGACAATAATGCACTTCAACGCACTTGAGTCCAAATCCTCTTGTATTGATAATAATACCCATACCAAGACTACCAGCATTTTAAATATTAAAAATATAAAAAAAAACCTTAAATGGTGACTTATTGATTAGGTATATAATTTTCCTAAAAGTAACATATGTTGAAATCATAAATATATTAAAAAATTAGAATTTTTTTTAATAAATGAGTATGATACCAACCCATGAGTTGTAGAGGGAAGCCACAAAGCATGACTTTGCCTAATGGGCTAATTATTAAAAGCAAGGTGAGACAAGTGAAAATCAAATAGAATTCTATTCAAGAAATCATTTCTACTAACTCGAATGAGGCTGATGATGAGAGTGACGTTAAGAAGTCCAAGTTTAACTTTTGTTGGATCAATTTTGGAGTTTTGAGAAAAGTCTCTCTTTCTGCCATGCTCTTGTTGGATTGAATTAGAAAATGAGTCGTGACAGATCCAATGGACTTTACGGATTAGCTGTTAATAAGCCTAAAGAAAATGAAAGCAAAATTGTGATAGTCCGTTTTACAAGAAGTGCAACCCAGATTGGTTGATTGTATACTAAGTAAATTACGTCCACATACAATAAATGATAGAAGGTAGCTTGAATAAGGAGACTTGGAGATAATGGGGAGATTTATCTCTTCCATTTAAATATTTTTATCTCTTTTAAATTGTTGTTTTATCTCTTATCTTTATTTTAAATATATTTTTTAAAATTTTGTTTTATCTCTTCCATCTTTTTTCATTGGACATTTGCAACCCACTTTTAGATCAAGTTAATGAATATTAAAGTTTTTCTCACTTTGGAAAAATAGTTTGTGAATTTAAGAGTTAAAGTGATTTTTTGAAGTTTGTTTCCTTTTCAAGTTCTTTCGAAGTGGTAGAGGATTCAAGCCTTTTCCTTTGGTCGATGTTTCTAGTTCCTCTAAATTAGGGGTTTCGTAAGAGTCCACCTGATTATTGAGGATTTTGAATAGCCTTGTTCAAGAGTTTTATAGAGTTCTCTATCTCATTCTTCTTTTTGTTTACTTTACATTTTATTATTATTATTGTGATATTTTGATATTCAAAACTGATTTCTCTCTAATATTTGTTTCGGATCATGTGGGTTCTGCATTAGTTGGTATCAAAGTGAATTTCAATGATGACTTGATCAAGTGTCGTTAAAGGAAGAGATGGTTCGAGTAATAAATGTGTTAATGGTGACTCAACTAAGGAGTACAACCCTTTGATTGAGGCCTTACAAGGTTAAGTGAACCAGATAAAAACTAAACAAATTGAGCTTTAAGGGCAGACAATGCAATGATCAAAGAGAAAATGGAGTTTCTTGCTCAGACCATTTTCAATCAAGAGAGAATAATGGTTGATAGTTTTCAAAAGCTTACCAAGGCCTTACTAATCATTCAATCTCTAAAGATCAAACTTCTAAAAAAAGGAGGTTGACATAGCTAATCCAGACCCAAAGTTTGATGGTGCTGATGTTGAGTCTGAATATGTTCTTAAAAAGGAATGTAACAGAGATGTAATAAAGTTGAAGATTTCTTCATTCTCTAGAAAGAATGTTTCTAATGCTTACCTTGAGTGGAAAGTAAAGATTGAGGCAATTTTGCATGCTACAACTATTCTGATGAAACTAAGGTAAAATATGCCTTCGTTGAGTTCATTGATTATGCTCTAACATAGTGGAATTAGCTGTGTATTTCCGGGATCCTTAATCGTAAGACACTAGTTAGGTCTTGGGTTGAGCTGAATACTGTTGAAGCTGGCCAGCATGCTGCCATGATGCAACAGAAATAGCTCGACCCATGCAGTTGCAGCTGAAGATCAAGTTGTTTTTGTTTTTGTTACTTTCAAATTGGTGTTTTGCAACTTAGTTGAAATCAAACCAAATTGTACTTGATGATTAGGTGTTGATAAGCTGATAAATCAGCTTACCTATGTGTGCAAGTCATGTTTTGTAAGTTACAATGTTATTAGTGGAGTTAGGTAGTGTTTAGGTGATGATTTTGCTTGTATTGACCAGCTCATGTCTGGTATTTGTATTAGCTCTATGCCATTGTTCAAATTAATGAAAATTCATTAAAAATTTTATCATCTAATACTCTCTCATTCTTAGTTTCATTTTTTTGTCCTTAAGTGCTTGATTCTATTATTGTTTGCACTACAAGTCTCAAGCCTTAGAGCTCAAGAATTTGTTTTTGCTTCCTTTATCTTTGTTCATTGTTCCAACAATTGGTATCTAGAGCCTATTTCTCAGTGGACCTCTCATTCTTCAAGTCAATGAACCATGTCTTCATCTGGATTCTCACCAGTACCACCTCTAGTGTTCAATGGTGAAGGCTACCACATTTGGGTAGTGAAAATGAAGACTTACGTACAGACATTTGACTTGTGGGAGGTTGTTAACTCAGATGTTGAACCAGCACCTCTAAGAGCCAATCCCACAGTGGCTCAGATCAGGGAGCGTGCAGATGAAAGAACTAAAAGACACAAGGCTATGTCCTACATTCAAAATAGTGTGTCTGATGTGATTTTCACAAGAATCATGGCTTGTGAGTCACCAAAGCAGGCCTGGGATAAGCTGAAAGAGGAGTTTCAAGGCACAGAAAGAACAAGACAGTAGTAGCTACTAAATTTGAGAAGGGATTTTGAAAACTTGAAGATGAAAGAGGAAGAAACAGTAAAGCAGTATTCGACAAAATCATGGCTGTAGTAAACAGCATCAGACTGCTTGGGGACCAGTTTAGTGAAGCAAGATTTGTAGAAAAGGTTATCTCAACTCTACCTGAGAGATATGAAGCTAAAATTTCATCCCTTAAAGATTCAAGAGACTTGACAAGCATCTCTTTAATTGAGCTGATCAATGATTTTCATGCACAAGAGCAAATAAGAGCCAATAGGCAGGAGGAGTATCAAAAAGGTGCTTTCCAAGCCAAGAGCAGGCCTGGCTCGAGATCTTCAGGCTACAAAGGAAGAAAGCCTTGGTTTGACAAGTCAAGAAGAGATGGAGAAAGAAGAAGGCATCCACCTTGCCCACACTACAGAAGGCTCAGTCATCCAGCTAAAAATTGTTGGTTTAGGCCTGATGTGCAGTGCAAAGTCTGCAAAAAGATGGGCCATTCTGAGAAAGTTTGTAGAAACAAAGGCAAAATGAGACGAAACCAACCTCAACAGCCAAGAGGTGAAGCTCAAGTGGCAGAAGAAGGCAGTGACCATGAAGAGCAAGTCTTTGTAGTGTCTTGCTTAGCTGCCAATGGAAAAGTCACAAAAGGGTGGTTGATAGACAGTGGTTGCACAAACCACATGACTGCCAATGTTGCAATCTTTAAGAGCATTGACAGAAGCTTCAAAACAAGGGTGAAGGTTGGAAATGGACACTTCATCGAGGCAGAAGGCAAAGGAGATGTGCTAATTAACATTCTAACACATAACAAACTTGTCTCAAATGTCTTGTTTGTACCTAAAATTGACAGAAACCTACTAAGTATAGCTCAGTTGCTAGAAAAAGGCTACTCAGTTGTGTTCAAAGGCAAAGAATGCCTGATCAGTGATCCAAGTGGATCTAAGATTATGTCAGTAACTATGGTTGATAGAAGCTTTGTAGTAGACTGGAATAAGAGCTCAGATAGTGCCTACACAGCAGTGCTTGATGAATCCAAGCTGTGGCACAAGAAGTTAGGCCATGTCAACTACAACTCACTGGCCAAACTAACCAAAGAAGATTTGGTTGAAAACTTTAGAAATTCTGTTGAGAAAGAGGATGTTTGTGAAGTATGTCAGTTAGGAAAGCAGACTAGATTGCCATTTCCCTTGAACAAGAGTTGGAGAGCCTCACAAAAGTTGTAGTTGGTTCACACTGATGTGTGTGGCCCTATGAAAACACCATCCTTGAATGGTAGTAGGTATTTCATTATTTTTATTGATGATTACTTGAGGTATTGTTGGATTTACTTCTTGAAGCATAAATCAAAAGTGGCCTCAGTATTTTGGAAGTTCAAAGCTGCAGCAGAAACAGAAACAGGTTGCAAGTTGAAAACATTGAGGTTAGACAATGGGACTGAGTACACCTCTGCAATGTTTCAGAGTTTCTGTGATGAAAAAGGCATTAAGCATCAACTCACCAACATCTATACACCACAATAGAATGGTGTTAGTGAAAGAAAGAACAGAAGCCTGATGGATATGGCCAGATGCCTGTTGTTTGAGAGAAATCTGCCCAAAACCTTGTGGGTTGAGGCAGTTAACATTACTGTTTATCTTTAAAACAGACTGCCAACAAAGGCATTGTCCCATAAAACTTTGAAGCCTGGTTTGGGTTCAAACCATCACTGGCTCATCTAAGGATCTTTGGCTATATTTGCTATGCACATGTCCCAGTAGTTAAAAGGGATAAGCTAGCCAAGAAAGCACAACCTGATATCCTGGTAGGCTATAGCAATGTAAAAATAAGGCTACAGAATCCTATATCTTTCAACCAATAAAGTCCTTGTAAGCAGATATGTGTGTTTGATGAGAAGACAGGACGGAACTTGGATAAAAATGAACCAGAGGCTACTGTTGAAGACCTATTGACTAATCAGACTGAGCTGATCAAAATGGTCTTGAAATGGACATTGACCATGAACCAGTCAGGGGAACCAGACCATTAAGTGAAATCTATGAAAGAGTTGAAGTGGCTGCAGTTGAACCAAGTTGTTTTGAAGAAACTAAAGCCCAACAAGGATGGAAATAGGCTATGCTTGACGAGATGAGCATGATTCACAAGAACTAGACCTGGGAGCTAGTTGATAGACCAGCCAACAAGAAGGTTATAGGAGTGAAACGGGTGTTTCGAGCCAAGCACAATGTTGATGGAACTCTAAACAAGCTGAAAGCAAGACTGGCAGTGAAGGGATTCAGTCAAAAGTATGGCATTGACTACTTTGAAACATTTGCACCAATAGCCAGGCTAGACACAATCAGGCTGCTGGTTGCTTTGGCTGCACAAAAGCAGCAGAAAATACATCAGCTAGATGTAAAGTCAGCTTTTCTCAATGGTTTCCTTGAAGAAGAGACCTATATCAATCAACCTGAAGGTTTCAAAATTGTTGGTGAAGAAAACAAGGTGTACATACTGAAGAAAGCCTTGTGTGGCTTGAAACATGCACCAAGAGCCTGGTATGATAGAATCGATAACTATCTAGCTAGCTTGGGGTTCGAGAGAAGCATTAATGAGCCTACCTTGTATGTAAAGAAGAAAGGTATTGAAACACAACTTGTAGTGTCCCTGTATGTTGATGACTTGCTTGTGACAAGTGAAAGTCATGAATTGCTGGTTGATTTCAAAACCAAAATGGAAAAAAAGTTTGAGATGTCTGATTTGGGACAAATGTGCTACTTCCTTGGCATGGAAGTGTCTCAAACTCAATCTGGAATCTTCCTAAGTCAGAAGGCATTTGGCTTGAAGATTCTGAACAAATTCTCCTTACTAAATTGCAAGGTAACAATCACTCCAGTTGTTGTTGGAGAGAAGCTATCAAGCCAAGGTGATTTTGAGAAGGTTTTTGAATCAACGTACATAAGCTTGATTGGATGCCTGCTCTATTTGACTGCCACCAAACCAGACATTATGTATGCTATAAGTCTGTTATCTAGATTCATGCATTGCTGCAATGAGAAGCACTTCCAAGCTGCCAAAAGAGTTCTCAGGTACATCAAAGATACACTGAGCTTTGGAATGATGTTCACCAAGGCTGAAAGCATGAAGTTGCTTGGATATGCTGATAGTGACTGGGTTGGATCGATAAATGACATGAAAAGCACCTCAGGTTATTGGATCGATAAATGACATGAAAAGTACCTCAAGGTATCTGTTTACCCTTGGTTCAGCTATTTTTTGTTGGAGTTTAAAGAAGCAAACAGTAGTTGCTTAATCAACAGCTGAGGCAGAGTATGTAGCAGCTACTAATGCTGTTAACCAAGCCATTTGGCTAAGAAAGATCATGGTTGATTTGAACCTATACCAAAGGGAAGCAACAAAGATCAACTGTGACAACCAGTCTGCTATTGTAATTTCAAAGAATCTAGTGTTCCGTGGAAGAACAAAGCACTTAAAGATTAAGTTTCATTTTGTTAGGGAAATGGAACAAGCTAATGAGGTGAAACTAATTCATTGAAGTTCTGAGGATCAACTAGCTGATATCCTGACAAAGCCCCTTAGTGTATCAAGGCTCGAGTATTTGATAATGAGATTGGGAGTTTGTAGCATGCAAGCCAAGGAGAAGTGTTGAAGCTGGCCAGCATGCTGCCATGATGCAACAGGAATAGCCTGAGCCATGAAGTTGCAACTGAAGATCAAGCTATTTTTTTTGTTTTTGTTTTTGTTACTTTCAAGTTGGTGTTTTGTAACTTAGTTGAAATCAAACCAAGTTGTACTTGATGATTAGGTGCTGATAAGCTGATACTTACCTATGTGTGCAAGTTATATTTTGTAATTTACAATGTTATTAGTGGAGTTAGGTACTGTTTAGGTGATGATTTTGCTTGTACTGACCAACTCATGTCTGATATTTGTATTGGCTTTATGACATTGTTCAAATTAATGAAAATTCATTTAAAAGTTTATCATCTAATACTCTATGACAAAGTGCTTGATTCTGTTCTTGTTTGCACTGCAAGTCTCGAGCCTTAGAGCTCAAGAATCTGTTTTTGCTTCCTTTTTCTTTGTTCATTGTTCCAACAAATACCATTATACAAAAGCAGTTTATGCCACCATATTACTATCGTGAGATACATCAAAGGTTCCAATTCCTTACTCAAGGTAATGAGACCATTGATGAGTTGTAAAAAGAAATAGAAGTCATCAAGATTTGTGCTAATATAGTGGAAGAACATTATGTCACCATGGCAAGATTTCTAGCAAGGTTAAATCCTAAGATTGGAGACAAAGTGGAAATGTATCAACATGTTGACATTGAAGAGATGTATCAATCAACCCTAAAGATTGAGAAATAGTTGCAAAAATGTAGATAATCAAGGGGTGTTTGTTTTAGATCAAGTTTCCACGAAGAATTAAAAGGGAATAACCATAATATCAAAGGAATGAAAAAGTTACTCCAACTGAGCCAAAAAAATGCAACCAAAGAGAGAGGAATGTCTAATTCTTTTCAAGGTTCAAATTCTATTTCTAAAGTTCAACTTACATCTTCTTCATTTTCTCATTTTCAAAGTGTTCCAAGAAAACTAAAGGACAACGCATGTTACAAATGTTAAGAAAGGGGTCGATATGCTAGACATTTTGCAAATTGACAAGCTATTATGTTTCATAATGATGGCGATGTTAACTTTGAATCTGATGATTGAGATGAGTTAGTTGGTATGCCTCATTTGGAGGATGATCATGGTAACATTTTATATGATGATTGTGAGTTTGAAGAAATTTTTGAAAAAAAGTAAGCAAGCCCTTATTACTAGGATAGCTTTGAATGCCCATGTTAAAGATGAAGGGCAAGAGCAAAGAAAAAAAATATCTTCCACACTGGAAAGTGAAGATCTTTGATCATTGAAAGTGGGAACTACACTAATGTTGTAAATCAGTCACTTATTTTTAAACTTGGTTTATCGTGTCTTAAACATCCAAAGCGATATTGACCTCAATGGCTTAATGACACTGGGGAGTTCTATCGACATGAGCATCATGATGGTTTTAAAAATTATAATTCTTTTGCATTCCACAAAAAGAAATTTACCTTGGCTCCACTTGCTCCTCGAGAAGTCTACAACGATCAACTAAAAATTACAAGAGAAATGGGCAAAGGAAATGAGGACTTTGTGGACATGTTTCCCACAAAAATGCCAAAGGGTTTACCTCATTTACGAGGAATTGAGCATCAAATAAACTTTGTGCCCAGTGTGAGTATCCCTAGTTGATTGACTTATTGAAGTAATCCTAACAAGACTAAAAGAGTTGGAATGCCAAGTTGGTGAACTCATAGAGAAAAGCCACATCCATGAGAGCCTAAGTCCATGTGCTGTTCAAGTGCTCCTCATTCCTCATTTTGATGGCATGCTAGCTGAATTAAATGGTGCTTGCATTTTTACTAAAATAGATTTAAAAAGTAGTTATCACCAAATCAGAATGAAACACAAAGATAAGTGAAAAAGTACTTTTAAAAATAAGTATGGTCTTTATGAGTAGTTAGTAATGTTGTCTGGTTTAACTAATACTCTTAATACTTTCATGCGCCTAATGAATCACGTACTTAGACTTTTTAAACTAAATTTGGGGTAGTCTATTTTGATGATATTCTTATTTATCGTGTATCTTTGATTGAGCATGTAAAGGTTGTTTTGGAAGTTTTAAGGATAGAACAATTATTTGATAACCTTGAAAAATGAATGCGTATATTGAAAATTTTATTTTCTTAGGTTTTGTGATTAGTTCTTTTGGTATTCATGTCTACAATGATAAGGTAAGTGCTATTAAAATGTGGCCTATTTCAACAACCATGTTTGAGGTAAGATCTTTTCTAGTATTAGGTGGGTTTACCATACGTTTGTACAAAATTTTTCTACCATTGCTTCTCCTTTAAGTAAGCTAATTAAAAAAGATCTGAAATTTAATTGGAAAAAGAAAACAAGATTTGGCATTTAATGTGCTTAAAGATAAATTATGTACTACATCTATTCTTGTTTTGACCTAATGTTTATCTTTCCATACATCTATAGTATCAACATTATTCAAGGGCCAAGGATTTTGTTTCAATAAATATTGAACTTCAAATATGGCAAGTTATAACATGACATAATGATGACAACTTCTTTTTGGCACTTAACTGGCCACTTCAAAGCTTGTCTCAACAATCTTTCCCTTGGACAAATTTTTTAACCAAACCATACAAGTCAGGAAGCTAATCAGCAAAACAACCATAGCTACACCTTAGCACAATCCTTAATCCAACAAACTTTTGAATATTATTAATGGTTGGATGTTTTTAATTTTGCCTAAGTATTACTTAAGTCCCTACACAAAAACATAAAATTCAACCAATCCAATTCACAATTCAACCACATAAGCTCAATTTCAATTTCAATAATCACATAATTCATCATAAACTTATTTAATTAAGGCTAAACTTTTAAGATTAAAAAGTATCCAAGTTCTACATTTAGGGGCATTAAAACATTTCACCTATAACCAACATTACATCTGTACATGCCAAAACTAAAACTAAAATGTTAACCATACTCTTCCAAGCTTGAAGATGTGATGAGATGAGCCGACAACAACCTTGATCCTAGCTCTTCAAGTCTAGCCTACATGTTAGAAAGAAACGCATTAAGCTTGTGACAACTTAGTAAGTACTACAAGAATTTAACTCGTCATTCAAAGTCTAATTAACATTAGTTTATACGTTTAGATAAGCATCATTCTAATTCATTTTCATCATATAAATAAATCAAAATATAATACTTCATAATTTACTTACCATCTCATTAAACCTTTATTACCATGTTTATTTGTACAACCCAATGTAGACTAAGTAGAACACATAGGATATTTGAGACAATTCTAGTATCGCACTATGGTGTTCAATTCAATATCACATCGAAGTGCTCAATTACAATTGCGTTCATCATTCATCCAAATGGCATGTCATTCATATCCTAACAGTTCACATTACATCTACATGTGTGTTAATGCTTTTATACCGTTGCATACATTCAATTAATGAAATGTAATTCAAACATTCCATTTGTCTCAATTTAGTCATTATTTTCATGAATTCAATATAACTAGTAATTTCGTCAAACAATCCTTTTCACATCATCACTATTCATTACAAATCATTTATTTTTCTTTTCAACACTCAAAATACAAATGACTTATTTTGTTAAATTTATAATTCAATCCTTTACTTACTATTTTAATACACTAATTCAATTTCATAACATAATTAAAATCTAATCCAACTTATCATTTTTCACTACTAAATTTCATACATAATATCAACATATTCATAACGAAATTAACTAGTTTAACATAATTTATGCCTAAAATAAAACTAAATAGAGAATAATTTTTAAGTACTTACAATCAAATCTTGGATGAGGTATTTTCTTCTCTTTTTACTCATTGACAACTTTTCCTTTTCCTTCAAATACTCCATCACCTTTCTTCTCTTTTTCTTCATTTTCATATCAAAACACATAACATCTATTTGTTAAAATCATAATCAAATAACATATCTATGCTATTTTAATGAAACTAACCTGAATTTCATGAAGAACTTATCATCATTACCTTGATTTCTTGAAATCAAATCCAAATTCTTATTTTCTCTCCCCTCCAAGACAACTATTAATTCTCTTTTCATGAAATTAAGGTGGATAATAGGCTTCTCTATTGATTTCACTAAGGATTTATGAAAGAAATTGAAGAAATTAAGCTTAAAAAGCTAGAAATTGATGGAAATGACCTATTTATAACAAAAGTAAAAGTTGAAATGGTGGAGAAATAGACGTGACATGAAGATGAAAATGAATTGGGTGATTTTTCATCTTTCTATATTGTTCTATAAAAATATATACTTAATTTAATAATAAAAATGATAAATAATTAAATATTCAAACCAATTAAAGTTTTCCACAATTTAATCCTTAATCATTAAGTTTTTCATAATTATCTAATTTAAGTAGTTACCATTTAATCCTTCAACTTTTTCTACAATACCATGCATGATTCATACTTTACTTTGGTAAAATTTCATTTCTAGTCATTCTTCCTTTTTCTTCTAATTCAATGTAATCATTTCAAACTTTTGATTTTCATACTTTCACCCCAACACTTTCCATTCTCCTACAATTAAGTCAAAACCTTGAATTAATTTAATATTTTTCTCATCTCATAAGTATTTCTAATTTTCTACCAGCTCTAACTACTTTTTATACTATTACTCAAAATTCCTATGTTATTTATTTTCTACAATTCTCTAATATTCTTGACCTAGCTAGTACTGTTTCTAACTCCGTGGCATAATGAGGATGTTAAGTCAATCATTCTCTTGTTGAAATTGGTGGGATTGTTCAAAGTGCATGCGACAGTAGGCACTATAAGAGCCACTTTTGTTGTTGCAGTTGTAAATGCTTCTTCCTCATCATCAAGTTGATCAGTAGGATCAATGAGACATGCTCATTGGTGAAAGCTTTAGCTTAGTAATAACTCATTCATGGTGCTTAGTTGCACGAACAAGCCTTAGACTTTGAGCAGTAAGCACTGGAAAAATGAAAAAGGGTAGAAGGTACCTAGCATGGACCTTTTCTACGTGTTTGACCATTTCTTCATAGATGAGTTGGCTAAGATCAAACTTCACTGTTTCCAATACCTTTATTATCAACACTCTGAGATTGTACTAGATCATCATCTATTTTTTTTCAAACTCAAAATGACACATCATCAAACTTTTAGATTTTTTAAGTTCAAGGATCAAAATGGACCTAGTTGTCAATTTCAAGTGGCAAAGTGAATAAAAAAAGTGCAAGTACCAAAGTGAACCTAGTTGTAAAGTTTAGGGACCAATGTGGACCTACTTGCCAAGTTCAAGGGCCAAAAATTACATTATTCCCTTTTTTTCACAATCATTAATATAATGAGCTTAAATGATTAACAAGTTCAGGGGAAAAGTTATATTATCCCAACATTCTTTAATAAAATTATCCATATTATCAGTCAAATATCATTTAATAAAATTACCTTTTCACATTATTAATCAAATATTATTTTTTGGTCACATCATCACTTGCCATGCTTATAATTGAACGATATTAAATAATGATAAATGAAAATTCTATTAATTTCCATAAAAGATGTAAATTGCAAATAAAATATATTTGCTTTATAATATATCTTACCAAGGTTTGCATAAATGTTTAACACATTAAATACTTGTCCATTAATAAAAAATTCCACGTGGCAACTAACAAACTAGGTTAAAAAAAGGGCTACTTTATTTAAAAAAATTAATGGAATAGGATGATTTCGGGCATATTTACCAGAATATGCTGATTTTGGAGAGAGAGGGTGCCCAACGGTCGAATTCCCAACGACCACAAAAAATGGCTAGTTTTATTTCTATATAAACCCAAATCTTTTTCTTATTTTTCCATTCAAATCCATTTCTATCAATTCTGTCAAATCTCTCAAAATTCTCAAGATTTTAGTTCTAAAATTTTAATTAAAATTCTCTTAAGTTCATCTTGATTTAGTTATTTTTTCAATTTTTATTCGTTTTAATTCAATTTTGGAATGACAAATACTCTTGTTTGTTTCGATGACAAACACATTTCCATGTTCCAATTGCAAATGGTAAGAAAATATTTCTAATTTG
The DNA here is from genome assembly GCF_007990345.1 of Gossypium hirsutum. NCBI lineage: Eukaryota > Viridiplantae > Streptophyta > Magnoliopsida > Malvales > Malvaceae > Gossypium > Gossypium hirsutum. The sequence goes on along the minus strand of NC_053447.1, from coordinate 53,069,494 downwards.
ATTTAAGTTCATAATTAAGTTATTAAAAAGATTAAATTTTAATATTTTTTGTTTTTTATAATTTGGCTGAAGATCAAATCTTGGAGACATATATACATAATCTATCTTTGAGGTCCTCGCGTATGACTGAACCCCATTTGGAAGATGTTGGATTCTTGCACGTGTCCCGTATGCTCGAGGGTGTAAATTAGACCCCACACTTATCAATTTTTTGGTGAAAAGATGGAGACCCAAGACACACACATTCCATTTTCCATGCAGTGAGTGTAAAAATCACACTCGGGGACATTCAATTACAGCTCAAGTTATCGGTGTATGGACCAATCATTACGGAATCAGTGGTTGTTGGCGATTGGAGCAGCGTTTGCGAGCAACTGTTAGGCAAGGTGCTGGACAAGTTAATTGGTAGCCAAATAGAGATGAAATGGTTGCAAGAAATTTCCAAAATCTCCACGAGAGTTCGAGTCCCCTTGAAGAGAACAACACATTTGAACATATGTCTTGAAGTTAATCGGAGGTGTTCTAGTACCTGATAAATCTCAAACTCTTGTATATTTAAGGTGGCTACTACAACTTTTTAACTTGAAAGAAGCGGACCGACTTAGTTGGGAGTTAGTTGTGTTGGCGACGTTGTACAGAAAGAAGTGTTGAGCAACGCAACCACAAAAAAATTAAAATTGGTGGTTTCGTACTCCTTCTGTAGTCATGGGCATTGTTTCGGCTACCAGTTTTACATCCTTGAGTCAATTACCCTTATGTTTTCCACTTGTAACAAGGTAAAATTAATTTTATAATATATTTATCATAATATTATTTAATTAGATCAATTTTTGAAAAAAAATTATTTGAGTAGGTGAAACTATAACTCAAGTTATGTGGGATTACCAGAGAAGCTCAAAGATATCTGGCTACTGTTAGATCAACGATCAGATGCCGATGTTAGTTTTTTAAAAAATTAATTATATAATATTTATTTAAGGATTTCAAAATTAATAATAAGTTCATAATAAACTTTATTATTTCGTACTATAATTTGAATGAACACCATACTCCAATCCAAGAATTCAATAATGCATCCCGTTCGAATTCTTGGTCAATCCCAATGTGTGGCACGTGAAAGTGCCATTGATAGTTTACGCCATGGTAAAGATGCACAAATTTGATCGAGTGGTGCGATAGCTTGATTTTAGGCAAACTATTACACTGTAGCCTCAAGATATTGGAGCACTGCACATGTCAACTTGTGGGGGAGAATCGGTGAAGATTAACCTATATTCCACGAGTAATTTATCAACATTTGGGAGCATAGGTATGAGTTCTTACCTATTCTTGAACCAATTATCGCTTAGGAATTGGTCACCGCTCCGGAGTACATGCCTTGGTTTAGGTACCATGGCAAGCCATATCTACTGTCAGAGCAACCGAAGGGATGTTGTAGGAGTAGGCCACGAAGATTGCACCAGAATCCAAGGTCTAGATTAGGTGCCGAGACGGGTTTATCACCAGCTCCAACCCAACAAAAGGCACCGATGGCTGCACCACCTCCTGGTTAGTATGACTCAACTTGTTTTGGTGCTTTCACTAACCCCGTATATTTTACACAAGCACCACACTATGCACCATGATACCCTGCTTCAACACCTTCTGCAGATATGTTTTTAACACCACCTTCATGCCCAGCATATTACACACCGATATCGACGACAACACTGATGTATCCACCACCTTTGACAATTCCACCATATTATCTGTAACTGGTGTATATGACACCATACACTTATACGCTGATAGTGTCGCAAACACCCCCGACATCATTGTTTTACCAAGGTGGCTCATCTTCGCAATCACCTGTTGCTAGAAAGGAGGACATACGATGGCAACCAAGGACGATACCACACTCAACCACAAAGGAAGAAGATGAAGATGTAGACGATGGTCGAGGTGAAGATAAAAACGAAGAAGATGAGAAGCCAAACCCCAACTTGTACAAAAGAAATCTATCTCGCAACTGACAACCATCGGGTTATGACACACATTCGACCTGAATACATTGGTATTTTTTTCGATTTCCATAAAAAAATGGAACAAAGTTTTATATTGTATTGTTTTGTATTACACATCAATATGTACAGATATTTACAATTTACCAAAAAATGAGAATAAATGAAAATATTAACAGATTGCTTATAAAACATCTTTAAATTTGTTAACGAGGTCTTATCTTCAATATATCCTCCAAGTGTGGACATTTTGACCTAGTATGCCTTGGGTTCCTACAGTAATTGCATAATCTCAGTTGGTCTATCCTCTTTCAAATATCCATATTGTTACGTATTTGAGTAGAATTTGACTGACCTTTTGACCTGTGATGCAATGAAATATTTCGTATCAACTAGAATGAAGCGTTTGATACAAGCGGCCACATAAGTTCATTTAGAACCGGTAGGAATTCAGATTTCCACATGTTATACATGTGTTCTAGTTTGTAAACTTCATCCATAAAGCTCATGCAATCCACTTATACCAAGGCACATGAATTAATTGTCTGTGCGCATGGATAATGAAGTGCATCAAATCTCATATAGTCGTAGGTCTGTCGTCTTAGGTTTACACGGTACACTCCCTCAAAAATACCTTTGTCGGGTCTGTCAAACACCGTAACCCAAAACGATAGGTTCAGACACGAGTGACACACTACAGCCATACAGTTCACTCGTTTTGCATTGTTTCTAATTTCTTTCATCACATCCTCACACCAAATGTGATAGGCCTTAATCTGTTCATCATATTTTTATGCTCGTTTTGGAAATAATGTTGCTAAGCTGAAATATGTTTCTTTCACTATCGATGTTATCGACAAAAGATGCATCCCCTTCAATACGAAATTGATGCATTCTACTAGGTTCGTTGTCATGTGTTCGTATTATAAACCCCCATAGTATGATTGAATCTAGTGGTCGAAAGGTATGTTAGAGAGGTACACCATACCGTATCGGTTAATGGAGCGCAAGTTCTATAATATTTCATGAAAATGATGTTGGACGACCTCGTACCCTATTGCACAAAATAAATAGTGTATCCATTAATGCAAACATTGCATATGTTAACGCATGATAATGAAAATAGTGACAAATACATACCCATGTTAATGACTTGTGTCCGCTGAGTATTCAAATGGTTTTGTTCATGGTAGTTATCAGTTATATGTCTTAGACAATACCTATGGTGTGTGCGATCTGATCTGCCACAATTTGTTGTGGCAAACTAAGGTATTTCTGACATTTAACAAGCTTGTTTTATATCATTTTTATATGTTTTTTTTCGTTTTTGATTTTTATTTCTTTGTGTGTTAATTATGTAAAATAAGCATTTTTACGCAATTTTGAGTTATGTTATGACCTAATGGGCCACTATGGGCTAACGAATTTATTTAGTGTACAAGACACTATTTTCAGGCTTAGAAGGTGAATGACGACTGTAATGTCGCGATACCAGGAAGTGGGGTCGCAACATAAAACTTCGAAGCCAAAATACCCAGATTTTGAAGGTAGTGTCGCGACACTAGTCCTGTGGTGTCGTGACACCGAGTGACAAACAGGAAAAATTAATTAGGGGTATTTTAATCCTTACAATATATCTTAATTAAAATTTTGGGTTGTTTAGTAACCCTAATTAGGTTTGAGCATAAAATCTATAAATATACATGTTAAGTCTCATTTTGAGAGGCTTGGCAAAGTGAGCCATTTTAATATTTTTAGGTTTTTAGTTTAGTTTTATTTTCTTTTTAGATTAGTCCTTTTTATTGTTTTAACTTCGGTTCGATTTTAATCCAAGGCTTTAACATATTAGTTTTTCATTATTTTTTTTTGTTGACTCCAAGTGCAATCGGGGAGATCTTTGCATCTGTTAAAGGATATTTCACTTCCAAGCTTCAATCGATATAAAAAATGAATTTCTTTCTTACTCCTTAATTTTATTTAATTTGTTGTTTTGCATGTTAAATTTGAGTTTAGGAATTTTTGTATTTCAATTCATGAAGAGCTAATTTCCTTAAAGAGTTTAACAAACAGATGTGTGAATAATTAACGGATGAACGAGGGTTGAAATCTAGGTTAGTTGGTTTAAATTATGTGTGATTAAACCCTAGGGAGTGACACCCCTAGGAAGTAATTTAGGATAAACGAGATCGAGAGATAAGTTTGCCAAGTACCTCATAACTTATCTCGATCAAGAAAGTGATGTCGAGAGGTAAGCATGTATTGGTCGATCAGTTAATTAGTTAAAGGTCAAGAGGTAATAACTAGTTAATTAATAGCTAAACTTGATAAAAACCAAGTTCTGAAGTTAACTAGGATCACTGAAGTGAGTTATGCTCCTACCTATTTTATTGGGTTGTTTTCGATTGTTAAATTGGTTAATTTTTAGTTTAAATAATTTTTAGGTTAATTAGTTAATTTATGTTTATTTGATTTTTGGTAATATAATTTTAAATCAAATTATTAGTGTAGAGAATTAATTTTGATTCAATTTAACCTCCCTTGGGTGAGATCCTCGAAATACTTTTTGGAGTGTTTCGTTGTAACACATACTATATTAAAATTTGACCCGTATACTTGTGGACACCGCTATTTAATTGACTATTGTGCTGTAGCATTTCCAGTCTAAACATTTGCATGTTTGACGGTGGTCAAGTTGTTGGTGTCGTTGCTAGGGAGGTTTCAGCATTAGAATTGAACTTAATTTTCTTGACTTGATAAGTTAATAGGAAAATTTAGAATTATAGGTACAAATTTTTATTTTTATTCATTTGATTTTTTAATTGATTTCAAATTCTCTTTGATTCAGTGTATAACTTAGAGTAGAAGTTTTCCTATTGAGCCAAATCCTGAACTAGAGAGAATTTTAAGGTGAGTTCGTTAGCAAATGCAAGTTATCTCTAAGATTGCATATCTTTGAAGATTACGTTCCATATTTGCCATGCTTTGTAGATGGGTCTTTGATAAATGTGAAAAGTAACATGTTTTAGCTTTATTCTTAATGCATTTTTGGATGATTATTTGATTTAAAATGGTGAATTTTATGCTCCTAATCCTTTAAATTCATGTTTCTATACTTAAGAGAGAATTTGGGAGCAAAAGGAGCGAAAAATGAGTGAAAATTAAAAAATTAGAGGAAGTTTCAGGAGCCACACGGGATGGACACACAATCGATGAGCCACACGAGTTGCCACATGACCATGTGCTAGAACGTGTATAAATTGTGTATCACACTCTAAACCTACGAGAAAACACGTTTTTTAGGTTTTTTAGGGATTTTAAGACCTAGATATGACAAAGATAAGAAGAAGGGAGTGAGCCATCATAGAATACTCAAGAAAATAACTCGAAAAACACCATTGAAGCCGACTCTAAACCAGATTTCCATCAAGATTGAAGATTTACTTTTGATTTGTTTGAAGTTTATTATGAGTTTCTTTATTTCTTGTGGTTATACTATTTTTGGGATATTTTTATTTGCTATCATTAACTAATTTTTCCAAATCCCTAGGGAGGTAAACCCTAGGATGGATTTTTTTATTTGATTTCTATTTTTACGCAATAAATATATGGATCTAGTTCTTAATTATGTGTGCTTAATTCTTGATTTAATATTTCTGGACTATTAATCAATGTTTGATGTGCTTAAATTAGAGGAGGAAAAGTTATTGTTTAAGAGTAGATCTAGCATAATTGAGTGGAGTTACAAGCAATCCTAGAAATATGATGACATAAATCTACCGGATTAGAGTCAAATCTAATAGTGGGATCCATTCGAGTTAATGCGATATTAAGGGTTTTAATTATAAAGAATTTAAATTAATCAACCTAGAGTCAATTGTTCTTACTCTCAAGATAGATATTAGCATAATTTATGGATTTCTACGAATCAAGATACTAAGTGAAGAAATTGTTTAATTCAGGTTGATACTGGCAGATGAAATCTAGGTGGATTCTTTCCTAGGTATTGTTTTGCTTCTTGGTTGTTAATCGTTTGTTTTCCTAATTAATTCTTTGTCGTGTTCTTTAGTTAATTAATTTAATTAATTTTAGTTTTAATGAATCTCCTTAATTTTTCGGTTAAATAATAGAAAGACAGTAATTATGGGAACGATATATTTGCTCACTCTAGGTATACTATTAATTGATAGGTGAACTTGCCTTTGTTGAATTTTTAGTTGGTTTACGACTTCAATTAAGTTTTTGGCATAGTTGCGAGGGACTAAAATATTAGGAAAATTTTATTTCTATTAATTTAGCCATTTTTTATTTTAATATTTTAATATTTTTTAAATTTTATATTCTAATTTTTTGTTTGTTTGCTTCTGGCATGTTCTTTTGGTTTATGAGTAGAGGAAACTTGTTGGGTCCATTACTTTTTGACAGTGAGATTGGAAAGACTGCTCCCAGAAATCGTAGAGAGGTTAGAGAAGTAAGGCAAAATCAACTGAATATAGTAGACAATCAAGAGAAAGATGATATTACTGTAGAGATGGGTGATAATCAAAATAATCAACAGCTTCCTGCAACTCTTGATCCTCATACTATGTATGATTTTGCTAAGTCCACTCTAATTGGGGCTTAATCGAGTATTGTGAGACCGATTATTGCTACAAACAATTTTGAGCTGAAGACAAACAAAATTCCAATGGTACAACAGTATGTTCAGTTTGATGGTTTGCAATATGAAGATTCGAATACTCATTTGGCCAACTTTCTAGAGATTTGCAACACATTTAAGATCAATGACACTATTGATGACGCTATACACTTATGGTTGTTTCCATTCTCTTTTGAGGAGCAAGACAAAACAATGGTTAAATTCATTTCCACGAGGTTTTGTCACTACTTGGGCACAAATGACTAAGAAGTTTTTGTGAAAATATTTTCCACCAGCTAAAACAACTAAGTTGAGGAATGACATCTCTTCTTTTGTTCATTTTGATATTAAAACACTTTATGATACATAGGAGAGATGTATGGATTTGTTGAGAATGTGTCCTCACCGTGGACTACCATTGTGGCTCCAAGTTCAAACTTTTTATATTGGTTTGAACCCCTCAACTAGACAGATTATTGATGGAGAAACTAGCGGAACATTGAATAACAAAACACCTGAGACAGCTTAAGAGTTTATTAAGGAGATGACACTGAACAACTATTAGTGGAAAGTTACGAGAGTAAAACCTGTCAAGGCAGCCAGGGTTTTTGATGTTGCTACAGTTTCTATGTTATCAAATCAGGCTTGGTTAGAAAATTGATGGTTTGAATGTTTCTAAACAGGTGAATCCGATGATTGAGTGTGATGTTAATGGTGTGGGAATGATTAATTCAAAATATTCACCCTTCAAGTTTAACATGGAACAACAGCAAGTCGACTTTATGGAACAACATTCAAATAGTTTCTATGTTAACAAATGATTATTTTGTTTTTCATTTATCTTCATTTCTTTTTAAGTTGCTTTCATTTGAGTTGGATTTTGGTGGAGGAATTTCGTTGAATCTTCATATTGTGAGAGTTAGGCTGACTTAAGCGTTTTTTTAACCTTTTTTTATTTATCCATTTAATTGTTTAATCATTAATTATTCTTTTTCTTTTATTCGTTTATTTATTAATCAACTTTCTTATTTACATATTGTTCATTCATTTAACCATTCTTATCATTCTTTTATTTTATTCCATTAATTATATACTTTATTTGTTTTTAATATTATGTCACACATGTTGTTTATTTTTTAAAAACTCGTGTTATAAATCATCCATTTTAAATTGTTTAATTATTTGCTTTAAATTTTTTTCCATATATTATCAATTGCTAATTTTTTTTATACTATCTATTTTATATACCATTTATTTTTAAGATGTTTTGTGTATAACTTGTTCTAAATTCCTTATTACACAATATTTATTTTTAAACTCATTTATATATTATTACTTTATATATTACCTATTTTCATTTTTTATATATTATTTATTTCAAACTTATATATATATTACTTACTTTTTATATATATATAATTTATTTATTGATTTGTATATTGTTGATTTCAAATTTCTTTTTCCCTTATTATTCATTTTCAAATTCATTATTTTTAAATTTGTTTACATTTTATTTTGCCTTATATTTTTTTTTATTTTATACTCTTTGTTTTAAATTCATTAGTCTTTGATTATTGATGCTAGTATTTAAATAATTGCCATTATGTGTTTTATAAATTGTTTATTTGTATTTTCATATTGCCGTTTTTTTATCAAAGTTTTTACGCATCGTTTTAATATTGCGTCAATTTTCCCCAATTTTAAAAAAGAAAACTTTTAAAAATAAGGCAATATTCGGTACTTTGGAGCTTTGAGAAAATCGTGCCCTAACTTACTGGGTTTCGAATTTTTTATCCAAATAACCGAATATCCTTTTTAAACTTTAATGCATGAGACAAGCTTAGTTTCGAGGGTTAAAATGCCGTATCATAACTTACTGGATGTAACATCTTATTACTTTGGGACAAGGAGGTCTTAACATCAAATTCAATTTATTCAGGTTTTTAAAGAGGATCGTATTTTAAAATCTTTTAAAATTTTTGACATTAGGACGTTAATTAATCAATTAGGTACCAATTTTTTGGCGTTACGAGGGTGCTAATCCATCCTCGTGCGTAACCGACTCCCAAGCCCGTTTTCTCAAATTTTGTAGACCAAAATCATTATTTTATTAAATCAAAATGTTTTATTAAAATGATTAATCTCAAGGTGACTCGATCACACCTGGCAAAAAGATTGGTGGCGACTCCATTTTCATTTTAAAAGTCGACCCAGTTTTTCAAAATAAAAATGGTTTCGACATAACCCAAAGGAGCAAATCCATGCAATCACTATTTGAAATGTGGAAGGGTTAGTCGAGCTCGAAAAGAAGTCGAAGCTAGAAGATGTTGTGAAAAGTGATGAGGTTGAAGAAAGTAAAAAAGAGCATAAGTCACTAATCAAAGACTACAAACCACGAGTTCCATATCCAGCAACATTGAAGAAAGGGCACATAAAAGAAAAATATGGTAAATTTCTTGAACTTTAAAAAAAATTGCACATTAACTTACCATTTGTTGAAGCTCTTTCACAGATGCCAAAGTATGTAAAAATTTTAAAGGATTTGTTAACAAATAAAAGGAAATTAGGAAACTTATCGACTGTGCAGTTTGCTTGGCCATTCTCCGAAACAAACTACCCAACACACTTAAAGATCTAGGGAGTTTTACTATTCCTTATCTTAATGGTAGTTTAAATGTTGAAAAAACTTTGACTGATTTGGGGGCTAGTATAAATGTCATGCCTTATTAAATGTTCAAACAACTTGGTCTTGGGGAACCCAAACCCAGTAGGATGAGTATTCAATTAGCGGATAGATAAATTTATATTCCCTGTTGATTTTGTTGTATTGGACATGAATGTAGTTATTAAGGTACCTATAATCTTAAGTTGACCCTTTTTAGCCACTACTAGAAGTATTATTGATGTGGGTATTGGTGAACTTCTGCTTCATGTAGGTGATGAAAAGATTACTCTTTAAGCACGTGATTTTGTGAGAGTCTCTAGTGAGCGAGATGATACTAATTGTTCTGTTAATGTTAGTAATCATGTGGCTCAACGTTTTTTTGTACAAAACCCCTCATGAAAACGTGTTGGAGCCATATTTTATTTAAAGTGATAGAACTCAATGAACAAGTGAAGAACGAATGCTAGAGCTCAAAAAACTAGATGAATGACGAGCGAAAGTTGATGAGGAACCAAAAAAGAAAAAGAAAGTAACAAAGCAATGCCATGATGTGCATGTAAAGTGAATGAACCAGCTTAAAGTTGGGGACAAAGTGCTGTTAGACAAATCGAATTCACAGATTTTTCCTTCAGAGTTCAAGTCAATAGGGTCCGACCCATGTGAGGTAAAAATCATATTTCCATACGGAACCATTAAGGTAACACACCCCACTTACGACACATTTAAGGTAAACAATCATCGTCTCAAACTCTATATTGGCGGTAATACTGAAAACGAGAGAAAGGAGCTTCAGCTCCAAGATCTCCCTTAACCGTGAGCTTAAAAAGAGAAGTCAAGCTTAGACTCTAAATAAACACTTCTCGAGAGGCAACCTCAGTTTTTTTTGTCATTTATTTTACTTTCTTAAAAAGAAAAAAGAAAAAAAAATTGAAAAAAAACTTCAAAAAAATTTCATTCATTTTTATTTTTATTACTTAATTTTTTTTTAAAAAAAAAGAAAACTTCAAAAAAATCATTTTTATTTTTTATTACTTGAAATTTTTTTTGAAAAAAAATAGAAACAAAGCGATCCACATGGTCTAGGGTGATTCATAGGGCTATTTGAGGCACACGGGCTGGACAAACGGGCGTGTCTCAGGCCGTGTGCATATTGGAGTTAATTTTTTCAATTTTAATTTGACCCACACAGGCATAGAGAGTTACATAGGCTAGAGACATCACAGGCGTGTGGTAGAAAGTGTGGCTCACATAGGCTCGCTCATGGGCGTGAGAGAAGCAAAGGAGCATCGCATACGGCTTAGCACACAGCCATGAGTGACACATGGGTGTGTCCTTGACCATGTGGTTATTGGGCTTATTTTTACCTAATTTTTATCATACACGGTCTAGGTGATTCCACACGGCCGTGTGGCGCACATGGCTTGGCTTGCCACATGATCATATACGTTTTTTTTCATTTTTAAAGCTAGTTTTTTTTCCTTCTCCTTTTGTTTCCTTCCTACTTAACCAAAGTGATTTTATTTAGCTTTGTAATACCCCAAACTCGGCCTAGACGTTATGACGAAATTCAGGAGTGTTACGATGATGGGTTTTAAGACACGTCTTTTATGCTAAATCATCTCGTATTATTTGTTACCAAAATGAGTCCACATTTTCAGAAAAAACTTATTTTTATGTACTTATTTAAAACGGTTATAAGATATCCTTTAAAGTATTTGTAAAATTTGTAGCGAAAGTTTGAAAATCGTTTAATACAAAATCACGCTTGTGTTTTAAAAAAAATAACATTTGTTCGCATAAAATCGATATTTTGTCGAATCACCGCAATTTAGAAGTCATAATGTAATCAAACTAAAAAATTCAAACCAAATAGTCCAAAAAGTTTGGAGAGTCAAAAAATTACAAAACTCTCACAAACACCGAAAATTTTATTAAAACCGTTAAATAATAATAATGAAAACAGTTTCTATCAAGTGGTCATCGCTGAGCCTCTGTCACACTGACTTGCCTATGACTGTGGATTACCTGAACAGAACAGACAAACTGATGTAAGTTTTCATAAACTCAGTGTGTAACGCAACAGTGATTGTCATGCATCATACACAGAATTTCATATACAGTCAGATACAAATCTTTACCTAAGTCCATAGCAGAAACAGATATCAGAATCAGATAACAAGTCACACATACAGAATCCTACCCCATCCTCTACAAACTATCTCTGCCCATCCCATCACACCATGTGGGGTTAAAAACACCCACCAATCCCTATATACCATATAGTGTCGATACGACACATAATTGATAATATGCAGTCAAGCTGCCAGAATATAGGTGAAAGGTTGCAGTATAGATCACTTTTTCCAAATACATATCCCATCTCAAACATAAATACAGAATGCAGATGCAAAAATAGCAGAATAAACATGCTTAAGATGCTCGCAACAGATAAATACATACTTAACAGTACAGTCAAACATACATATCAGTTTCCTACTTAGATCAGACTATCAAAGTGTTAGATCACATGAAATAAGGTTTGGTTAGCTCTTACTGACCCTACGATAGGCCCACAGTCGATCGAAACGACCCGTGCAACCCAATGGAAAATTTCAAAATTTTGGGCCCACATGCCTATGTAGGCCCACACGCCTAATTCGACCTTGCTCATATGGCCTACATGACCTCGCCCAAAGCCCACACGCCCATGTTGCATGTCTGTGTGGTCTGATATACCCAACCTATCCTAGCCTGTGTGGCTCACACAGCTAAACATTAACCATCACACGGTCGTGTCTCGCACATGGCCATAGCCTCAACAGTCACACGGTCATGTGTCGCACACGGCTAGCCACACGCCCATGTGATGTCGGCAATCCTAATTTTTGGCTTTCATCGAACCTTATTTCCTCGTGTTTAGGGTACACACCTGGTACGATTTTGATGTTGTTGCTATCCAGAGCCCACCTTAACCTAAAAACAGCATTCCAACAACTAGCTTAGCAACCAATTTACAAATTCATCAAACTAAACTGAACAATACGCATTCACTTACCGCCAAAAAACACGAGCACACGCATGAATCAAGCCGTTGAAGCGAAATACGCTGCTACACCACCTTCTCTAAGACAACCTTTTACAAAAATTAAACCCCCTAATAAGAGCACCCACGCGCCAAACTAACAAAAGAATCCAATCGAAAACAACTTATAGACTTACTATGACGAGCAAAGAACAGATGGAACGTCGATCCGCCATGATTAAGACAACCAATTCGTTGAGTGAAGTAACGAAAAAAGAACACGAAAAAGAGTAGGACTTGAACCCAAGACTTCATATACACACCCAAAACACGTAACCACTAAAGCAGGTACATATTTATATCAAGATTTACAGAAACAAGATTAATTTATCCAGGGAATTACAAGTTTTATATTTTATTTATTTTTGTCTTTTTTTATTTTTTTTATTATGCACTGTACTTTTATTGTTTTGTTAGTTGTTTTTCTATTTTGTTATCTCTTTATTTTCTTATTCATTTTTGTCTATTTTCTTATTAGTTTACTCGAAAACATGGATTTCATTTAGAATTGCCCACGACTCTGATTTTCAATATTCTGATGAACTCATCCAAATTCAAGGCAGTTTTAGTTCTTTTTTTCCTTATGATATTGTACTTATTCTATGATTTTAATTGTTTGTATATTGAGGGAAATGTACACTTTAAGTGTGGAGAGGATTTTATATGTTTATGCGATATAGCCACCGAATTATTGTTTGTGTTTAAGTAATTTTCTCGAACCTAACATTGAAGTAATTTATTTTAATTTGGAGTTTTTATTGATTTGGTTTTGGAATAATTTGTAAATTTTTGTGCATTGTGTGATTTATACTTTAAGAAACGAGAGAGTCAAGCATGATAAGTTTTTTTCTTTTAGAAATAAATATTTTAGGTTGTCTCCCTGAATTGAAGTATTATCTTGAAATTCTAAACTTGCAAGTTTAACATCAAAACCATATTTTTTTGTGAGCTAAAAGCCTATAAAGCATATATTTTATTCCGTGCTCATTTTATTTTTGGTTGTGAGTATGTCAACTTGATTTGGAGTTTTAGAACTTTCTTCAATTATGCATGTTGAGACTACATTATTGATTTGATATACTAAGATGATAGAGACACTTAAGATTTAATCCACCTAACCTTTAATGAGCTTACCAGTTGTATTAATCCCTAGTAAACCCCTTTGATCCTAACACATTTTTTTCTAACCCATTAATGTTAACCCTTAACTCATATCTATGTTGTAAAATTATATTTTTTATTGACTCTATTTTTTTGTCGAGATTTGATTTGGTTAGTTGCCTAACTATGTTTCATTATTTGAAGTGCTGAATTTTATTTTGTTTAAAAAAATCAAAACAAGAAAAAAATAAAAGGGGAAAAAATAAAAAACATAAAAAAAGAAAAAAATATATCAAAAAAAATTTTATTTGAGCTTGAATGATTAGTTTCATATTCTATTGAAAATATCAGTTACATTTGTGATTACTCTTGTTAATGTAATTTCTTTTAATTCAACAACTGATTTTTTTTCTACTTTAATAATTTATCAACTCGATCTCAATTATAACCAACTTTTCTAACTTCTTCCATACCATTAACCTAAGCCCTATTACAGCTGTGTAAAGACTTCTTAATTGGTGTGTCATATCATTTTATAGTGGTGGAGAGTTGACTTTCAATTAAGCATATGGTAATAATCTTTCTCATTCGACTGTTGAGTGCATATTACTTGAACCTTAAACACTTTGAGTGCTTTGAGTGATCTTTAGTGAGGATGTTAATTTTTGTTGAGTTTGAATTTCAGATAATTATTAAGATAGGGGAGATGCCTAATGTTTTTTATGCGTTAAGAATTTATGCTTGGATTGCTTATGCTTTTTAGTGTCGTTTTAGTTTAAATTTCCGATGCATGATTATCTATGGGTTGTCCTAAAACATGATTGGTGAAAACAATGAATTAAGAAAAGTTAACTTGAATGTGGGTTGTGGATTTTACTTGAGGACAAGCAAACCCTTAAGTATAGGGATATTTGATAAATGCCAAAAGTAATATGTTTTAACCTCATTCTTAATCATGTTTCTATACTTAAGAGAGTATTTGGGAGCAAAAAGAGAAAAAATCAAAAAATCGAAGCAAGTTTCAGGAGCCACACAGGCCGAGCCATTCCACATAGGCTGGACACACGGCCGTGTGAGCCACACGGGCTACCACCATGTGCTAGGCCGTGTGGAAATCACAAATCGCACTCCAGACCTGCGGGAAAACGCATTTTTTAGATTTTTCAGGAATTTTAAGACCTAGATATGACAAGATAAGAAGAGGGGAGTGAGTCGTCATTGAATACTCAAGAAAACAACTCGAAAAACACCATTGAAGCCGACTCTCCATCAAGGTTGAAGATTTCCTTTTGATTTCTTTGAAGTTTATTATGAGTTTCATTATTTCTTATGGTTATACTATCTTTGAGATATTTTTTTTGTTATCATGAACTAATTTTTATAAATACCTAGGGAGATGAACCGTAGGATGGATTCTGTTATTTAATTTCTATTACTTGGATCTTGTTCTCAATTATGTGTGCTTAATTCTTGGTTTAATATTTTTGAATTATTAATCCATATTTGATGTGTTAAATCAAAGGAGGAAAAATCCCTATTTAAGAGTAGATCTAGCATAATTGAGTGGAGTTGTATGCAATCCTAGAAATATGACAACATAAATCTACCGAATTAGAGTCAAATCTAATAGGGAGATCTGTAGATTGAGTTAATACGATAATAGGAGTTTTAATTATAAAGAAATTTCAATTAATCAACCTAGAGTCAATTGCTCTTACTCTTGAAAGAGATATTAGCATAATTTATGGATTTTTACGAATCAAGATATTGAGTGAAGAAACTGTTTAATTCAAATTGATATTGACAGATGAAATCTATGTGGATTGTTTATTAGGTATTGTTTCGCTTCTTAGTTGTTAATCGTTTGTTTTCCTGATTCATTCTTTGTCATGTTCTTTAGTTAATTCATTTAGTTAATTTTAGTTTTAATCAATCTACCCAATTTTTTGGTTAAATAATAGAAATATAGTAATTGTAATTACTAGTATTTTTAGTCCTCGTGGGAACGATATCTTTACTCATCATAGCTATGATATTAATTGATAGGTGCACCTAGCTTTGTCGAAGTTTTAGTTGGTTTACAACTGCAATCAACCTTTAATCTCTCAAAGCAACGAGTCAATCCGGTTGGGGCTAATGACCTCCCTTGAACATGATGGATAACACAATTGTGCCATGGTTGCGGGCTGCCATGCATAACTCATGACATTCTACCTCGTTTGTTCTAGTGACGCCCTCATCGCGTATTTCGCATTGAACTGGTATATCTCATCTTGGAACTGTCATAAGGATTTGGCAGGTTTCAATGTCAGGAAATCCCTTTCACTGAACTATGTATTCATGCCAAAGCCTACACTATTTTCATCTAATCACACGGTCTCCCTCGATGCTTTCAATTTCATGATCGTATGAGGCCTTCACCTCTATTCATGCTCTTTCGACAACTCAAGTTCGTGGTAACTCAAATTTGTAGGACACCTTGCCTACTCTCTTCATAACTTGGAATGAACCCTCATACCGTTGCACAAGCCCTTTGTGCAAGCCATTGTGGTGCAAAATCAAATATAACTTCGCAAGGACTGAATCACCTACTTGAAATTCCACATCCCTACGATTTTGATCGGCCCACTTCTTTTTGTGTTTACTTGCCTTGTGTAAACAAGCACAAGCTCTGGCTAAGTCATTCTGCTCTTGCTAATCCTTCGCAAAATGATAAGTTGTTGGATTTGGTCCTATATGACGAGTCACAATAGCATTGTGTGTGAATGGCTGCTACTCTGTTACTATCCCAAGCAGACTTTGGTTTTTGGCCCCACTTTGTTGCAAGTTTTATGAAAATTGGGCCACATCTAAAAACTGTGGCCAGTCCCTTTGTGTGGCACTCGCATAGTGCCAAAGATACATCTCCAATAATGCATTCGGCCTTTTAGTTTGCCCATCGATTTTTAGATGCATGCTAGTGGAAAAGTTCAAGTGTGAGCCGATCAACTTGAACAACTCTGTCCAAAATCGGCCTGTAAATATCCCGTTTTGATCAGTGATGATAGACTTTGGAACCAGCCCAATATTTCACCACATGTTTAAGGAACAAGCAAGCTGTCTCCTCAGTAGGGCATTCATTGGTTGCAAGAATGAACGTTTCATACTTGGAAAACCTATCCACCATAACAAAAATATTCAAAAACCCATTAGACCTAGGCAAACCAACAATAGAGTTCGTGAATACACTCTCCTATGGGCGCTCCGGAATGGGCAAATGTTGTAACAATCTGGTCGGGATCTTTAACTCTACCTTGTTTTGTTGGCACACTAGACAAGTTTTCACATAGGTTTCAACATCATCACCCATGTGAGGCCAAAAGTAGTGGTCCTTCAAAAGAGCCATAATGCGGTGCTTACCTAGATAGCTAGCCCATCTCGAGTCTTGACAATCCTTTTTGATTTTCTTACGCAAACTCCCATATTGATGCACATAAAGACGATGCCCCCGAGTTAATAACAATTCTTTCTTAAGCCAAAATTGCCTCGTTTTCCCATCATTAGAAAGCTTGATCAAATTTTTTCGGTGGGATCCCTCTCGAATACGCTCCAATAGAGAGCTATCGGGCTGATTGATTGTTGTAAATTCCATGCTAAAATCAAACTCTGCTAGGAAAATCTGCCAACGAGCCTACTTGGAGGACAACTTTTTCTAGGTTAGAAAATAATTATTTGTAACATTTTCAATGAATATGAAGAACCTGAAACCCAGCAAATAGTGCCTCCAAGTGCACAAACAATGCACCATAGTGGCCATCTCTTTTTCTAGTAACGTATATCTCCGCTTCGCCTTATTAAGCTTTAGACTCTCAAAAGCAATTGGATGCCCATCTTGCATTAGTACTCACCCAATCGGATAGTCTGATACATTTGTACGTACCCTCATTATCACTTGCTTCATTTGGTTAAAAGCATTCTCACATTGAGGATCGCAATCCCACACCTTACCCTTAAGGGTGTGGTGATTTTGGAGTAGCCTTCGATGAAGTGTCAGTAGTAGTTTGCCAACCCAAGGAATGATCTCAATATCATCACTTTGGTTGGTGATTCCCAATAAAAATTGGCCAAATTTCCTTTCATCTATCTGGATCTTGCTACCTCCCACAATGTGGCTTAAAAACGGTACCTTACGTTGGGCAAATGAGCACTTCTCCTCTTTGACATATAGCTCATTTTCCTGCAAGATTTGGATTACCTCCATCAAATGCCCCACATGCTCTTCAAGTGACTTACTGTACACCACAACATCGTCAAGATAAACAACTACAAATCGATCGAGGAAGGGTTGAAGTACCTTATTCAAAAGGGTGTAGAAAGCGGCTAGAACATTCGTCAGCCTAAAGGGCATCATAAGGAACTTATACGAACCATAATGTGTCGTACAAGTTGTCTTTGGCTCGTCCCCTTCAGCTATTCAAACTTTGTGGCACCTTGATCTCAAATCAAACTTGGTAAACCATCTCACACTACCAAGCTGATCAAAAAAATCTACAATAAGGGAAGTTGGGTACTTGTTCTTCACAGTGATTTTATTCAAGGCCAAATAATCTACAATAAGGGACCGGTGACATGATTGACATGAAGTGGATCATTAGATGGATGTAATGGATGACACTGTTGGGCATGGACTATGCCCAACGATTCGAGGTTCCATTTCAGAGCCACCACCAAATCGGTACCTACCCATGCCATAAGCCGGTAAGGAATGGAAGGAGGAAGAAGGTGATTACGAAGAAGAAAAAGAAGAGTCGGCCTTTAAAGAGGATCTCAATGAGGTGTCTAATCAGAGAATCCATCATTCAAAAGATTTAAGATGCACACCTCGAGTCGTATGAGCCCTACTAGTTCTACGGGTGCGAGGGCCACCACACCAGACACGGGTCGAGGGAAGGTCCTGATGATTAAGGAGTGTCAGCTGAATGCCAATTTCAATTAAAAACTTTGGAACTTTTAATTTTTGGGACTTGTAATTTTTAATTTTTTGGATTTTTTATCTTTTAAAAAACTTTATTTATTTTCGCTTTAGTTTTCTTTTAGCTAATATGTATGTAGCAACCTCGTACGATATGAGAAACATCATCTTCGAGCTAAATCGACACGAGGAGGACAACCCAACACATCTAAGGAACCTTTAACGATAAAACCAGGTAGTCTCTTCTCCTACCTTTAAGACGCACATTAAGCAAAATGTGCCAAATATGGGGGTAACATAGAAATTTTTCAAATTTTTTTTATGTTTTTTCATAGTTATTTTTGTTATTTTTCATTTATTTGTATGTTTGTTTGTGAGCGAGCTTATAGCAATACAAGTGATCGGTTAGAAGCATATAAATAATATTTTGTGTTTAAATTGTAAATTTAATTTGATAGTAATTGATTTTAGGTTGTTCGATATCACACTATTTAGTTCATTTTATTACAATTCCAATAGGTGATAGTGTGTTAAGTGCACCAAGTGACTAATGGGTACATGAAAAACATATATGTTTGTTAAAAAAACATGTGTTAGTATGTTAATATTTAGTTAATTGTAATCCATGAATTGAGACATTTAGGGATGACCTAAGACGTTGTTTGGTAGACAATTTAGAGCCAAAAAGTCAACCTTAATTCAAATCCATAATACCTTAATTTTTTTAAGCTTAAATCCCTATTTCTTGATGAGTCACAAAAGAAACCCTAAGCCTTAAAAATAATCTCTTTATCCAATTATCTTGGTCCTTGCATGAACTTAGACGTCGGGCCATTGATAATAAGGGTTAGGCAGATACGACATGGTTTCCAAATTAAAAGAAAAATAAGAGTGAACCTAAGTCATAATATAGTATGGTGAGTATAAAAGTCTTACAAAATTGTGCTTGAATAGAAAAAATTGAAAGTCAATTAGAAGAAAAAGTTTGAAAAGGCTAAAATAGTCAAACGAGAAGTTCTCGAGAAAATAGAAAAGCAAATGAGTGAAAAAGAAAAAAAAACAAAAAATAAAAATTTACTCATTCTTACACATTAGTCTCGCTAGGACGATTGTATTTACTAATACTTTACTATAACTTAGGAATTAGAGATAAAAGGAGGTGAGAGAAAGGGATATAAGTTTGTGAGCTAAAAGGTCTAGTTGGGGAAGTATTGGAGTAAATATAATGTGCCTACTAATTTCGTGCTTTAACCATTTTGTATGCATATTCCTTGATTCTGAACTAACTTAAGTCGTAGAATGTTACAAGCTAAAAGGCCTATGTGACCTAAGTGATATGATTTGTAGATGAAAATTGACTAAAATTTGATGTTTCTAAATACTTGTATTCTTTGAGCATAAATGTATATTTTGTGTACCTGTTTTCATGGATTACTGTACTTAACACTTTTCAATTTGTTTGTTTTGTAATTTTATGAACTAATGTGTGTGATATTGAAGGTCAAGAGTGAATTGTATATCGTGTTAAAGTTCATATTCATTTACATTGTTCTATTTACATAGCTCTAATTTAGTCCTTGTATATGACATGCTCAAGCACTGTTTGATTTTATTTTCTTGTGTGTGCATGTTTTTTCTTTTATCTTGTTGCTTGAGGATAAGCAACAACTTAAGTGTGAGGGAGTTTGGTCTACCACAATTCGTTGTGGCAAATTAAGGTCTTTCCGGCACTTAATGAGCTAGTTTTATAGAATTTACATACGTTTTTATTTCGTTTTTTATTTTTATTCCTTTATATTTAATTTATGTAAAATAAGCGTTTGTACGTAATTTTGAGTTATGCTATGACCTAATGAGCCACTATGGGCCTACAGATAATCTCATGGCTTTATCTAGTGTGTAGGACACTGTTTTTTAGCTTAGAAGGCAAAGGACAATTGCAACATCGTAACACCAGGAAGTGGTGTCGCAACATCAAACTTCAAAGCCAAAATACCCAGATCTTGGAAGCAGTGTCGTGATACTAGTCTTGTGGTGTTGCGACACCGAGTGATGAATAGGAAAAATTAATTAGGGGTATTTTAGTCCTCACAATGTATCTTAATAAGAATTTTGGGTTATTGGTAACCCTAATTAGGCCTAAGCATAAACTTTATAAATAAGCATGTTAAGTCTCATTTTAGGAAGCTTGGCTAAGTGAGCCGTTTTAATATTTTTAGGTTTTTAATTTTATTTTATTTTTAATTTAGTCCTTTTTATACTTCTGTTACTATTTTAACTTGGATTCGATTTTGATCCAAGGCATTAATATACTAGTTTTCCATTATTTTGTTGTTGATTCCAATTGCAATCAAGGAGATCTTCACAATTGTTAAAGGAGATTTCACTTCCGAGCTTCAATCAATATCGAAAATGAATTTCTTTCTCTACTCCTTACTTTTATATTTTTACTTATTAAATATGAGTTTAGTAATTTTTGTATTTTGATTCATAAGTAGCTAATTTCCTAAAAGAGTTTAACGAACGGATGTGTGAATAATTAACAGATGAACGAGGGTTAAAATTTGGGCTAGTTTAAATTATGTGTGATTAAACTCTAGAGAGTGACGCCCCTAGGAAGTAATTTAAGATAAACGAGATCGAGAGATAAGTTTACCAAGTATCTCAAAATTTATCCCGGTCAAGAAAGTGAAGGTCGAGAGGTAAGCGTGTATTTGTCGATTAATTAACTAGTTAGAGGTCGAGAGATAATAACTAGTTAATTAATAACTAACTCGATAAAACCTAAGTTTTGAAGTTAATTAGGATCACTGAAGTGAGTTAAGCTTTTGCCTATTTTATTAGGTTATTTTCTATTGTTAAATTTGTTAATTTTTTGTTTAAATAATTTTTAGGTTAATTAGATTAATTGATGTTTATTTGATTTTTCGTAATATAATTTTAAATTGATACTTTTTAAATCAAATAGTGTAAATAATTAATTTCGATTTAATTCAACCTCCTTTGGGTATAATCCTCGAAATACTTTTCGAAGTGTTTCGTTGTGACACATACTATATTACAATTTGACTCGTATACTTGAGGACATCGTTGTTTTATTTATTAGTTATGTTGTTACAATTTTCCCAGTCTAGACATCCGCACATCTAACGACGGTCACGATCCCAATGGCTTTCATAGCATTTAGTTATTGTAAGTATTACGAGTCCCCTATTGGAAATGATGCACATATCGGGTTGTGGCACAACATGCCTTCTCAAGTTAAACAGGAAAAAATCTCAATCATCTGCCTTTTCTCCAAACATTATTGCAAAGGCTATTGGCATGATTTCTCGATTATCATTCTGTGCAACAACCAA
This sequence comes from Gossypium hirsutum, assembly GCF_007990345.1. Classification (NCBI taxonomy): domain Eukaryota; kingdom Viridiplantae; phylum Streptophyta; class Magnoliopsida; order Malvales; family Malvaceae; genus Gossypium; species Gossypium hirsutum. The sequence continues at coordinate 53,047,700 of NC_053447.1, read as the reverse complement.
TAACAACTGATGCTCATTTCTCTTGTATAGGAAGGACCCGTCGATTTTTACCAATGACTTACAGTCTTGAAATGTTTCTATGCATTGCTCGAAACTCCAGAAGAAATGATGAAAAACTCTTTTCCCATGTACCACGTGATTGCGGAAGTACATAGGCTCCGTTTGCAGATCGATTATAGAACCTGGTAGTACTAATGCAGTACTGACACCATTTCCACAAATCATTATACGAATTGTCCCACTCATTAAGCATATTCTCCATGGCCTTTTATTTTGCAACCCATGCCTTGTGGTACGATGGCGTGTAATCGAACTGACTACGAGTACTAGCAATTATAACCGGCACGAGAATCTTGAGACTCACTTTCACCGTAGGAAATATAATGTTCGAGATCATGTTTGAATCCAACTTCAAATGATCTTGTGTCATACCTGCAACACGAATATTTCAAAATTATGAATTCAATATCATATTTGATGTCACTATACGTTCAAATCGGACAGTCTTGTCACATACCTATGAAAATAAAAGTATACAGAGGGTTGTATTTCTTGATTTCTAGAACTTTGTCTTCTTTCTCACATGTGATGATTTTCCAGGGACATCTGTTGTCACGTATTGTGCATTTGGCCTTGGATTTCTCCAATCAGGATTTAATAACGTAGAAGTTTACCCCGTACTTTATGTTGTATCATTTCATTGTAGTGGCAAAAGCATCTTTCAAAGAAAACTCCATCCCCACTTGTAAATCACCCACATCTAACGAAGAACTCGCATGACTCGATCTTTTGTTAAGGAGTTCTTGAAACTCTAACCCACCTTTAGCTGAAAGGTCCATATTATGCATGTGTGTCAGAGGTGAATATGCCCTGAAACATGTATTGGTTTTGTCAGCATTGTCTAGACCTTCACTATCGGGACCACCATCTTTTGGTTTAATTGGAACCGACTCTGGTTCAAAAAATAATACAATTTTTGAACCATCTAGCCTAGACTCCTGGATTGAATCATTGTCGGATTCAGTGCCCAGGGTTGGATGTCCCTTTACTGATGTAGGTTGTAGGGAGTACATAATCCCTTCTTGTATACTTGTCGTTACAACAAAAATCACTTGCAGGTTGCCAATCGGTGTAACTTGATGATGTACCCATATAAGTGTTTCCGACGTAAAATATCAACCTTTGGAAGTTGAAATCAAAAGCACTAACAAAATGTTGTATCAAGGTGTCCAATTTTCGATTATCGACAAACCCCAACTGTTGGACGAGCTGTGTGCCAAATTTGAAATCTTGGGCTAAAACCAAGGAATGTCTTCCTATTGATGATTCCTAAATTTCATAATGGGAGCTTTCTAACAAAGCCATAAACCCACTGCACAACGTGTGGTTAGACTTTCAGCTTCTTATCTGTTCCAACATTAATTAGAATAGTTTTCAACCTCCAACCACCTTCATCGACATTAACAAACTCAAGGTATAAATCAAGTATAGGTAATCCAATATCATTATGCGTCTGGACTATTGCTTCGATCGCCATTAAACCTTTGACATTAAATATTTCATATTTTACGGGGTCCTCTTATGCTAAATATCTATACTTTAAGGACGATATTTTGCAACTTGAATTGCTCACTTTCCAACTAATTCTTGCCTGGAGCTCTAACAATTAAATGTTCAAGTTGAAAGCCAATTGCGTTGTGTAGGCCGATGAAAAAACGACCCCAATGTCGGTGTCACGAATTTCACCGTCGTAATAAACAATAGCATTAACTCGTCCACTCATTTTCAACCAAATTACCTGTTTCACATGTTTAAAACCAAAACATTATGCAGAACTAGAGTATTGATTATCCATTAACAACAACAACAAAACTTAATTTATATAATTACGTGTTTTAGGTCGATTTCCAAAATTCAATTCTTTCACATAAATAACCTTATCCATACGCAAATCTCCTTCTAGTGACAATCTCCTCGGAATTTCAAATTGGAACGCATCTAACAGAAAGACCACTCACTTTATAGTAAATACTACCCCAAATATCAAACATAACTTGACATAGGTAGAACAATTTGGACATTACAATTCTAAGAGATTTAAAAAAAACACGTGTTCTTAGAAGTGTTTTCAAAATAAAAACAAAATCACTTGATAGAGGTCTTAAAATAATACCCCGTGAATCCCAGGATATCTGAAAAATAATGACAGGGTTTCTTGGGTTCTGGAAACTTTTTTGAGAGATTTAAAAAAATGTGTGTTCTTAAAAGTGTTTTCAAAATAAAAACAAAATCACTTGACCGAGATGTCTGAAAATAATGTCCCAAGAATCTCGGGATATCTGGAAAATGAAGATCGGGATTCTCGGGTTCTAAAAACTTTTCATGGGGGTTTGAAATTGGGAGGGGGAAAACTCCTTGCTAGGCCTTACACTTTCAGTGATGTGGGAGAAAGATTCACTGAAATTGTTCCCAACTGTATGTGTTTTCAACTGGTATTTTTCTATCACATCACTGAAAACGTGCCCTAGCCAAATCATTTTCCTTCACTCATTTTCAACCCCTTGAAAAGTTCCCAAACCTTGAGATTCTCAATCCTCATTTTTTAGAAATCTTGGGATTCTTGAAATATTTTCAGATTAACGTAAGCACGTTTTTTCCTCTTTCACTCGTTGCCCATCCGATTGCCTATATAAAAGGGGTCTTGCTCCCTCTACTCCATCAACTCTCTCGGCTACCTCTCCTACCCCTAAAAGCTTCTCTACACCATTGTTTATTTCTGTTTGAGAGAGCTATAGTGCTAATTTTAAGGTGTGTTTGAATTCATGATGATGTGATAGCGGTCCCAAACCCGCATATTTCATCTACCGTGTTAAGACGAAACCATTACATTAAAACTCCATCACATTATAACTCAAGCTCCGAATTTGCAGTACTAATACAGTCATAGGTTGTAGTCTAATTACGGGTCCTAGATAATGAACGTTAATGTGCAGTCACCTTGGAGTATGACTCGAGAGAGAGAAGGAGGGAGGGAGGGAGGGAGAGAGAGTCATCATCTATTTTGTAGATTCAGCACACAATGAGAGATGATTCTTTCCAACAAAACCAAAGGCTAACAGTTCTATCATGTAAGGTGAAAATGGAGACTAAGCTTTTTGATTGGGAAAATAACATTACCTGCCATTGCCATCACTTCTTAAACAGAGAAGTTAAGTAAGTCTACATTCCACATATGTGTTAAGCAAGAGATGTTCCTCCAAATAAAAAGTGATATGAACACAAAAAGAGAAAAAAAAAAAGAAAAAGGAAAAGAAGCTGTTCTCAAATATACATGCTAGTCGATTTCCTCCCAAAAAAACACTAGAACTTAAACAAGGTTTTCAGATTTTGGTATCAAGACTATCAGTCAAATTTAATATCAGAGATAGGAAGAGAGATTGAGGGAGGGAACTACAATATCTCAAAGCATCATTGTGGTTTGTAACACGCAGTATGATCGACAAACTCCTTTTTGCGTTTTAGCTTAGCTCCGAAAAACGCCAAACTAGGATGAGGATGATGATCTACCAGAAGATTCACCCAAAGAGACAGAAGCCAGTGAAGAAGCCCAAACATGGGCACTCTTTGCACCTTGATGAAAGTTCCTGGTTTTGCATAGCTTGAGTTTTGTCCAAACTCTCCTCACATCAACCATGTGAAGGGCCCGTGCAAACAATTGACTTGTCTCACCAAATATTTCCAAGTTCAAGTGCGGAGCATAAGAGACCCAGAAAGCCTTGAGACGAGACAGTACTTCGGGGAATACGGATAGAAGTACTCTAAAACAGAGAAACAACAAGGCAAATGCTAAGTAGGGCTCCCGTTTTACTATCTCCATAGGGGTTTTATTCCACAACTGTATCATGTATTTATTGTGGTCTCCTAACACAACTGATTCGTTTCCAGCAATATATTGAACTGGTTCAAATCCTGAAACGCAGACACTCATGTTAATAAACATGGAATTACGTTTTAGTCACAAACTAGGCTTAGTTATAAGGAGCTACAGTTCTATTATGCTTCATAGTACACAGAATAGCAATTTTTATGTTATAATACTTTTTTGCATCTAGAGATTTAGCTGAAATTGCCAATGTCGGGGGTTATTCCCTTGAGAAGACAAAGAAGTAAAAAGATATCTCTTTGGGGGAGGAGAGTAAGTACCTGTTGTTTTCTCATAAAATTGTATGATTGAGGGGAGATCTTTTGAACCACGATATTGTACCCTTAACGTCTGGTTCACAATTAAAATTGACGGCAAGCTATGAATTCCATATCTTGAAAATATGCTGTGATATGATTTATATCAAAGGTGTTAGTTATAAGATTTGTCATTAGATTTCAATGGGAAGCAAAAAAATAGCTCATCTGATTGATTATTATGTATCGTGTACTAATATAATCACAAAGCTATGTCAAGTTAAAGGAGGAATACAAAATTATATATATTCGGTATTTTACTTAAGTAGCAGAAGTGAGCATCTCATGTTCCGTCACAGACAGGAAAACCAACAGCAAAAATATATAATTCATAGAAAACTGCTTCGAAAGGCATAACTACTTTGTAAGTATTGGACTTTGGACATTGGTCTTTGTTTCCACAAGTTACAGCTATACCAGATATCATGAGCAGACAAATCACTTCAACTGATATGTTGGTGGACATGCATACTTTTTTCTTAAGGAAGCTTTTGAGTACATTTGGCCACGGTGAACCAAACCAAGTGGTCCAACACCACTAAAATTGATTAAACATTAGGACGCAGACATAAAAAGACCAATTGATTCTATGCTTAAATTCATGGTAGACAATGTAAGCAGCTCAATTTTAACAGTTCAATGCCTCTTTCCTTAAGGTTTGACAGTCTTTGTAATCAAGAACATATAGATAACACATGAAACATCAATTCAATAATTAGTTCACAATACCAACGCTTAGGCTTTGCTTGATTGGGTGGAAAAGTGGAGGGATGGGAGGAGGGAATGGAAAAGTGGAAAGAAAATAAATATTGAGTGTGCTTGGTGGGAAGAAAAGTATAGGAAAGATGATCATTTTCCATCCTAATGCATAAAAATCAATCCTTCTAAATCACAATGATGAGAGGGAAGAAAATAAGAGAGGTGTATGCTAGTTCAAAATTATGTATTATTCTATTTTCTTCCCTTTCAATTTTCAACCCTACCAAGCAATGGACGGAAAGAAAATTACTGTTTCTTTCCACTTTTCCGTCTTTCCTACCAAGCACACCTATAGAAAGAAAAGTAATGTTTTCTATCCTCCGAGTTTTCTACCCCTTTAATTTTCAATCCTTCCAATTTTCTTTCGACTTTAAAGCAGGATAATTAGCTGCACACCTTGGTGAAGCTGAAGACTCTTCAACTGCCAGATGTTCAATTTGAGGAAACATGGAACTGAGAATGTCGAACTTTGGATACAAACTGTGTGAGAGCGGGCACCAGGCAGCATAAAAGAGCACAGAAGCGTAACCATTTCTCTGTTTGGAAGACAATGCTCGGTCCAAGAAGTTCCCATCCACCTGCAAAGAAAATTAAAAACAAGCATAAAAGATTATCAGGAGTTTTGTCGCCATGAAACAGCAATCAACTGTACACTGATCTAAGCTAATTTACTGGAAAGAAGGCAAATTTACAAACCATAATATGATAATTAGAGGATCCTCGATAAGGAAATTGCATGAGCCCTAATTATTCGTAATGGTTAAAAATCCAAGTTGGTAGTCAAGATAAATGGCATTCTACACAAAATTTTATAGAACTAAAAGTGAATATTTCCCTTTAAGGTAGAAAGGAAAAGGGTAGTGAATACAAAGAGAGTTGTATACCATCCCTGGTTTGCCTTTCAAATTTCTGTCTACATCAACTTTTAGTGTCTATGCCTCATAAAATCAGTGCCATCCAGATGAGCACAGTTCTTTTCTTCTTTTTCTTTTTTGCCTTTTTGGTAAATCAATGAAGTTTTATGGAGTAAATTTTGTTTTGAAACAGTACTAATTTTCGTAAGTAAATAGTAAAGTTTTCAACCGATCAGTTGCACAGAGAATTTAGCTAACAACAGCATCATAAGCCACATAAGCATAGAACCAAGCAATTCAAGTTAAACATAATGCTTTGGATGGGTGGGTAACACTCAAATGACAGAACATCGGTTGCACCATAGAAGAGGGTTAACTGAAGAAACTTGGACGGACTTACACTTGCATAGGCACTCATCTTCAAGGATATTATTATCCTTGATCAGGTGAGAGGGCATCAAGTGCCTGTATCTCATGTACACCCATTTTGTATATTTAAGCTCACTTTTTTGGGGGCATTATATATCCTATAAACAGACTCATGGTGCGAGAACTTTTTTTCTAGCTTTTTCTACTATTAGGTATGAAAGGTGTAAAAAGAGGATGGATAGACTATGATTTCAACTATGGACAAATATATATATGTATATCTTCTAAAACCAGCAATTTGAAAACAAAACCTTAACTATGGATTTGATGATCCTTACACCTACTTATATGGTAGGTCTATACCTTACATAAAGCACAAAGACTTTCTGATGAGAGATTGGGATAATTACTTAGTTGTATATTTTGGCTCATTTATTACTAGATGAAATTCGGAGATTGTTGAGGGGTTTCCGACTCCTTTAGGAGAAGTCTACGAGGTGTCATCTATCCAAGGCTGGTGGACCCCTCAACGGGTTGGTATTGTCCCTGGTGGGGAGTTTTGTCTCCCAACCCTGTCGTGCCTGAGGAGGCACCGAGTCCATGGAGTGAGAGAGCCCTGTCAGGTACCTAAGAAGGCAAACTAATGCACATGGTTCTCCTTCTCAAGCACCTGTGAGGCACTCCTACTCTGCGAACCCACTGCCTCTTCAAGCACAGTACAGTCAAAAGAGAAAAACCCCACTGAGGACAATACTGGAGTTGTTGAAGGGTCCGCAGGCTCCTGGCCGATGACATGTTGCAGACTTCTTCTAATGGAATCAGCCGCCCCTTAAAAGGGATCAAAACATCAAAAGAACAAAATTTACATCCTCCGTCATTTAGACATATAGATCCTTTTTCAGCCACAAACTAATCAACATAGTCCTGCCACCATACACCTATAAGTATGTCAATAAAGCAAACACTATTAATATTTCATAGATTCAATTAATGCTTTAGAAAACATATAACATATTTCACTAATACGGCTTATGTTTCAGCTGATTTGCATAAGGCTTAAAACCTGAAATAGAAGATCCTAAGCTGCATCTCCAGTACTTTCCTTGTAGCTCATGTAGCCTTAAAAAATTACGTTATCTTTGCTTGGGAATACATAAAAATGCCATTCCAGTCCAAATGTTCCAGAAGAGAATAAATCTATTCAGAAGTCTTAACCAAGACTGACTGATATTAAATAATGAATGGCTAATAATTTTTGCAACTTTATTTCTATCTTCCTTATTTAAATTTATTTTTTCAGAATTCAAATTAAAGTATAATGTAAGAATCCAATACCCCCATAATGCAATAAAACCTTTATTCTGATTCTTCACAAATTTACAGCCATGAAAATTCCATAAAAATACCCTAATCCTTCAGGCTAAAAACTCATAATTTCCTAGAAATTTGCCTTCTTTTAAAATGATTATGCAAATTCATAAATACCAAGAATCCAAAATCAAACAAAATAATAATAATAATAAAACATTCCAATAAAAAATAAATTAAATCTCAAGAACCCATTTTCCTAAACCAATTAACAGATCAATCTCAATTATGAAATGAAATTTCCACCAAGATTAAGCTAAAACACGTACCTTGAGAGGGGGAATCGGAGAAAACGAAGGAGAACATTGAAAATGAAGATTTTTAATGAACACATCAGCTTCATCAGAGCAAACAGAAGAACTCCAAACGCAGCGTATTAAACATATAGATATGATATAGAAAAACAAATTAACAGAAGAAGAACCCATTTCTGGAAATGATTTATAAAACCAAAAAAAGAAGAGAGAGAGAGAGAGAGAGTTCACAACAACAACAACAACCAGAAAAAAAAGGGGGGCAAAACTGAAACCCAGAAAAAGAATAAAAAATAAAGAAAGATATAGATTAAATTAGGGGGAAAGGGAGGAGGGGAAGCAGGTGTGTGTGGGCTATTTTTTGGAAATGGGTAAAATCTAATATAATTACTGGCTTGGCTGCTAATTTGGTTCTTTTTCTTCGAAGGGTCTAAAAATTGCTCTGCTTTTGGGAAAGTATTGTAGGCTTTGGAATTTAAGATTTGAGCAGTTGAATGTAAAGCTTATTTATATGAGTTGGTTGTAGTTGATGATGTTGGATTAAGAGCTGTGCCTCGTGTATGTGTCTGTGTGGGTGTAAAGGGGATTTGCTTAGCTAAACAAAAACAAAGAAGAAAGTACCAGTGATGGGCAGGGCAGGTCTAATTTTTGGGCTTCAAGCCCTTTTATTATACATACACACATATATTTATATTTATTATCTCAAGGCACTATTAATAGTTTTGGGTAACCCAATAGTATCAATTAAAATATATTATATTTATTTTTAATTTTTTATAAAATTAGTAACATTTCAGATTATTCAGAAAGAAAAATTAAAATAATATAATTGTTAAATTTCTAAGTTATTTACTGTTTGTATTATGATCACGAATTCAAAATTTCAATATTTGATATAAAGTTAAACTAACTACAAATTAAGAAATATGATAACATATTATTTAAAAATTCATTGAGAGTCGATTGGGTGATAGTTTGATTGACATGTGTATTCTTGTTAATATAAGAAGATGTAGGTTCGAGTGCACTGAAATGCATTATCCACCTATTTATGAGTTAGAAAAAATATATACGTAATTATATTAATTATTGTTCATACTTCATAGTGATTGAGAGTAATATTGGTAAGAAAAAAATTAAAAATAATTATTAGAAGTTATAAAAAGTGAATTTATAAATTTGTAAATTGATTATGATGCATTGAAATTAAATGACTACATTGAAGTCATATTGTAGAGGAAATTTTAAACGCTTCAATGGGAAAATTGTAATAGAGGTGATGATGATGAATGATTATAAGGGGTTTCTACATGAAAAAATAAAATAAGAAATAATAACTCTGTCAGTCGATACAAATTATTTAAAATTTATGTAAACTTTTGCAGGGTGCTATGGGCGTAACGAGTACATATAGGGATAGGGGCCTTATAATTAGGGTTTAGGCAAAGGTGTTTAAGATGAGGTAGGATTTAATTGCATTAAATGTTATCCGTAATTATTATTTTAAATTGAATTAAAAAGTGAATTAAAAGTTGAGAAAATTGAATTATATGCGATGGTTCGATGGTTAAGGGTATTCATTGCTTTAGATGTGGTCTGGGTTCAGGTTATGTTAGTCGCATTTATTATTTGGACTTTATCCTGTTATTATAATTTACGAAAAGAAAAGTTTATTTTCTTTTTTTTTAATATATCTTGCCTATTTTCTATTTTCTTTTTCTTGTTCTTTCAACCATATTTTTTCAATTCTCTCAACTATTTTATTCTCAATTTTTTTTATTCAATGTCTCTCGAATTCTTCTCCTCCCAATTTTCTATTTTGTAATTTCTTTGAGTTTTATTTGATTTTCATAATTTAAAAAAAATTTTAAAATGTCAATGCCTATAATTCATTTGGTTCACAACCACATTTTAGGCGTCCAATTACAAATGATAAGAAAATATTATTTAATTTTTAATTAATATAATTATTAAGTTAATATTATTTTTAAATTTTTTATGTTTATATAACCAGACCATAGATCGAATTATCGAGGCATATATACACAATTTAAGTGCAAGGGCACCGCTTGTTATTGAGCAACACTTGGAATAGTGTTGCACATCTTCCGTGTAATGAGTATATAATTACACTCAAGGATGTGGTATTACAACTAGGTTTACTAGTTGATGAGCCAATCATTACAGGGGTAGCGCACAGTGGCAATTGGAGCGCAATTTGCACCAACTATTAGGCAAGGTGTCAAATAAGTTTAGTATTAGCTGGATAGAAATGAAATGGTTAGAAAACAATTTCTCACATCTCGATAACTCATCTAGTGTGGTTGAAAGATAACAATTCGCTTGAGCATTCATACTGAGGTTGATTGGGGTCTTCTAATGCTAGTTAAATCTCGAAATATGGTATATTTAAGGTGGCTTCTACAACTAATCGACTTAAAAGAAGTCGGGCAACTTAGTTGGGGATGAGGTGTCTTAGCTACATTGTACCGTGAGATGTGTCAGACAACTGAAGCACAGAAAATTAAAATTGGTGGTTGCATACTCCTTTTCCAATCATGGGCATGGTATCGCTTACTATTTTTATGTCCACAATACACCAAAACAGGCTTTTAGCGGCGCTTTTTTAGGCCTTTAGCGGCGCTTTTCAGTGCCGCTAAAGCTATTTGCGGCGCTTTGAGAAACGCCACAAAAAACGCCGCTAATGACAACGTCGCTAACTTTAGCGGCGTTTTTAGAAATAAACGCCGCTAAAAACCAAGACCTTTAACGGCGCTTTTCCCACAAACGCCGCTAAAGACCAAGATCTTTAGCGGCGCTTTTCCCACAAAAGCCGCTAAAGACCATGACCTTTAACGGCACTTTTCCCACAAACGCCGCCTTAGACTATCACCTTTAGCGACGCTTTTCCCACAAACGCCGCTAAAAACATAATCTTTAAAAAAATTATTTTAATCAAATAATATTTATTTTTATGATAAATATTATATTATGTTTTATTTTTTAAATTTGAACGTTAAATATACTTTTTAAGGATAAATAAAAAATATTATTTAAATTAAATTTTCTATGAAAATTTTAACTTTAAAACTAAATATTAAAATTAATGAATTTAGTTTTAGAATTTAAAATAATAAATTAATAACACAATTAAAATCCAAAAGTTAGAATTCAAGTTGTCGTAAATATTAAAGTAAAAATAAAAATTTAGAATCAAAACTAAAATAAACAATGGAAAAATAGTAACAAAAAATTAAACACAACACATAAAATTTATCAAACTAGTTAAGAAATACATAGTGCAGCCATGCAGTATAAATACAATAGAATCATAGGGTAATTTTGCATAAATATCTTCAGAGTACCAAGAAAAATGTCACAAAATTATAAAACATGATAAAAAAAAAAAGAACAGGTAGCAGACAAGCTATTTGTTACTTTTTGTTTTGCTTCCAAGGCTTCCTCAGCTGCCTTCATCTTGACAACAGAATCATCTTCATCATCCCTGCTTAAGAAAACAAAGAACCTATTGTTACTCAATTTAGAACTTGAAAAGAAAAGAACAATCTTCATCATCCATGCTCACACAATAGACAAGGTATTTTTACAATACCATCTAACTGGTATCTTAGAAAATGAACAAGGGCAAATGCAATTAATAGATGATACAAGCAACATTGAAATACAAGAGTCGTCGTCAATAATTTTCTCTGACAAAAGCCACATAACCAATTATTCATTTCTAAATAAACTAATAATATTTGTTCTAATGTTGATACATACAGGATTATCAACAATGAGTACAAATGTTTAGCAAAGCCTAAGTGTCAGTAACTAGGTGCACACATGTGATCAAAGTATATCCATATTAAAAAGTTTTAATTGAGCTGCATCATTAGTATATTTTACATTCATTGTATGCAGATGTGAGTGTTTTGTAGTACAATATAGTGATATATTGCTTTTTTTATATCAACATGATATATTGTTTATTATATTTAAATGCTTAACGCATCGTTATCCTTCCTGGTTTTGTTATAACAGGGAAAAATCCACTCCTTTAATTCACAAACCAGATATCAAAGCTTATGTCAACATATAAAAAGAAAAATGATATACAGGTTTTAAAATGTCTGCTCCCTAAATATAAAACAATTTATCACACTAAGCTAGCTCCAATGCCATTAAAACAATTAGAAACAAAACAATAAATGTCAATGCAATTACCTTCCACCATACAGTAAAAAGCCAAGTGCCGCAAACAATGACACACCTGCACATATACAGTGAGGATCAAATATCCATTCATTATTGAAATCGTTAATTCCTTCATAATTTGCCACTCCCCCTATTGCTATTTTCTGCTCTCTTTTTTTTGCAGGGTGCACGATGACCCGTTTTTGAAATCGTTAATTCCTTCATAATTTGTCAATCATTCAGCGTATAGGATGATACCGGGTAATACCTCGTTTTGGTGGCAACTTCCTCAAAATGAAAAGGACTAAGGATGAAGGTAATATTTCCACCAACTGCCCATCAAAAGAAAACAAACCAACCAACAAAATTCATTTAAAATGTTCACTTTCCATATCTATAAGCAAGGCATGAAGTTCATGTCCCACGCTTAGGACTTATAATAATAGATATATTCAGTCTTAGATTGTTGAGAGAAAACCAAGTTTGACATCCTACTTAGATTGTTTTATTTGGTTATTTTGTGAATTCAAAACTACTCGGTAGATAGTATATACCAACTTAGCCTATGTGATTAGTGTCTATATTAAAGTTGCAGATAAATAGCATCTGATTGACATGCAATAGAAATATATATATAAGAGAAGAATTGACACTCAAGGATAACATCAGATTGTAATATTAAGTAAAAATAATAAAAGCCATATGTATTAAACTAAAGATAATATTCAGAAAAAAAAAGCATACAAGTCAAAAATAAAACAAGAATTATATTTAGAATCCACCATGATAAATCTATTTTCTATGATAATAGGCAAAGAAGTATATGTTCTTTAATTTAATTAGTAAAAATTAAAAAACTTAATACATGGCAGCAGATGTAACTCACAATTATCAGTGAAACTATTATTAAACCTTAAGTTCAAGGACTAGGTTGCAATGAGGATAAAAGTTGGGTGATGGTGGTCTATTTGACCCACTATACAACATCTGGTCATAACAATATATGATGTTAAAACAACCCCGTTTTATATTTGACGGCAAAAATAGTCATCACTGCACTTAAAAGCTTCTTTGATGTAAAAATCTGATGGTAAAGACTTATAAATTGCTTGTCAAACTTGCAGTTTCTTGAAATATGAATTTCTAGTTAAGTAAAAGAAGCATGCAACAATCATTTAATTTTTATATGGCAATAAGATGTGTTAAGAAACTTCCACACTGTATTTGAACATGAGTATCTAACTTAATAGCAATAAGCAACATAAAACAACCATTCATCAAACTCACCAGGTAATATATTAAGTTTAGAATTGGATGGTTCAAAACATCAAGGTCAGCACCTTTGTCAAATCCATTAAAGCACATCTACACAAAAAAATAACAATAGAGCTCAAATTACATAAGTTTGGACAAATGATCAATGATTGATCAATTAGATAAATGATCTAAACCAACTAGCAGCTAAAGGGTTCAAGTTGAATACTTCCATTTTTTAACAAAAATGCTATAAACATTATATGCAACTAAAGTTTCGCAAAGATCAAATAAAACAAGCTTATAGCTTTTTCAAGAGAAATACAAAGGGTTAGTAAAGCCAGAAAAGAAATGAGGGGTCTACCATGATGCATCTGACTAGGAAACATGTGAAGCATATGGTTGTCACATAACCAACCTGCCCAATCCAAAAAGAAACAATAAAAAAATGCAAATGGATGGCAAAATTGTTGGACTCAAAACCACAACTGCATTAACGTAAATATATACTTCTTGCAACTTCTTACGCCGTCCTTTGGACTCTACAGGGAAACGCTGCAACATTAAGAAAAGGCTGCAATGATTGGATATGTTATTATATAGCTTTCCCATGCTCACACAATAGACAAGGAATTTTTACAACACGATCTAACTGGTATCTTAGAAAATGAACAAGGGCAAATGCAATTAGGAGATGATACAAGCAAAACTGAACTACAAGGGCAAATTTGTTAGATGAGACATTGCAGTTTTGTATGTCAATACTCAAGATTGGAGTAACACATATGTCCAGGGTTGAAAAGAGTTGAAAACGACCTTAGCTTGGGCTGTTTTTTTGGAAAAAAATCCTCTGCATGCCCCTTCACCGTAATCTGGTATATTGGGTAATCTGGAACTTGCAAACGCTTCCTCCATGCTATTATAACTGCATGTTTCTACTGCTTATCGAGTTGCTTATAGGGTTTTTTAGAACCCACTCCAAATTCAGAGCACAACCCATGCCCATATAAAGTGAATCTCAAGAACATATGGGTCTGGTCGGGTTTATAAAGTGAATATCAAAATAGGACAAACCATGCATGGCTGTTAAACGCGTGACGAAAGTGGTTTTTAGATCTAATTCAACATGGCAATATCATTAAAAATGTTGATGTTTTGCGGTGGCGATGAGTTTAGGTTTCTAGTTTATGAATACATGGAAAACAATAGCTTACAATGGTAATTGTCGCCGCTTAGGGGTTGGCTTATTTGCACCACGATTGTCAACTATCTATCATGTACAGGGATGTGAAGAGTAACAATATATGCTGTGATCTGCTGTATTAACACAACAAATCACATTGAACTACAACATTGAAAATCTATTAAGAACACCAAAAAGACTTACCTGAAAAGAACATTTTAGATAGAATGACTGAAACTGGGATATAACCCGCAAAAGGCAGCCTTCTTGTTGGCCATCATTGTGGCTTTCTACATCCCAAAGCCCCTGGAATACACAGCAACTTCAAGCACATATTAGAAACATTTCGACTGAGCTAAAAGTGTGTAAAAAAAGATTATGCACAAAACAAGGAATATTTTAGAACAACGAAAACAAAACTAAAAGTTAAAAAGGATAAGCTCTTAAAAGTTAAATAAAAGTTGCACATTACCCCCATCCAAGCCGATTAAATTATGCTTAAGCTCTGATTGACGAATGTATTCAAAAGTAATACACAAAAAATAAGGGGCGAGAGCCTAATATACAAGTATTATAGGAATCAACATAAAGAAAATAGCACATTGAAAAAAAAACGTAAACATCTTGAGAAAGAGAACAGGAAGAACAGGAACATAAGAAAGAGAAAGAGAGAAAGGAAAAAACTAACAATATGATCCATATGGCCATGAGAAATAAAAGGGAAATCTTGAGAAAGGGAACGTTGTGGCCATGAGTTGAAGCTTTTGGGTTTTTTTTCTTGGATGTGGAAAATTAGGGATTTTAGGGGGGAAAGTTGGGGATTTCGGGCGGGAGTGAATTTTATAAAATAGCTTAATTTTTTTGCAGCGTTTTTATATTGCTTATCTTTTGAGGCGTTTTTACAAAAATGACGCAAAAAAAATTATTTTATTTAGAATAAAACGACACTGTTTTGTTACGCTAAAATGGCGTTATTTTTTTAAATTAAAATTATTTTTGTGGCGTTTTTTTATAAAAACACCGCTATTGCTTACCTTTTACGGCGTTTTTCATAAAAACGCCGCAAAAAAATTATTTCATTTGGAATAAAACGACAATGTTTTGCTATGCTAAAATAGAGCTATTTTTTTAAAGTAAAATTATTTTTTGTGGCGTTTTTCATAAAAACGCCGCAAAAAATTATTTCATTTCGAATAAAACGACACTGTTTTGCTATGCTAAAAATCTTTTATTTTTTCTGTTAAAAATTATTAGTCAAGTAATTTTATAAAACATTTATTATTATTTTTTATAAATTGAATTTTTATAAAAAAAATCAAGTACTCTCAAAATAAATATCGTATATTTTAATAAGAAAAAAATGATTAAATGGCTGTAATTAATTATTAAGTTAGAACTATCCAGTGTAAGCAATTAATATCTCACATATCAAATTTCTACTAAAGATTGAGACGTTAATCATGATTTTATATTATTCATTTCCGATCTAGTCTCCATTTTATTAGAGATATTTCTTCCTAACTAAAATATAATTATTTTGCTAGATGTTCGATGTGGAATGATTTTAGTTTTTGTATTTTATTTTTATTTGTTATAATTTGGTTCTATATATCCAAAATAGATAATTACCTACCCGTATCAATTTGTTACATTTTTGTATTAATTTTTTTAAATCTAATATTTACCCTAAATCACTAACTCTCAACCCCAAACCACTAACCACTAACCCCTAAACCTTATTTAATATATAAATTAAAAATACTAATTAATCTAAATCCTAAATCCTAAACCCTAACCCTAACCCGACCCTGAATCCCTAACCCCTAACCCCTAAATATTATTTAATATATAAATTAAAATACACTTATTAATCTAAACCCTAAACCTTAACCTGACACCGAATCCATAAACCCTAAATCCTTAACCCCTAACCCATAAACATTAAATCACAACCCTTAAATCAGAATCCCTAATCCATAATCCCCAATTCCATAATCTATAAACCTTCAAATTGTAACTCTTCAACCGGCCCTAAATCCTAACCATATATATACTCTAAACCATATATATTAAACCCTAAACTATAATGATAATTAAATTAAATATTTTAAAATTAATACTATCGTATCTTTTACAATTATATTTGAAATTATTTAATATATAAATTAAAAATCAATCAATTATGTACCCAAAAATTTTAAAATTATTTAAAATAATAGTATTTTAATTTCTCCATTTTTAACAAATATTTTTCTATTTTTTTTATTTCAAATTATTTCTACGTGTCATTATTTCAAATTTATCCATTTTTAACAAATATTAAATTAAAAATAAATTGATTTTTAATTAATATAAATAAACAAATTAAATAGTAAATAGAAAGATAAAATGATTTTGCGGCGCTTTTTAAAAAACGCCGCTAAAACCCCGAGCATTAGCGGCGCTTTTCTAGAAACGACGCTAAAGATCTGAGCATTAGCGGCGCTTTTTAAAAAACGCCACTAAAGATTTGAGCATTAGCGACGCTTTTTTTAAAAACGCCGCTAAAGCCCCGAAAGGTAAAATACGATGTCGTTGGGCTTATGTTTTTTGTGGCGTTTTTTCGAAAAACGCCGCTAATGCTCAGTTTTAGCGGCGCTTTTTTGAAAGCGCTGCTAATGCTCGATCTTTAGTGCGTTTTACGTAAGGCGCCGCTAATGCTCGATTTTTAGCGGCGCTTTTTGTACAAACGCCGCTAAAAGTGCCGCTAAAAGTCTGTTTTGCTGTAGTGCCCCTAGTAAACTTCCCTTATCAATTCCCACTCGTAATAAGGTAATATTCATTTAATGATATAATTATCATATTCTTTTTCATTAATATATTTTTGAAATAACATATTATTTGAATAGGTAAAATAATGACGAGAGTAATGTGGGTACCCAAATGAGCTTGAAAATATTCAATTATTATTAGATCAACGGCCAAAAGTCGATGTTAATTTTTGAATTTTTGAATTATATAATAATTATGTAAAGATTTGAAATTTAATATTAGGTTCATAATAAAATTTATAATTGTGTACTGTAGTTTAAATGGAATTCAAAAATTTAACAATGCATCCTGACCAAATTTTTGACGAATCACAATATTTGGCACTTCAAAGTGCCATTGATAATTTTTGCAACGGTTGGGATGCACGGATTTGATCAAGTGATGCGCTAGTTTGGTTTATGCAAAGTATTCCACCCTCACCCCAAGAACTCAATAAACTTCACAAGATTGATTTGCGAGGGAGAAATGATGAAGATAGGCCTAAATTCTATGTTAAGTGATACATGCACGGATGGGGTAAAATTTATTAAATTACATTAATCAAAGCTGCTAATTTTCAAGTTTGGGAAATCAGTAGACTTGTAATGACTTTTTGGATGGGAGCTAGGCATTTTTGGGTTGATATGTCTTCATGGCGTTCAAACATCTATTTCTTAGCTTCGAAATGCTTTTGAATCACTCGATTTCGAGTTCATGAGCTCAAGTTATGACAGTTTTAATGAAGACTACGTGAGTATAATTTATGGACAGGATTATTACAGAAATTATGAGTTTCGGGTTTTAATTCAAGTTTAATTTGGATATTGTTTAAGTATTTTAAGTTGCTTAGGAGTTTTATGTTTCTTAGTCAAACAAGAAAATTTAATATTAAAACTACTTCTTATTTAGATTAATTAGAGCTTCAGTTACTTTAGAGTTTTATTTGGGTGTACTTAGCTACCCTATATAAAGGCTTCTTCATTGTTCATTAAAGAGAATTGTTTTCATTAATAAAATTTTCAATTCTTGGATTTTGTTTCTCTGTGTAAGATTTATTTATTGTGATTTTTAGAAGTAGTTTTCTTCTCAATTTTCTTTAAGGAGTCGTGGGAATTCATTCTTCACCCTTCATTTAGCCAAGGATTATTTCTTGGAGGGTTGATTAGAGTCGTTAATTGAGTTTGTTGAGATTTATATCTCAAAAGGTTTAAATGGACATTTATCTTTCTATCCATCAGATCTATCATTTTACTCGTCCATCTTCCACTTTGTTTTTTTTCTTTAAATTTTTATCTCTTATTTATTTATGATTTTTATCTCAAATTTCTTCTTTTACTATTTTCAATTTCTTTATTACTATTTTTTTCTTCTTTTCAGATCAAATCCAAATCTTTCCTTTTTGAATTGAACAACTTGAATACGATCCTTTTTCCGCTTCCTCCGCTCCAATTCTCTGTCACCAAGTATATCTACATTTGGGAACATAAATACTAAGCTTTATTTGATAAAATATTTTGATATAACAAATTAAAAGATTTTTTGAATATAAGCTAAATTTGGCAAAAAAAAATTTAAATTTGAATTCTGAGAAATAAAATTTTTAATACTTACAATAAACTCTTAGAAAATTTTGAAACAAGTTTAAAATAAAGTGAAAATGTTTTTAACCAAGTCAAAATGATCTCAATTAAGTTTAAATCATTTTAACACATCAAAATGATTTCAAACAAGTTAGAACTGCTCCAGGCCAAAAGATATCGATACCATTTGGATAAGTATCGATTTTTTGAAAATAATCGATACCCTTAGTAAAATCGAGACCAAAAAGGCATTCTGTCAAAACCCTAAAAATTATCAATACCATGTTTTTGGTATTGATACTTTTTCGAAAATAATCGATACCTTTCTTAAAAATGATACCAAACTTATATTATGTTTCTCATAAACCCTACAAGGTATCAATCCGGTATCAATACCTATTTGAGGAAGTATCAATAAAATATTTTTAAAGTATCGATTTTTTCATTCCAACGGTCACTGAATTAGCATTTATGATAAAAAATATCAATACCCTTTTTGGAGGTACTGATACTCGAAGCTGCAGATGAAATAAATGCTCTGATTTTACATCCCCAATTGCCATATTAACTTCTCTAACATCCTCAGCGGCTGGAAATCTATTAGAGGGTATAAATACCATCTTTTAAAGTCCTACAACCTCTAAGCAAAGTACTTCAAGAAAAAATCATCAATCAAACAATCTTAGAGCTTAAATTTTCATATTCTTCTTACATACATTTGTGAGCTTTATCTCATTTATTTTGCTCAAGTGTATGTCATTGCATTTGTGTTTCAATTTGTGAACAAATTTATCTTGTAAGGATTATTTCTTTGTTTTCTCATTTGTATATCTTTGAGAGGTTTTGAAACTTAAGATTTGGGGTAGAAATCTTAAGGAGTTGTAAGGTTAAACCTTGTCCTCAAAAGTTGAACAAATTAGTGAATTTGGGATAAATTCTTAGTGGTGAAAAGCTAAGGTAGTGGAGTAGGCAATTGGGTCCGAACCACTCTAAATTCTTTGTGTTCTTTATTTCATTCTTGTTTTTTCTTTCACCAAAAAATTTTAAGGCCAATTTACCCCCCTTTTGGATTTTTTTTGTTTGCTTCATTGAGCTTTCACATACCTTTGCGCAAACTAATTTTTTGACTGAATTTGGCAACGTCTTCGAATTACATGACATGGTTTAGACTTCACGGTAAGCTATATTTATAGTCCGAGGAGTAAAGGAGTATACAATTTCGACGTAGAAAGCCAACACGATCCTACATGAGGTCGCGACTAGGAGTACATGTGTCAAGTTCATCATTATCAGCTCAAACCCTAAATTCTATTCTGATGGGTGCACCACCTTCCGGTTAGTATAGTTCATATTTTTCTTGTGCTTTTACTAACTCTATTTTTTCACACAAGCACCACATTATGCACCATTATACCATGCATAAACACCTTCTTTAGGAATATATTTTTGCACCACCTTCATCTAAAGGGACATATTACACGTTATTTTCGTCAACAACACCAATGTGTATGCCATTGCATACAATTCCAGCATTCTATGCACAACTAGGTTATTTGACACCATATACTCCTTTGTCGATAGTGTCGCAAACACCTCTAAAATCACTGTTCTTAAGAGGTAGGTCATCTTCTCAACCACCTATTAATACAATCGAAGATATATGATGACAACCTAGGAAGAAAATACAATCTAGCACGAAAGAACAAGATGAAGATGAAGACAGTGTTGGAGATTAAATAGCTTCCTTTAGGTTTTTTTTATGTATACGGTGAAGAAGAAAGAGAAATAAAGATGATAAGCACTTTTTTTCTTTGTATACTTTAATTATACTAAATTAATTATACTAAATTGATTATAATTAATT
The DNA here is from genome assembly GCF_007990345.1 of Gossypium hirsutum. Classification (NCBI taxonomy): domain Eukaryota; kingdom Viridiplantae; phylum Streptophyta; class Magnoliopsida; order Malvales; family Malvaceae; genus Gossypium; species Gossypium hirsutum. The sequence continues at coordinate 53,026,989 of NC_053447.1, read as the reverse complement.
AAAACCTTAATTAAATTGACATTGTAACGCCCCAAAATTTTAATTTTGGGTATTGTGAATATGTGACACAAAATATTTGTCTGATTTAGTGGTTATTTGTTTTGGGTGTGTTTGGGAGGTCCCCAGTTCAAGCTAGGACTTGGGCAAATTTTGGTATTTTTATGAATAAGCCTTATCTTAGTTTAGTAGGCTTTTAAGTAAAAGTTGGTAAATAATTAACAGAATGGGTTTGCTGGTTTGGTGGATAAGTGGAGTGTTGGTGTGAAGGAAGTCTTGTGTTCGAATCTTGGCGTGGGTATTATTTTTGCTCGTGCGTCCAAGAGAGTTTGAGATGGACTAAAAATCTGGCATGGGTATTAATTTTGCTCGTGGTTATCAAATATCCTATTTATTTTTTTCCTTTTTTTTACTTTTCCCAAAATCCCTCTACCCTCTTGCTGTTTTTCTCTTTATTGCTGCCAAATTTCTGCTCTCTTTCACCATTCATCTTGATTTTTCTTTTCCCACTCTGCCTCATTCGCTCCATGTTTGTCTGTGATCGTTCGGTAAGTTTTAGATAAGTGATTTGTCTCCGTTTGTTAACTTTCTTTTGAAGTGTTTTGTTTATGCCAATGAGGAGAGGATTCAAGGGCTCGTAATCACTAATCGGAGTCTTAGTTTGTGTGGGAATTATTGTTTATCGGTTGAAGGTAAGGTTTAGTCGTTTATGGGTTAAAAGCTCGATACGAGTTCGATTTGGGATCATGTTATATGAGATTAAATTAGTGTTATTTTTTCAATTATAGGATTTGGAGTGCTCGGGTCTGTTTTAGCATCAAACGAAACCAGGTGTGTACCCGAAACGCAGAAAATGGGATTCGGCGAAAAGCTAAAATTACTTGCTGTTTGGACAGCAGAAGTAGGTTAAATTTGAAAAATCACCATAAATTGTGGAAATATATTTATAGGATGAAAAAAATATAGAATTAAATATTATTGAGTCTAGTTTCTCATAGAAGAAACGGTGTAAGTATTGGAATTGTAAATTGTGAGATATAATAAGTTTTGTGAGACAAGGTCAGAATGAATTCAGGTTCCCCTATTCTGAATTTGGAAAATCATCAAAAATTGGAGAAAAATAATTATGGGTTAAAATTTATAATTTTAAATTATTAATGAGTCTATTTAAACAAATGGTAACATCATCCAAATTTTGTACTAAGAGATAATTAATTTTTAGCAAAGAAAGGTCGAAGCTGTCAGACAGCAGAACAGGGGTAGGATTGAAGATTTTATTGTACTAATTGGCTGGACAAAAAATTTTGAAAATTTTATGATAGAAAGGTATTTGAGTCTAGTTTCAGAGATATCAAGCGGACCTTAATTTGGAATTCTGTAGCTCAAGATATAAAAAATTTAGTAACAGTGTCTCAAGTAGACAACTTTGAACGAACATATAAGTAAATAGTGAAAACATATATGAATATTTAGCTAGCACGGGTTACATTAAAAATGGACCACGCGACCAAGGCCAATTTGGGCCGAGGGGGCCACACGGGCGTGTGGGCCCACACGGGCAGACCACATGGGTGTGTGAGCCCATTTTCATTGAATTGATTGCTAAGATTGCACGGGTCGCCTAAGTTGACTGTAAACCTACTGTAGGGTCGGTAAGCATCACTTAGACCCCTAATTTTACAAACTGACTGTTTGATTTATATATGTGTTGAGCATGATGACAGTATGCTTGTATATTAAACTGGTTATATGTACTGATGTCCTGAGATAGCATGTCATGACTTGTATGTTGCATTGCATGGGGTTGGCTTAATTATGTTTGGAGGAAGTGTACTGAAAGGCTCTTAAGCCTAACATACTGGCAGCTCAGCTGCAAATTACCGTTTTATTCCGCATTCGGTATTACCTGTAGTGTAGGGATGGGTGGGTTGATTTGATCCCCATATGGAGTGTAGGGTTGGACGGAGATGGTGTGTAGAGGCTGGTTGGGTAGAGTTTTGTTACTGAATATTGCATGACTGCTACTGATATTGTGATGGGCTAAGGCCCTACTGCATATTTGATATTGTATTGAGATGGGCTAAGGCCTAAACTATTACTGATACTGAAAAAGGGCTTAGGCCCAAGACTGTTTAACTGTGCACTGTGATTTGCTATTATTTGTTTTTTGTGGGATTACACTGTGTTTTCATAAACTCACCCCTTTTGTTTAAATGTGCACAGGTAATCCTCAGATCTAGACGGATTGGTGCGGCAGAAGACTCGGCGGTGACCACGGTTTTGGACTTTCATGGTTTTTAACCCATATTTATGATAATTGGTTTTATTTCTATTCTATTTTTACTGGCTAAGTTTTTGGGTTGTAATTGGACTTTCGGGCTTTGGTTTTGGGTTTTAATTATCTTTACCTTATGGGTTACAACTGCTAGTAGTAGGAAACCTTGGTTTTCAAAAGAAACAAATGTTTTTCCTAAACGCACGATTGTTTAATCTGTTTTAAAAGCTTCCGCAAATGAATAACATTTTGAAACTATCGATTAAATGAGCAACACAATTTTGGAACTAATAAGATATTAAGATAAGGAATTCAATGGAAATAGTTTTAACGAGACAACACGGTTTTCAAACACCCTATCATGTGACATCGCTAGATCTGGCCATAACGTTTGGGCTGGGTTTGGGGTGTTACAGACATCAACATGCTTAATCAAAGTTGGTGGATTCCAAACATTACCCATCATTAGGGGTGAGCAAAACTCGATTTGATTTGGAAAAAAATTGAATTTCGAGTTAACTAAATCGAGTTATTCAAATTATTTGAGTTAACTTGAATAAGTAATTCGAGTTTCGAGTTTCGAGTTTGAATTGAGTTGAAGTTGAATTGAGTTGAATTTTACAATTTAAATAACAGATTGGTGTAAATACTCTTTTAGTCCCTATCAAGTTTGAAAATGAGCAAATTGGTCTCTCTCTCTCTAAAAAGGAATTGCAAAAAATTTAAGATAATTTTTAAATTTCAAAATATTTATAAAAATTCCAAAATTTATATTTTAAAAAAATATAAAAGATTCTAAAAAATATATAAATAAAATTAAAAAATTAAAAAATTAAAAAAATAGAATAATAATTTTAGGGACTTAAATAAGTTAATTAATGATTCAAGGTTATCATACTAAAATATTTTTTTTATTTTGCTTTGAAATAGTTTTTAAATATATATGGTTTCAAATTTATGTGCTCAGACATGAGATTAGTTATACTGGAACAAGATTTTAATTTGACATATTTAATTTTTTAATTTAACTTGAACAATTTCACTCAACTTGATTCGAAAAAAATTCAAATGAAGTTAGGATGATAAAATAGGACTCGTTAACTCAAATTTTTTTCACTCGATTTGATCGAATGCTCACCCCTACCCACCACCTTTTTTTTTCCATATTCTAATGGTCTATTTACTCAATTGGTTCTTCAATTAAATAAAAATTCATAGCGAATAACTTTTACCACTTTTACAATTTAGTCATTATACCTTAATTAATTATCTGATTAACAAAATTAATGGGTCAAACTTTAATGAAACTTTAATACTAATCTCGTAAATATTAAATAATAATATTTAAGAACTCTCTTACCAAAAATGGGGTTCCGAAACCATATTTTTTGACATCACTAACTTTCGGGTCGTTACACTGAAACTCCCCTCTTTCAACCCCAAACTTCACCATATCAAAGGCCAAACTTAAGTAACTTAAAACTCACATTCTAATAGCCAAAAACGACTTCCAAAACACCTCCAAACTAAATTTCTATAAACCATATTTGAAAAGTAACTAAAAGCATGATAACTTTGCTCATGAAACATTAAAAAAGAGGCAAAACAACTCAAAACATTCAAGTTGTTAATCTAGCATAATAAACTTATATAAAACCATTCAATGACCAAACTAAAGTACGGAAAACCAAAGCACGCATTCGTACATTCAAAGTATATACAGCATGTGGCTCATGGCCAACCAAAGTAGATATGGTTAATATCCCATTACAACTTAGAGTAATATGAAACAATCATATATGCACCCCTAAATGACTTCTTCAGTACATGTCACTAGTTATTAATAACAAATACAAATGTTTCATACTCTTCAATGATAACAATAGTGTATGCTTGTGATCTTCGAGAAGCACCGAGCCTTAGTTCAGAAGACCTATGCATAAAAACAACGACACATTAAGTATAAAACTTAATGAGATAATAAGGATAAAACCTTATGTACTTACCTTTAAACTAAGATTTACATCATATGCAAGATATTTAATGCATTTAGAAGAAATGTCAATTCAGAAAAACAAAGAGCAGTTTAGTACCATGAGAACTCATACAAATATTCACATCAAACTATTTAAGTTTTATCAAACTAAAATCAAATTATTCTTGAAAATCAAAGTTAGTTAATTTCAACCTTAGTATGTCTAGAAAAAGAAAGATATTAGAGTCAAGTTATTATGATTTTTTGAAAGATAATTTAAAAACATTTTGATTTAATCTTGAAATGCTTAATAAGAAATTTTCAAATTTTTTGTGGGGACTATGACTGTTCTAGTTAATTTTATGTGGGTTTACAATTACAGGAATTAAAACTTAGATTTCATGTTAATCAATTTAAAATTTACACAAATTTACCGCTGAACCGATTTATTGGACCACCTTTATTATGGGCCCATGATCCCATATTCATTGGAAGATACTTCATCCTTTTTGTTTCGTTTTAAAGGTAAAAGCCAAGCTTATCATTAATTCAATCCATAAACAAATACATCGATGCTCAGCTGTGTGTGTGAGAGAGAGAAATGGCAGAAAATGAATATGTTCCACTGTTCGAAACAAGGCAAGTTAAGGGACGAATACTGTTCAGGTATATTGCAGCTTCAATCTTGCTTGGCATCTGCTTCATTATTATGTATAGAATTAGGTATTTCCCAGTTGGAGGAAAAGCTGAGAGGTGGACTTGGATTGGCTTGTTTCTTTCTGAGCTATGGTTTTCATTTTATTGGCTTCTCACCACTGTCTGTAGATGGAACGCTGTCATCCGTATTCCATTCATACACAGGCTCTCTCAAAGGTACATACATATCTTAATTATGTTTTCATCCTAGTTTGTTTCATATTTCATAATTGACCATTTACGTTAAATTCATTACTTTCAATCTTGGAAAGGTTCGGAAAAGAACTACCGGGCATCGACATATTTGTGTGCACGGCGGATCCGTTGTTAGAGCCACCGAGCATGGTGGTGAACACAGTTCTATCAATGATGGCATATGATTATCCACCTGAAAAGTTAAGCGTATATTTATCAGATGATGGGGGATCGAATTTAACGTTTTATGCCATGTTAGAGGCTGCAAATTTCTCAAAGACATGGCTGCCTTTCTGCAAGAAGTTCAAAGTGGAACCCATGTCTCCTGAGGCTTACTTTAGGACAGCTTCTGAGCCACTCAATGTCCAAGAATGGCCTTCAGTTAAGGTAATTTTAAATCAATCATGCAAGTTGTTCGAATGTTTGCTTCTAAGTGCAATTATTATTATTCTTTTTGCTTTTCTGGTTAAGTGCAATTTTTTTATGTGTGGTTAAAAAATCTTGATAAGATTTTTATTGGGTGCATTTATGCATTATCATTGATGGCGACACTCGTCTCTAAAAATAGAGTTTTAACTTTTTAGTAAAAGCACCATATATATATATCCTCAACCTTAGCAGCTCAGTCCCATTTGGGTTTTTATCCACATTTTCGCTTGAATCAATGCTTGAAAAATCTAGACCATTCGTTGGATGATTTCGAGCAATTGAAAAATGTTTCATTTTTCTCAAATTTTAAAACCTTTTAATTACATTATTAAACTATTGATATTATACAAATAAGATTATTTTGTTATTGAAATCGCTAATTTAACTGTTAAATAAAATGTTAAATCTTGATTTTTTGATTTTCAAATCTTTTATAGAAATTATCATTTTCTCTCTGTCTCACTCTCTCTCATCTCAGTTTTACTTTATTTTTAATTTTTAATTTTAAAAGTTATGCATCCACATTTTACTTTTCTTTAAGTTTTTCATTTTTAATTACATCGCATAAGATTTTAAGTATTTAATAGTTTCAATAATGAAAAAACTTGATTCATATAACATCAAGAAATTAACGATGTAATTAGAATATTTTGAAGTTTGAAAATTAATTTAAAATGAATGTCATAATTTAGGGATATACAATACAATTAACTCTAATTTAATATGATAGCTAAAATTCAAGGTTTAATGAATCCAATATATTACTTAAAAGAAAGAGAACCGGTGTATTAAATTTGATAAAAAAAACATCAATTTAGATTATTTTACTAATTTTTAAAATATTTTGGTAAGGGATTAGATTTCATTTATACTTTAGTTTTTCTGAATTTTATTAAAAAACCCATTATTAACTGAAATGTAAAATTTTATTAATTATTAAATTAACTTATCCAACTATTTAAATCCACCATTTAACTTTTAATCGATTGATTTCTAACTCTTTTTTTTTCCCCAAAACTGGTAGGACCATACCATTATTGTTGATGTTATTATAAAATCAGGACAGCTTAATTTTATTATTTTCATTTCCAAGCAGAAAAGTTTGATTTTGAAATTAAGCATTTTGTCTCATGCTATTTAATAAAAAATAATTTGTTTAAGGTTGAAAAGAAAATTATATTCTTCCCCCAAAAAATTGGGTATGTGGCACAATAATATGTTACTTATACATGCTATGTCCCCTCCTTAATTTTTGACTTCTATCTATGCTTATATCATTGAAAATCTTTACCAGCACAATAGGGACCCAGCAATATTTATAATAATACTAATAAACATAAAATTATAAATATATGCATTTTTATTTCGAGATATTCTATTTGATTCAACATGAGATTTGTACAATACTTGTATCTATGAATACTTTTAAAAAATTCATGTAATCAATTTTTCTATTTTAATTTTTTTTGTTTGAATTAATGTCAAATTTTAAATATACAATTATTTGCATGTAAAAATTTGTTTTTTCTTTGTCAATAATTATGCAGAGATTATACGAGGAAATGAAAATGAGGATTGAAACCACCACAAAGTTAAACCAAATTCCAGAACATATCTATAAACAACACAAAGGATTTCGTGAGTGGAACTTTGTTACAAGTAAACGTGATCATCAAACCATCCTTCAAGTAAATTGCTCATTTCATAAACTTCTAATTAGTTAGGCTTTGAATAGTTGAGCGTAATTAATTAATGATGCTTTGATTAATGTTTCTTAGATTCTAATTGATGGAAGAGACACCAATGCTGTGGATATTGAAGGCAACCCTTTGCCAACTCTAGTGTATTTGGCAAGAGAGAAAAGACCTCAATATCACCACCATTTCAAAGCTGGAGCCATGAATGCTCTTGTAAGTATAAAATTTTTATTTAAAAAAAAAAATTAAACACTTAACCAAGATTCATTTATTAAATATACTATTAATTCTATACGTTTAAATGCATATATAAATAGCTTATAAAATTAAATAAGCATTCAAACTCTTGCAAACAACTAAGTTATCACACGTAGATTCGTATACTTTTCAACTTATTGAGTCATTGATTGGAAAAAGAATTAGTTTTTCTTCCCATTAAAGATCTTTTTGGATGGGCAAAGAAATTACCTATGTGAGAATACAAAGTGGTAGTAAAATTAGTTATGATAGTATAATGGGATTAAAATTAATGGTGATATATGTGTTTAAATTCATATACAGTTGTAACGGTGATGTAAGAATGAAAAATAATTATTAAAGATAAAAAGTTAAATTTTATGTAAATAATAAATATGCTAAAGGTAAAAAAAATCTCTCACTACATAATCAATAAAATCAATTGAGCTATTATGAAAAAAGTGCACTCAATTAAGCCATTAATGACCTCAAAGAAAAATCAATTGGCCCCTTTCATTAACAGAATCTGTCAGTTGATTGGCTTGACCATTAACCACATTGACGTGATAGATAAAAACCACCAAAGTTGCACTTATAGAAAGAATCTAGATAAATAGTAGTCCAGATTCATTTTGGATGAATACACAATTAAAAAAACTATCAATAATTATTGAAAAATTTTAAAAAATTTTAAAAATATATATAAAATTTCAAATGCTTAAAAACTCAAAAAAAAATATTTATTCTTAGTGCATATATAATTTACATTTAATTCAATTTCACATAATCAATAATTATTTTGTAGAAGTTAAGGAATCAACCATGTATAAGACAAATTCAAAAGCGTGTAGCATGAAAAACAAAACACTAATAATAAAGGAAAGATGTTCTTTTTGGTGGATTACAGTAACAAGGCAAAACCCAAACAACAAACAAGATTAACACAACTCTAACTCAAGCCACATCTGAGGCAGTGAATACGCTTGGCTATCAAGCCATCACATAGGGTTCAAAGGAACTATGTTTATTGATTCATTAAAAAAATATTTATTAATTGGATTATGTCACTAAAATAAAATATTTTTTTATTTAAGTTGATTTAAATTTGTCCCAAACATTCTCAAAATAAATTTATTTATTAAGATAAATATAATTATTGACTATATAAAATTGAATTAAAAGTAATTATTATAACTAATAATAAATAATTTTTTGAGTTTTTAAACGTCCCAAAGTTTTATATATATTTTTTAGAAATTTTAGTAATTATTAAGATTTCTTATAATTTTTAATTTTTTTTAGTTTTGTATTTATTCAAAATGAGATTAGACAGATGATTGTCTAGATTCATTCTGTTGATAAGTTAAATTAAAAAAGGGGTTGAAAAGTCAAAAATGGTGGGAGGTGCAATTGGCACCGAAAAAAAAAAAATAGTTGGCAAGTTGTTTAAAGTTGAAAGGGATAATTGCAATTTTGGTCCCTAATTTTTTAGGCCATTTGCAAGTTAGTCCCTGAACTTCAACTATAAATAGGCCTAACCATTTCTCATTTCAACCATCCCAACCAATCTTTCTCTCTTAGTTTTCTCTCTTCTCCCATTTGAGAATTCTTAAGGAATTCTATTTGTTTGTAATATTTTGGAGATAGTAAAGTTATCATCTGGTGTTAGTGCCCGAGGACGTAGGTATAATTTACCGAACCTCGTTAAATCTCTTGTGTTCTTTCTTGTCCTATTTTTCTTTCAATATTTGAGGGTATAATAGTAGTATTTAATTGTGCTATTAAATTACTATAGAAGGGATATTCTGTCTAAGGAAAGACTTGGTATTTAAGAGATCCATGTGATCCACCTCTCTTCCCTGGGAATTGAACTTTGTGTGATTTTTTAGTACAATAATTTACACGCTTCCGACCCTATTGGAACAACAAGTGGTATCAGAGCCGAAGGTTAATCGTAGTATGCTCTGTGGTTGCAGTTTAAACTGATCTTCCACATCAGAAAAGATTTCCTTAGGTATATTGAAAGATTATGGAGAAAACGGTCGGTGTAGGAGCTTCAACATCGTCCATGTGGACAAGACCGACAATTGCAAATGCAAGATTGGCCGTGGAGATCTTTGATGGCACGGGCCATTTTGGTATGTGGCAAAGTGAGGTTCTAGATGCCCTTTTTCAGCAGGGTCTAGACATTGCCATTGATGAAGAGAAACCAGATGATGTACAGGAGAAAGATTGGAAGGCGATCAATCGGTTGGCATGTGGCACAATTCGATCATGCCTTTCTCGAGAGCAGAGGTATGTTTTTTCAAAGGAGACTTCTGCAAATAAGTTGTGGGTGGCACTTGAAGAAAAATTTTTGAAGAAAAACAGTCAAAATAAGCTCCACTTGAAGAAAAGACTGTTTCGCTTCACATACGTCCCAAGTACCACAATGAATGATCACATCACCAAATTTAATCAGTTAGTCACTGATTTGCTGAATATGGATGAGACATTCAAAGATGAAGATTTGGCTTTGATGCTGTTGGGGTCACTTCCTGAGGAGTTTGAGTTCCTAGAAACTACTCTACTTCATGGCAGGAGTGATATATCTCTGAGCGAAGTCTGTGCGGCCTTATACAGTTATGAACAGAGAAAGAAGGACAAACAGAAAAACTCAATCAGAGATACAGAAGCTTTAGTAGTCCGAGGTCGTTCATACACTCGGAAGAAAACTTAAAAGGGGAGATCAAAGTCAAAGTCCAGACTCGGGAAAGATGAATGTGCTTTTTGTCATGAGAAAGGCCACTGGAAGAAAAATTGTCCAAAGCTGAAGAATAAGGGAAAAGCTGCTGTAGATGCTTGTGTTGCTAAGCATGATACTAGTGACTCTGAACTATCACTAGTTGCATCATCATCGTCGCTCCATTCAGATGAGTGGATATTGGATTCGGGTTGTACCTATCATATGTCCCCTAACCGGGAGTGGTTCTCTGATTTAGTAGAACTAAATGGAGGAGTTGTTTATATGGGCAATGACAATGCCTGTAAAACTGTTGGGATAGGTTCAATCCAATTAAAGAATCAAGATGGATCAACCAGAGTTCTGACTGATGTTCGGTACGTGCCCAGTTTGAAGAAAAATCTCATCTCATTGGGAGCCTTGGAATCCAATGGTTCAGTTGTTACTATGAGAGATGGGATTTTGAAAGTGACATCTGGCGCACTTGTGATATTGAAGGGCATCAGGAAAAATAACTTGTATTACTACCAAGGTAGTACAGTTATTGGAGCAGTCGCTGCAGCTTCCGGTAACAAAGACTTGGACTCAATGCAGTTGTGGCATATGAAGTTGGGACATGCCAGCGAAAAATCCTTGCAAATTCTGGCAAAGCAAGGATTGTTGAAAGGTGCAAAGGCTTGCAAATTAAAATTTTGTGAGCATTGTGTTCTGGGAAAGCAAAAGAGAGTGAAATTCGACACTGCTATCCATAATACAAAAGGTATTTTGGAATATATTCACTCAGATGTGTGGGGGCCTTCCAAAACACCTTCGTTGGGAGGAAAACACTACTTTGTTACTTTTGTTGATGACTTTTCCAGAAGAGTTTGGGTGTATACCATGAAAACTAAAGATGAAGTGCTTGGAGTTTTTCTTAAATGGAAAACTATGATCGAAAACCAGACTGGCAAGAAAATCAAGCGGCTTAGGACGGACAATGGAGGGGAATATAAAAGTGATCCGTTCTTCGATGTGTGCCAAGAGTATGGTATTGTTCGACACTTCACAGTTAGGGATACACCACAACAGAATGGAGTGGCAGAGCGTATGAATCGAACATTGCTGGAGAAAGTTCGATGTATGTTGTCCAATGCTGGGTTGGGCAAGCAATTTTGGGCTGAGGCTGTGACATACGCTGGCCATCTTGTTAATCGTTTGCCATCATCTGCATTAGAAAGAAAAACTCCTATGGAGGTATGGTCTGGAAAACCGGCTACAGATTATGATTCCTTACATGTGTTTGGATCCACTGCATATTACCATGTGAAGGAGTCAAAGTTAGATCCGAGGGCAAAGAAAGCTCTCTTTATGGGAATCACTTCTGGAGTGAAGGGATTTCGTCTTTGGTGCTTAAGCACAAAGAAAATGATCTGTAGCAGAGATGTTACCTTTGATGAATCTGCCACATTGAAAAAGGTAGCAGATAAAGATATTCAGACGAGCAATACTCCACAGCAGGTGGAGTGTACTCCAAAACAGGTGGAGTTTGAGCAGATGGGGATTTGCCCAGTTAATAAGTCTAATTCTCCAGCCACAATGGAGGAATTAGAGGTTGAAGAGGTTCTGACCCAAGAACCACTAAGTACACCAGAACCAGTTGCAGTTGCAAGGCCACGGAGAGAAATTCGTAAACCTGCTCGATTTACTGATATGGTGGCCTACGCCCTTCCCGTTGTTGATGATATTCCTATCACTTATCAAGAAGCAATGCAAAGCTTAGAAAGTGATAAATGGAAAAGCGCCATGGATGAAGAAATGCAGTCTCTCCGGAAGAACAATACTTGGGAGTTGGCGCAATTACCGAAAGGTAAAAGGGCAATCGGATGCAAGTGGGTATTCGCAAAGAAAGATGGATCTCCTAGCAAGAAGGATATTCGCTACAAGGCAAGATTGGTAGCTAAAGGCTACGCTCAGAAGGAGGGAATTGACTACAATGATGTATTTTCCCCTGTTGTGAAGCATTCCTCCATTAGAATTTTGTTGGCCTTGGTAGCACAGTTGAATTTGGAGCTAGCTCAACTTGATGTTAAGACGGCTTTCTTGCATGGTGAGTTAGAAGAGGAGATCTATATGACTCAGCCAGAAGGATACACAGATGCTGGTGGTAGAAATTGGGTTTGTAAGCTTAACAAATCGCTATATGGATTGAAGCAATCCCCGAGGCAGTGGTACAAGCGATTTGATAGCTTTATGAGAAGGCAGAAGTACACAAGAAGCAAATATGACAATTGTGTGTATTTGCAGAAGCTGCATGACGGATCTTTCATTTATCTACTCTTGTATGTTGATGATATGTTAATTGCTTCGAAGAGCCAAAATGAGATAGATAAGCTGAAGGCTCAGTTGAATCAAGAGTTCGAGATGAAAGATCTAGGTGAGGCCAAGAAGATTCTCGGCATGGAGATAAGTAGAGATAGACCGAGAGGCAAGCTCTGTTTAAATCAGAAGCAATATCTGAAAAAGGTATTACAATGTTTTGGTGTAAATGAAAACACAAAACATGTAAGTACCCCACTTGCTTCTCATTTGAAACTTAGTGCTCAATTATCTCCGAAGACTGAAGATGAAAGAGAATATATGGCGAAAGTCCCATATGCTAATGCAGTTGGGAGTTTGATGTATGCGATGGTGTGTACGAGGCCTGACATTTCACAAGCTGTTGGAGTTGTGAGCAGGTATATGCATGATCCTGGAAAAGGACATTGGCAAGCTGTGAAATGGATTCTACGGTATCTTCGAAAAACCGTAGATGTTGGTTTAATTTTTGAACAGGATGAAGCACTTGGTCAGTTTGTAGTTGGATATGTTGATTCCGACTTTGCTGGTGATTTAGATAAACGTCGTTCAACTACGGGGTATCTGTTTACTCTTGCGAAAGCCCCAGTGAGTTGGAAGTCTACCTTACAGTCTACAGTAGCTGTGTCTACTACAGAGGCAGAATATATGGCAGTTACAGAAGCTGTTAAGGAGGCTATTTGGCTTAATGGATTATTGAAAGACTTGGGAGTTGTTCAAAGTCACATTAGTCTATATTGTGACAGTCAGAGCGCTATTCATTTAGCGAAAAATCAAGTCTATCATTCAAGAACCAAGCATATCGACGTAAGATATCACTTTGTGCGGGAAGTCTTTGAAAAAGGAAAAATTCTACTTGAGAAGATTCCGACAACAGATAATCCCGCAGATATGATGACCAAGGTGGTAACAACAATCAAGTTTAATCATTGTTTGAACTTGATTAACATCCTGAGAATTTGAGCACCTTTAGGTGTATGGCGCTCGAGAGCGCATTTGGAGGCACTACAAAAGATAGCTTTATCGAATTTGGGGAGTTGAAGGAAGTGTGTGAAGATGTGATTATCCTAATCAAATCTTCAAGGTGGAGATTGTTGATAAGTTAAATTAAAAAAGGGGTTGAAAAGTCAAAAATGGTGGGAGGTGCAATTGGCACCGAAAGAAAAAAAATAGTTGGCAAGTTGTTTAAAGTTGAAAGGGATAATTGCAATTTTGGTCCCTAATTTTTTAGGCCATTTGCAAGTTAGTCCCTGAACTTCAACTATAAATAGGCCTAACCATTTCTCATTTCAACCATCCCAACCAATCTTTCTCTCTTAGTTTTCTCTCTTCTCCCATTTGAGAATTCTTAAGGAATTCTATTTGTTTGTAATATTTTGGAGATAGTAAAGTTATCATCTGGTGTTAGTGCCCGAGGACGTAGGTATAATTTACCGAACCTCGTTAAATCTCTTGTGTTCTTTCTTGTCCTATTTTTCTTTCAATATTTGAGGGTATAATAGTAGTATTTAATTGTGCTATTAAATTACTATAGAAGGGATATTCTGTCTAAGGAAAGACTTGGTATTTAAGAGATCCATGTGATCCACCTCTCTTCCCTGGGAATTGAACTTTGTGTGATTTTTTAGTACAATAATTTACACGCTTCCGACCCTATTGGAACAACACATTCTATATACACTTCTTAATTTTTTTTTTATAAAAAGATTTCAGTTTTTAATTTTTTTATCTTTTGGCTAATTTGGCATGCCATGTGGTAGCTTTTGGTGGCTTCTATAAGCCATAGCAGCGCAATTAAATCAAATTGGTCAATTGATTATTTTTATTAATATGAGGGGCCAATTGAATTATTTTCATTATTGAGGGTTCAATTGAGGCATTTTTCCTTATGAGGGCTTAATTGATTTTTTTTATACCGAAGACATGTTTGATCCTTTAGCCTAATAAATAAACCATCAATAATATATCTTTTAATAAAAATGTTAAATAATAATTAAATTATTAAAAACTATGTTTATGTTCAAAAATCAAGAATATATTTTATGGTAAATTTTATAAAGATCATTAATATTGCTTGAATTTATTTTTTATTATATAAAAAATTATAAAAAATATTTTTCACGTTTGTATTTTTTCTAATAATAAAATATTTATTAAATTATAGAAACTTGTATTGATTCATATAAAGTTTATATTTTTATTAAATTATTATAAAAATTTAAATCATATATATGAAAATGAAAATAAAAACAATAACCTCTTTGCTTATATATTTAATATGAAAGAAAAAAGTTTCACTCAATATAAAGGTATAGCACCCTACCTCTTCTATGTTCTTGACAACTCATTTTTGTCTCAGTAGAGTTTTTCAGTGATATGTTTCGATCGATCTTCCCCATTATTTAGAAAAAAAGTGATCCATCGGTTCAGGTACAACATACTATCATTATCGCTTGGACAATTAGACACCAAATTTGTAATCGCAACGACCCAATTGCAAGAGCGAAGCTCTACAAACTAAGCTACATCCCTCGAGCCAAGTAGAGCATAATGAAGGAGTCAGATGCTTCTTCTATTCTTTTCCTTGGTGCAACTTGGTTGTCCTGGACTTGAACCAGAGACCTCGCCTATGAAGTAAATCATCGCACCTATGGTCCAACCAATTGGGAGAGAATTAATAGATTCCTTTTCGGGAGCGAATCATCCTTCCCGAACGCAGCATACAATTCTCTGTTGCACAGTGTTTTGCAAGTGTGCTTGTCCCCCCTTCTTTACCATGACAAGTTTTTGTGAAATAAAAAATAACTCTAATGGAAAGGAAAAAAAAGGCATTAAGAGACCCTCTTGGTCCAACCCAGAACACTCTAAGATTCTTTTTCAAACTTGTTCCCATTTCGAGTAAAGAAATAGATAAATAGACACATCTCATTGCACTGATTAAGGGTGTTCATAAGGGGTTAAAAATAAGAGTTTTCTCTCGCATTAGGTATGAAGTAATTTTAAAATTCATGACTAGTGTCTACCCTTTAATGAGCCTATCAAAGACGAAAGGTTAGTCATTCAACTTACTCAAATAAATACCTTCAACAACAAAAAAACAAAAAAAATAATAAATAAATAGAAGTTTTCGCCACTGAAGAATGCTTTTTCCATCAAGTTAGAATTAAGGGGTGTGGTGAGTTAGACCATTTTCACCACTTGTTATTTAATTAGTGTTTTAACACTAGTGAAAAAGAATGAATGAGGATATATTCTCTAGATTCGATCTCCTCACAAAAGGCCTGAGTCAATTAGCATGGGTGAAAATAGATTTTGAAAAGCTTAATTGATATCCATAAAACAATTGGGTAGGACTATGCTCATGAACTAATGGACAACGAATTAGTATAATAAATTTATTATTTCTTATTTCTTATTGTATTATTAACTATTATTATAACTTTAAAAATAAATTTTATATTTTTGATTGTTATTAAAAATTAATATAACTATTATATTTTCTGGTGAAAAATAGATAAGGATATCATCGAAGATAAGCAATGGTCCAATTATTTTGAATGTGGATTGTGATATGTATTCCAACAATTCAGAGTCAATCAAATATTCTTTATGCGTTTTCATGGATGAAGAGAAGGGAGATGAGTTTGGCTACGTACAGTTCCCTCAAAGTTTTGATAATCTCACCAAAAATGATATCTATGGTTGCTCTTTTCGAGTAATACAAAAGGTAATTAGGCCATTAATTAGTAGAAAGATATCATGCAAAGAATTATTAATCTGATCATATGGTATATAATCTTGATAATGATTTTCACTTTTAGTTATATTTGATCTGTCTGTGTTGGTTAAGTTGGAGGTTCATGGACTTGACGCAAATGGAGGACCATGCTTTATCGGCACGGGATGCTTTCACAGGAGAGAGGCTCTCTGTGGGAAGAAATATGAGAAAAACTTTAGGTTTGATTTGAAGAAACTAAATAATACAAAGGTTAATGAAAGAGCGAGCCTCCTTGAAGAAACATGTAAAGTTCTTGCTAGTTGTACCTTTGAACACAACACAACATGGGGAAAAGAGGTACATTTTGCTAATTCTTACATATATACACATATGAACATGAACCCATATAGTTTCATTTAGCTGATTAATCCCAATTACCTGTAAGAGGTTGCATATAGTAGGTTTTAAGTTGGAGTTCTAATTTTTATAATCTCTTTATTTCTAAGCATTGACATGTTGAATGTCATATTTTAAGGATAATGCATGGATCTAATAGGTTAAGGATATCACTTAATTAACATGGTAAGTAGACATGGATTTTAACATTTATTAAGTTTTTGGTTGCAGATGGGTTTAATATATGGCTTTCCAGCGGAAGATATTGTTACGGGGTTGAGTGTACAATGTAGGCGATGGAAATCCATGTTTTTAGACCCTGAAAGAGATGGTTTCTTAGGAGTTGCTCCAATAACATTATTGCAGTTGCTGGTGCAACATAAGAGATGGACGGAAGGTCACCTTCAAGTTTTTCTATCGAAATATTGCCCCTTGTTGTATGGATATAAAAAGATCCCTCTTAAGCTTCGACTTGCTTATTGTGCTTACAACTTGTGGGCTGCAAACTGCTTGGCTACATTGTATTATGTTGTTGTCCCATGCCTTTGCTTGCTTAAAGGCATCACGTTGTTCCCTAAGGTATGAAGCTCTTAAGTCCTTAAGTTTTAACTACGTATTTAAATGAATGTTATACGAATGACTGTAAAATCATGGAAACTTGCAGATATCAAGCCCTTGGGTGCTCCCATTTGCATACGTTGCCTTTTCACACCATGCATATAGCCTCGGTGAATTCTTATGGTGCGGAGGTACGTTCCTAGGTTGGTGCAATGATCAAAGGATGTGGTTGTTCAAGAGAACAACTTCATATTTATTTGCCTCATTTGAAACCATCTTGAAGCTACTAGGATATTCACAATTGGCCTTTGTCATCACTACCAAGGTAGCTGATGAAGACATCTCCAAAAGGTATGATCAAGAGATGATTGAATTTGGAGTTACTTCACCAATGTTTGATATTTTAGCCACACTTGCAATTTTGAATCTGTTGGGTAGCTTTGGGGCAATCAAGAAGGTCACCATGCATGCAGATAAAGGCTTTAAGGTTTTGGACCAATTTGGGTTGCAAATTCTGCTCTGCTTGGTTTTAGTTACAATCAACTTGCCTGTATACCAAGCCCTCTTTTTCCGAATGGACAAAGGAAAAATGCCTAGTTCAGTTACTTACAAGTCTATTATTTTTGCCTTGCTAGCTTGTACTCTCGCCGTGTATTGAACCACTATATTTTTTCAGTAAGAAAATCGTTAGATGGTATTTTAAAATAAAACAAAAGTTTTTAAAATTTGAATCCCAAACATGTTAATGTCTAAATAGATGTATAAAGGAATGGGTTAAGTTTGATTTTATGTATTGAGCTGCCATGAGTCCAGAATAGATATGTAGAAGTCATGTCCTATAGTTTTGTGAAAATATTCCCTTGAAAATACACTCGAGATGGTTATGAAAGATGTTTCATAGACATGGAGAAGTCATTGATATGTTCATCCTTAGAAAAAGAAGTTTAAATGACAGGAAGGTTCATCAGATTGTGGATTATTAGGGAAGCTAGAATTGCAACAAGAAGGCTAAATGAATTCTGGATGCTCAATTAGCAAATTCAGGTGAACGTTGCTAGATTTGATGGCATATATTATTATTAGGGAACGTTATATTCTCTAGGTGATAAGACGATAGGGCATTACAATCTTGGTTCGCATGATATTGTTTGAGAAAATCTAGAGATGATAAAAAGAAGTGATACTCTGAAATTTTAGATTTTCAGTTTTTGTTGACTTAGCTTCATCACTTACCATCCTTTATATAGATGTTACAATTGATTTTTTTTTAAATTCTATTCATGCATCTTAATCAAGTAATTAATGTGACTCTTTGATTTAATACATTTATGCATCCTGGTTAAATGCCTACTAGATTTCCTAAATTCATTCATTCTAGCCACATTGGTTAAATACAAAATTTAATAATTAACAACACAATAATGCACTGTTCTTTGACACCCAATGCTTCTCTGAGTTGCTGTAATCTTGCTATTGGAAGTAATTTAGTGAAAATGTTTGCTAATTGCTCTTCGTGAAGGATAGAACTCTAGTTGGATCTCTCCTGCTTCAATTACTTCTCGAAAGAAATAATTTTAGGCAGTGGCTAAATCGTTGTCACAATAAAGTTGAACACTTTACTTTTACTTATCTCCGCTGTCTTGCATAATTCTTCTTAACCAAATTTCTTGTTGTAATACTGATCTAAATGCTAGATACCCTGCTTCTACAAATTAAAGAGCCACTATTTCTTGCTTCTTTTAACACCAAGAAATCACACCAATTCTAAAAGAAAACACATAACTTGAAATGCTTTTCATATAATCAACACTTTCGGCCTACTCACTATTTCATTAGCCTTTTAATGTTGAATGTTTTTCAAACATGATCGATACTCAATGGTGCTCCTGACATACTTTAGCACTCTTTTTGCTACTCCAAGGTGTAAGTGACTAAGTTTACTCATAAACCTTGAAAGTAAACTAACCACAAGCATCAAATCAAGCCTTGTAGTTGTCAAATAAAATAAACTTCCATTCAACCTTTATTCCACTATCTTCTTTTCTAGAATTTTCATTCACGACCAAACATATCGTACTTCAAAAATATTTTTAGCATATTTCTTTTGACAAGTAAAAGCTCCATGATCATCTTTATAAATTTCAATACCAAGAAAATGATGTAATAATCCAAGATCATTCATCTTGTATTGCCTCAAAATTTTTTGATTTTTCATATGACGTTTTTCCAAGAATTATGATTGTATTTCAATGTGAAATTTGATTTCTCTAAATTTAGACTTTAGAAGTATCATTAGTGAGCATTATGACTTATTTTCAAAGTTTTGGACTTAATTGAGTAAAAATACGAGATGAGAGGGTAAAATGGTAATTTTTCTACTAAGAATAATTTTGTCATTTGCCACTTATGAGAGTTAAAATATAAGTGTTTATAAGAATGTATGGTAATGAGATGATATTCTTTTATATTTTTAACCAATTTTAATATGAGGAAGAAATGAAGACCACCCATTTAAAAATTGGTTTGACCTTTGACCCTTGTTGGTATTATTTAAATACTTAAAATATTGAGAAAAGGTGGGAAAAGAGCCCTCTCCTCCTTGCTTGGGTGGCCATGGTGGAAAACAACATAAAATCTTTTATTTCTTCTTCCTTTCTTTCCTCCCTCAAATCTCTCCAAATTTCACCCTTTTTCTCTATTTCTTGAAAACCTCCTAAAAACTTCGTCTGAGACCATTCCCACCATCACCTTCATCATCCACAAGTTAGGGTTTGGTTCGATGTCTGAGACCATTCCCACAATCACCTTCATCATCCACAAGTTAGGGTTTGGCTTGATTGAAATAGAAAAGAACTCTAGTGAGAAAAAAGTGTTATTCATGGTAAGAGCTTTTATGTTTCATCACCATTAGGGGTGAGCATTCGATCGACTAGAGTCGAATCAAGTAAAAAGATTCAAGTTAATCGAGTTGATAAGTCTATTTTATCATCCTAAATCAATTTGAATTTTTTTCGAATCGAGTAGAGTGAAATGAAATTCGACCTGAGTCGAATCAAGTAAAACTTTTTAAGTTAAATTAAAAAATTAATGTTAAATTAAAGTCTTATTACAATGTGACAACTCATTTTTCAATGGTGTCGAAAACAGTGGTTTCGAAACCCTATTTTCAATGTTCAAATCTGTAAATATTATTAATTAATATTTATGATGTCAGTATAAAGGTTAATTAAAGTTTGGTCCCTTAATTGTGTCAAATTGATAGTTAATTAAGGTAAAATGAATCAATTTTAAAAGTGAGAAAATTTTTTAAATAGCCAAATGAATAAAAGAGAAATTAGACCCTTTTAAAGTGTCAAATTGTGGTGGATGACATTTAACATCCACTAAAATTTTTAATTATGCTTAAGTTTAATTAGTTAAACATTAATTAGGTTAATTATGATTAATTAAACGTTAAACTAAGTATATAAGTAAAATTAAAAGAAACAAAATCATTTTTTCTTCTCTAATTTGTCTTCTCCACGAAACAAAAGATAAAAATAGGGTTTTGAAGCTTAAACTTTCGGACCTTGAATGGTAAGTTTAATTTAGTCATTTTCTTGTAATTTTTATGTTTTTGAGGTTGTCGGAGCTTGATTTAGCTAGCCATGTACCAATTTGCAAAACTGTTACAGTTTCTAAAAGTTTCCATTGATAAGTTATTGATGGAATTGGTGTTAAACGGTTAGATTTTAAGCTTGGATGTGAAAAATGAGTAGATTGTAAAGTTTAATTGTTAGTTTTGAACATAAGGACTAAAGTGTATAAATTTAAAAATTGGTCTAAAATTTCTACAATTATAGACAGTAGAGAGTCTTAAAAGGGTGTAATTGGGATCAGTTTCAAAATCGAAAGTCAACTTTGAAAGATATTACAAATTCGGTTTTAATGGCTAAATTGAATAAAATGCAAAACTTAGGGATCATTCAAAAATGAAATTGAATTGAATCATGCATAAAATTGGATGATATAAGATGTTTAGAATTGATAAATTGAATTGAATTATTGTATTGATCAAGAATTGAACCAAACTAAGGATAATTAGGGAAAAAAATAAAATTGTGGATTAGTCCTTAAAGAATAAGATTGCTTGCTATTTTTCCATGTAAGTTCATACGGTATGATTGTGTATTATTGTATTTTTTGTTGAAGTTTGGGTTGTTTACGATTTGATACAAAAGGTGAGATTTGGACTAAATTGTAAATTTTTTTTTATATATATGTGTGTTGAAAATGCCTGAATGAGCTTATTAAATGTCTTGTGTGAACTGATACAAATGGATTACCGATGATTACCAAGATCCAACATTTTTTGTGGACTCAAAGATATAAGTAACACATGTTTTGCTCGAATGAATAACCTGATGTCATTTTAAAAGTTTAGCTCAGACGCGTAACCTAACATGCATATTTTTAGCTTTACCAAGCAATTTAACGTGTAATTAAAGGTTTTATCCTAGATGAGTAACTTAACACGAATATGTATTTAGCTCGGATGAGCAATTATTATACTAGAGATACCTGTGTAGTTGAGTCCATTTACTAAGTTTCATCGGGTGATACAAATGATATGAAATGAGGAATCAAGATGACACGAAATGTATTTAATGTTCAAATGAAGAATTAATAAATGAATTGAATAAAGATATTGGTATACACAAATGATTGCTTTATTCATTATTGAAATGAGGTTGATTTGGTTACTTAACATGATATAAACTAGTATGTTATGTATATTTGGTATATTACATGGTTGATTATGTACTAAAGCTCACCTAAATGTTGTGGTTTGCTATGTTAGGAAAACTTTGCCAAGTTAATTAGTTTGATATGTTTAATTGTAAGTCTAGGTAAGTTTCTTATTTAAATACCTATGAACTTACTAAGCATTCGATATGTTTACTCCGTTGTTTCCCTTTTTCCTTGTAGATTGCTAACTTGTGGAACATGTTTAGTAGATCAACGAGAAGCACACACTATCCTATTATTGATTCGGTAATCTTTCAAACGTTCTAAAGTTTGGTTGTGGCATGTATATAGGTGTTAAGTTTTTGTTAGCTTGAGAATGGTATCTTTGTCTTGAACCTTAGATAATGTTCGATTTTGGGAAGGCTAATGTCCTTATATATGTTTGTTTTGGTAATGTGATAAGCTATATATATGATACTCTAAAGACAAATTTGAATGTGAAATGGTATGATAAAATGATTATATTGAATGGCTAAATGTATGATCGAATATGTTGATTTGTATAAGTTGAATTGATGTGATTTGATGTCAAATTGTGGCATATTGAGTTGGTTGACTTGAAATGGTAACATAAAATGTTTGGTAGGTGTTTTGGGTATGTTTTTATGCACGTAAGTTGTGCAATTATGCACCAAATTTAGAATTTGAGAGGTTGACATGAAATAGATACCAAATGACCTAAAATTTACCAAAAATAGAGTCCACATCCCGACAAGCAATCTTCTTCATCCCAACATTGACCGACAGCATGTAATGTCGTGATGTCGAGTGGTCTAATGCCATGACGTGATAAACTGTTTGGTAACATCATGACGTCGACCCTAAAATTTTAAAACTTTATAATTTGATACTATTTCATGCTCGGGTCAACAAAAGAGCTTTTGTAAGCTCAATTAAGACTCAAATTTCATTACGTACCATAATGAGAATGTGTTTATGACATGTTTGTATGTTTTATTGATTTATTTACAGTATCGTTGACCGTAGTTGCTCTAGCAACAGATATGACATCCTGTAGCTCAGACCCGACTGTCGGGTTGGACAAGGGGTGTTGCATACAATATACCTAATTCCATGCTAAAGCACATACATTTCAAACCATATATATTTGAAAACTTTTTCAAAGAAAAATAAGAAAAAAATACTTTGATAAACTTGAAAAATTAATTAACTTATAAAATTATTATTTTAGAAATTTTAGAAAATTTTAACTTTATTAATATGTTTTTTGGATCTTTAGAATTTATATACATTTTAAAAAATATAAATTTTAGAATTTTTAAAAATATTTTGAATTTTAAAAATTATTTTTATTATTTTTTTATTTTTTGTTGAGAGAAAGATCAATTTGCTCATTTTCAAAATTGATAGGGACCAAATGAGTATTTGCACCAATCTATTATTTGAGTCATTCAAATTATTTGAATTTTTTGAATTGTAAAATTCAACTCGACTTGAACTCGAAACTCAAATTACTTATTTTAGTTGACTCAAAAAAAAATATTTGATTAACTCGAAACTCAAATTCTTTTTTGATTTTTTCGAATCGAATTAAGTTTTGCTTACCCATAATCATCACATTACGCTCTTCCATGCTCTTCTCCATTTATGTGCTTTAAAAAGTAAGTTCTTATGGAACTTATCTTACTAGGTTGTTATATTATGTTTATATATATATATTAAGTTGGTGGTAATTAAGGAAATTTTGTTATGAACTTGTATGAGATATGACATGGCTAAAATGAGGAAATGAGCCTTGATATATTTTTGTGAAATGTGAAATGAAGAAAATGTGAATTACTCTCATTAACATGGGCCATGATATATGTTTTGTATAAAAAAAATAAAATGTGTTGTGTGATAATTGAATGTCAATAATGACAATGTATCGCAAAGAAAAGAAAGAAAAATAGAACACACAGATTTTACGTGGAAACCTTTTCTGGAAAAAACCCCGGGCAGAGGAGAAAGAAATTTACTATGTCGAATTTGAATAATACATGAGGAGAGAGGAGTATGTCTATTTATAAGTTTTTAAAATGATATTCTAATCAAAGTCAACTAGAGGTAATGCAGTAAGGTTAAAACAACTTATTCTAATCAACATCAAATAGACGTAGTATAGTTCTATATGGATTTCACTTGTGAAGCCTGTACCATAGATCCCCCTGTCTTGCCATTTGTATTTTATTTTAACAAGAATTTGGGTCACATATATTTAACATGTTGGTATGATATGTTTTGTTTTGGAAAAACAATGTGAAATGAGATTGGCTATGCTAATGCAATAAACAAAAATGTGTATGCAAATTTATGCTTAAGTGCAATGAAGAACAAAACGGTTTTTGAATGTGTTTCGATAGAGCAATTATAAAACATAAATTGTATCATACGTATATTGATCTTTTGAAATTATATAACTTCATTTAGTAATTTCATTTGAAATACGAAAATTAAACTAATATGAATTATATGATTTTTCTGATGTGAAATTACAGAAACAAATATGTAGCCTTGTAGGAAATTCATGATAGTCTAACTTTTAATGATGTAAGGTCATAAGATCCTCCTTTGATATGAAAATGAGAAATGATAATCTATTCTCGGTTATAACTCTGATATGTTTTATAAATCAAATCCTTATTTCATTAATATCTGAATATAATCTCTGATTCGTCATACATGCTTTATTAAACTTGGTAAAAGGTTAGAATATGGTTAGCAAGCCAATTAGGGTCTATTACACATTTCTATATGGGCCTGATTAGGAGTTGGAGCTCTGTTATGTTATTCTATGGTGGGAATTTTTGTATGGAAAATTGGACTCATCCTCTTATGAGATCTCTAATGTGTTCTAATTGGAGGCATTTCTAGTGCTATACTCTTTGTGTGTTTGGTGGGAACACACTTATAGTGTAATATCTTCTCTGGTGTGTTTTGTAACACCCCCGACCCGATGGGAGTTTCGACTAAGTCAAAGGTGTTACATTTGATCACCGAAGTGATCTCGTAAATTCATTCTTTTTACTTGGGTCCATTTGATTGAAAATCACTCTTTAGTTTTTAGGAAAAATATTATTTAGTTTGAATTGATTTTTTTTAGTAATTCAATTATAATAATATTAATGTGAGCATTTAAATAAAACGATGAAAAGGCTTTCAAGAAAAGTATTATCTATACTTTGAGTATTTTATAAAGTAGTGGAAAACAAATAATAGTTTTTAAACTAAATGGCATGCAAATACTAGTAGCAATATTTAAATGTTATGCATAAAATAAATAACTAACAATTCCCAAAAATAATTGATTAAGGGCAAATTTAAAGAAAACTTAATAAAAAAAAGACTTGCTAATCCGAGGGTCCTCCGTTGCCGATTTGAATCCTATTTTCTGTGTTACTTGAGAGATGAGGAAAAGGGGAAATGAGGTTGCAACGACTTAGTGTAAGGCTAATCTTAAATCATTATATATAATCAATCGTACAATAAAGTATTCAATTCATAGCATAATAATTTAGGCATCATAAGAGGAACATATAATAAATCAATACATATACATAATATAATTATGATGCACATTTATGTTTTAATTTAATGATTTAATTTCTCACCAGTCCATCCGAACCGTCCTCGAGCATTGCTCAACACACCATCCCACATAACACATAACAATAATTGACCATCCCGGATTTGATTTTCGATGATGGTCGTTCACTGGTCATCTGTGATGGTGACTATTACTACCACCCCAGTTTGGTCTAATTTTGATGATATTTTGAAATGACCATTCGTCCTGTCCGATTTAGATGGCTTTACACATAAACTATCATCCCAGTTGGCCTAGTTTGGGGGCTTTTTAGCCTACCATCCTAGCTTATTCGTTTTGGACGACATTGCCACCTACTTCGTGCAATACTGACTTTTGATGTGGACTTAAATTGCCACTTATCTCCAACGGAACCCCTCCGTCCTCCATTCCTAATTTCATGTAATATGCACATATACTCATCAGATTAATTATTACATTTTCAATAGTTAGTAACTAAGTAGTAAAAGTTAATAAAATAAGTTTTTTACACCTTTGTTGGTGTTAGTGACCTATTAGGCAAACACCGACCTTAGGTAGGTTTAATTTATGTATTTAAGTGTGCAAAATGATTAATTCTAAGCCCAATTGGCGTAAGAACTTGGGACGATTGTTGCACAAGCTTCCCAAGCCACAAAAGCACAACGAGAACTTCCAAGCCCACAAAATGACTGTTGTGTCTCCCTTTGTGTTGCAACATAATAGCCCTGTTTTGAGATGTAGCCTAAACGTGGGTCACAAGCCATGATGACTACAGTGGTCGTGTTTGACAAGATTTTAAGATGGCATTGATATATCACATTTATTAGTATCAGGCATAACGTGCACATATTTTAGCCTATAAATAAAATGCTCATGTACACAAATTATGGCATAAAATGAAGAGATTCAAATAGACTACTTTTCTTTTATTTAGTTTTTCTTTAGTGTAGTTTTAGTTTATTTTTCATAGTCGGGAAATCCTATCCCAATGTGAAGATATTTGCGAGCGAAGATTGTTCACTACTCACTCTTCAATATATTAATTCATGAGCATTCTCTTTACTCTTTGATTCTTTTATTTATATTTCGTTAACTTGATCAACTAACGATTGTATGAATATTAGAATAATTTTTAGTGCTTTATTTATATCTTACATGATTTGATTATTTAACTTGTAACGCCCCAAAATTTCTAATTTTGTTATTGTGAAGATATGACACAAATATCTATCAGCTTTAATGGTTATGTGTTTTGGGAGTGTTTGAGAAGTCCCAAGTTCAAGCCTTCGCTTGGGCAACTTTTGGTTTTTTGAATGAATTAGGCCTTACTCTTGTTCAGTAGGCTTTTATTTGATTGTTGAGTAAATTACATCAAAATGGGCCTGTTGGTCTGATGGTTAAATGGTATGTTATTACGGTGGAGGTCTTATGTTTGAATCCCTATATAGGCAAGGGTTTATTTTTTTTGCTCAGGTTTCGGGATAGAGTTCTGTAATAGGGGGATTCTGAGTAGTGGATGTGTAGTGGGAATTAGGGAAAAAGTTAAAGGGATTTTGGGGGTTATCAAGATTTTATGTTATTTTTATATTTTCCCATAACAGAATTTTGACTCTCTTTTCTAAAAAAAATTATGCCGTCTATTCTTCTCCCTCTCCTTTTGTCGAAATTCTCAGAGTTTTTCCATCTTTCTCTTCTTTTTCTTCTTCTTGATTTTTCCCAAAGCCATTTATTTTCCTTCGTCTTCGCACATGGTTAGTGCTCGCTTAGTTTCGGTAAGTGTTTCTCTTCGTTTCTGTTATTAATCTTTTAGTGACTGTAGTGGTAATGTTTTTTCTCTGCGATTTGGGAGTAGGGGAAGGCTCGGACTGGTGAATTCAGTGTTCTCTTCTTAACAATAGTTAATCGAAGGGTTTTTGTTGGTGGTAAGTTAGGTTTCTGTTCTTTCTTGGTTGTCAATTCGCTTGTAAATCCATTAACTTGATGTTGAGTATATTGATTTTAGGCTTTGGAGTGCTTGGGGACTGCTTTAGCATCCAACAAAACCAAGTGTGTACCCGAAACGTAAAAAAAAAAGAGATTCCGCGAAAAGCTGAAATTGCTTGCTGTTTGGATAGCAGCAGTAGGCTAACTTTGAAAAATTGCCATAAATTGTGGAAATCGAATAAGAGGATGAAAAAATATGGAATTAAATTTATTGACTCTAGTTTCTCATAGAAGAAACGGTGTTAGTAATGAAATTGTAAATCATGAGGTATAATAAACTTTGTGAGACAAGGTCAGAATGAATTCGGGTTCCCCTCTTCTAAATTTGGAAAATTATCAAAAATTGGATAAAAATAATTAGGGGTTAAATTTTACATGTTTAAATTATTAATTAGTTTATTTTGAATAGAAACAAATGGAAACATCATCTAAATTTTGTACTAAGAGATAATTAATTTTTAACAAAGAAGGGTCGAAGCTGTCAAACAACAGAACATGGGTAAGTTTGAAGATTTTACTGTACTTATTGGCTACACCAAAAATTTTGAACATTTTATGGTAGAAAGGTATTTGAGTCTAGTTTCAAATACATAAAGCGGATCTTAATTCGGAATTTTGTAGTCAAGATATAAATAATTTAGTAACAGTGACTCAAGTAGACAACTTTAAAGGAACATATAAGTAAATAATGAAAACAAATATGAATAATTAACTAGCACGGGTTATATTAAAAATGGATCACGCGGCCAAGGCCAATTTGGGCCGAGTGGGCCACATAAGCGTGTGAGCCCATTTTTCTGAAAAGTTCTGTAAGGATGCACGGGTCGCCCAAGTCGACTGTGAACCTTCTATAAGGTCAGTAAGCTTTACATAGACCCCTATATGTGTGATATGTCTGTCTGATTTCTATACTGAGCATGGTTTATGATATCTGAATGTATGTACTATTACTTGCATAATGGCATGACATATTTTGTATGTTGCATTGTATCGGGGTTGGTTGATGATATTTGGGGGAAGTGTCTGAAAAGCTATTAAGTCTGTTATCTTGCAGCTCAGCTGCAACCTTCTGATTATGTGCCGCATTTTGGTACAGCATGGTGTGGAAGGATGGGTGGGTTGATTTAATCCCCACATGGTTGGTAGGGTTGGACGGAGATGGTGTGTAGAGGCTAGTGGGTAGGATTCTGATTTACTGTATCTGCTTTCTGTATCTAATATGGGCCAAGGCCCTAATGTATTTTTAAGACTGTATCTGAGCGGGCTAAGGCCCAAACTGATTCTGTGATGGGCTCAGGCCCCAAACTATACCTAATTGAATGCTGTTAAATATCTGTATGCATGTTTTTTGTGGGGATTACACACTGAGTTTGCGAAAACTCACCCTTTTTCTGTTTAATCTGTACAAGTTATCCCCAAACTTGACGGGTCAGTGCAGCGGAGGACTGGACAGTGGCTACACGTAAATTGTAGACTATTTTCCGTTAATGTCTAGAATTTATTAAGTATTTGGGGTTTTTGATGTAACTTTTAGACTATGGACTGGATGACTTTAAATTTGGGACTTTATATCATTTTTATGGTTTTTTAAACTGTAACTTAACAAAATATGTTTTTTCTAAAAACTAAGGTTTTCGTAAATAGAAATGATTTCCCCTAAATTAATTAGTTACAAAAGCTTCCACTAAGAGACAAGTTTTAAAGCAAATCAGCTAAAACTTATTTTTTCCGAATTAAATAAAAGCTAACTAACTGTAACTGTTTTAACTTGACAATCTTGTCTTCAAATCCTATTCCATGTGACATCGCCAAATTCAGCCATAACGTTTAGGCTGGGTTTGAGGTGTTACATTTAGTGGTATCAGAGCTAGGTTGTAAAATTCGGTTGTGGATTTGGGTTTTAAAAAATAGTTTTAAAGAGATGACTTTTAAATGGTTTGAAATATTTTTGACTGACTATGTGGTACACCGAGTCTCCGGCGCTAATTCTGTAAGTGTTCTAAAACTTTGATAAGTTTTTAAAAATATGAGTAGCATATTTTGAAACTATTATAGGTAGTACACTGTACTGAAAACACTGTAGATAGTGTATACTGAAAACAATAGTGAAACTGAAAACTGTAGTAAGACTGCCATTCGTGATAACAAGCTCTAAACTTCTGATACTGTTTTGCATAAAATATCTACTAATAGATATCGAAACTGTAACTGATTCATAAAATTGTTAACATAGATAAGCTACAAATTCTACGATGAGTACACGAGGTATCCGTGAATAGGGGTACTAGAGGCCGAGGTAGAGGCCGTAGAGGGGCTCGAGTTGAGTTATCGTTATTAGGCAGCATGCCGAATCTAGATACGAGCGAGATGCTGATTTTACCTGCTACAGAGACTGGGTCTCATGATCGCATGGATGGGGATAATACCTTGTCCCAAGTTATACTGAGGATATTAGAGAGGGTCACTGGGCCCAACACTAAATCTGGAGGCTAAGGGTTGGTTACGGAACGACTCCAGTCCAATAGGGCTGAGCTATTCAAGGGTGTCACTAGAGTCTCCCCTAGCGTGGTCGAGTACTAGATGGAGGCCACAAAAAGAATCGTGGACAATCTGCACTTTACCCCTGAACAGAAATTGAAAGGGGTTGTCTCCTTGCTTCGCGATAAAGCATACCAACGGTGGCTGACTGTTAAGGAGGGCACTCAGCCCGAACGACTGACTTGGCTTTTTCATAAGTCTGCTTTTCAAGGTAAATATGTAAGGGCAAGCTACATTGCCGCTAGAAGATGTTAGTTTCTGAATCTCACGCAAGGGCATAGTGGCGACTGAATATGAGCGTTGTGTCCACAGGGACAATTTGAGAGTTCTAATAGCTCCATAGAGGAAGCGTGACTTTTCAGTACTGGTAGAGAAGGTGAAGATCGTCAAGGAGGTGAAGCGCACTGAGTGCCAAAACTGGGATAAGGAGAGAGGCAAGAATAAGAGGGATTCGAAGCCCTTGAGTTCTGCGATGAGGCCAAAGAAAAAGGTCAGATATAGTGGGCCAGTTAGAGTTGGGGCCCCTATTGCACCTACTAGGATCACGCTTTGTGGGCATTGTGGAAGACACCATCCAGACGAATGTTGGAGGACGAATAGGGCTTGTTTAAAATGTGGGTCTATTGAGCACCGTGTTCGAGAGTGTTCACTGAGGGTCGATCAGGTGCAAGTTGTGGGTTCTGGTCCTGCATAGCCACTTAGGGTAGTTCAGCAGTCACCGAGACGCTGTGGTCAGGCTAGGGGTGCTAATGGTATGGGTCATGGGGAAAGAGCACCGAGCAGAGGTTCTGGACAGGCTGAGGCGCGACAGCAGGCCATAATTTGTGCTGTTCGTCACCGAGAGGATAGAGATGCTCCGGACGTCATCACGGGTATGTTTTTTATTTTTGATGTACCTTACACTGCATTGATAGATATAGGATCTACACATTCCTATGTTACCTGTTCTGTTTCCAAAAACCTAAGGATTCTGGTTGAGAGTACTTCTAGTGAGGTGGTTGTGCTGAGCCTGCTGGGGCAATCTGTTAGAGTTAGCAAACTGTACAAGGATGTTATTTTAGAGGTTCAAGAGACAGTAGTGGGGATTGACTGGTTGGTCAAGCATCGTGTCAGTTTAGACTGTGCGACTAAGAGGGTCTTATTGTGAATTGAAGGGGGTAATGAAATAGTTGTGATTGGGGAACGTCAGAATTACGTGGCTAACGTTATCTTTACACTGGTAGTTGAGAATTTGGTTTGCAAGGGTTGTGAGGCATATTTGGCCTACGTAACTGTTTTTGGTTCTAGGGACTCTACTGTTAAGGAAATTAGAACTGCGAGGGACTTTCCGGACGTCTTTCCTAAGGAGCAACTGGGTTTACCTCTAAATTGGGAAGTGGATTTTGGGATTGACCTTTTCCATGGTACAACTTTGGTGTATGTCGCTCCTTATTGAATGGCACCGAAGGAGCTTACAAAGCTCAAGGCTCAAATTTAAGAGTTATTGGATCGTGGGTTTATCCGCCCTAGTGTGTCCCATTAGGGAGCATTTATACTATTTGTTAAGAAAAAAGGTGGATCCATGAGGATGTGTATTGACTACCGACAACTAAATAAGTTGACTATTAAGAACAAGTATACACTTTCGAGGATTGATAATTTGTTTGACCAGTTTTGAGAGGCGTTTGTGTTCTCCAAAATTGACTTGCGTTCTGGGTATCATTAGTTGAGGGTTAAGGAGGTTGATGTGCATAAGACGGCATTTAGGACTCGTTATGGTCATACAAGTTCCTAGTGAAGCCCTACTTAGATCGGTTTGTAGTGGTGTTCATCGATGACATAGTGGTTTATTCGAAGACTGAGGATAAGCGTGACGAGCACATAAAGATTGTTCTTCAGATTTTGAGAGAAAAATAGCTATATGCTAAGTTTAGTAAATGCGAGTTCTGGTTGCGTGAAGTAACATTTCTGGGTCATGTGGTGTTTGCTGAGGGGATTTGAGCCAATCCTCGAAAAGTTGAGGCTGTATTGGAGTGGAAGCAACCTAAGAATGTGTCTAAGATCCATAGCTTTTAGGGGCTAGCAGGTTATTACCGACGGTTTGTGAAAGGATTTTCACTGATCGTAGCACCCTTGACTAAGCTGCTACGTAGAGGTGTACCGTTTAACTGGACTGATACGCAGTAAAAGAGCTTTGAGAAGCTCAAGACTGTACTGACTGAGGCCCCTGTTTTGATACAGCTGGAGCCTGAAAAGGAGTTCACTGTTTATAGTGATGCATCGCATATTGGTTTGGGTTGTATGTTAATGCAGGATGGTAATGTGGTAGCCTATGCGTCTCTTTAGCTTAAGACCCATGAGGTTAATTATCCGATGCATGACTTGGAGTTGGCTACTGTGGTATTCGCACTGAAAATTTGGAGGCATTATTTGTATAGTGAGAAGTGTATCATCTACATTGATCATAAGAACGTCAAGTATCTCCTCACTCAGAAGGAGTTAAATCTTAAGCAGCGTAGATGAGTTGAGCTGCTTAAGAATTATGATTGTACCATTGAGTACCATCTCGGTAAGGCCAATATAGTGGTCGATGCGTTGAGCCGTAGGGCTATGACCGATCTGAGTGCGATATTCGCTCGACTTAGCCTATTCAACGATTGAAGTCTGTTGGTAGAACTTTAGGTCAAACCGACATGGATTAATAGATTTGAGGTAAACAATTAGGGGATAAGTCTCTCAGATTGCGTTTTTGTCAGGTTGAGAATGGTGGCAGAACTGATTTTGGGATAAAAAGTGATTGGGTACTTTGTTTCCGTGGTCAGATTTGTGTACCGAATGATGAGGAGTTAAGGCTGTCGATTCTGAGAGAGGCACATGGTAGTCCCTATACAATGGATACCCGCAGGAATAAGATGTATCGATATCTTCGAGAATTGTACTGGTGGCCAGGGTTGAAGCAGGAGGTTACTGACTTCGTTGCTTGCTGTTTAACTTGTCAACAGGTTAAGGCTGAGCATCAGTTACCTTCGGGTTTGCTGCAGCCGATTAAGATACTGTTATGGAATTGGGAGCGAGTAACGATGGACTTTGTTAGTGGGTTGCCTCTAACACCCACTAAGAAGGATTCTGTCTAAGTTATCGTAGATCGATTGACCAAGTCTACTCACTTTATCCTGATAAGGACAAACTTTTCTCTTCAGAAATTAGCTAAGCTTTACATATCAAAAATAATGAGACTGCATGGGGTACCTGTCTCGATCGTTTTCGATCGGGATCCTCGTTTCACGTCTCGGTTCTGGAAAAAGCTTCATAAGGCTCTAAGTTCAAGATTAGACTTCAATACTACTTTTCATCCTCAAACAAATGGTCAATCGGAGAGGGTGATTCAGATACTGGAGGACATCTTGAGGAGCTGTGTTATTAATTTTCAAGGCAGTTGGGAGGAGTACCTGCCGTTAGCGAAGTTTGCCTACAATAATAGCTTCCAGTCTAGCATCCAGATGGCACCTTATGAGGCACTATACGGTCGTATGTGTCGCACTCATTTATGGTGGACTGAGTTGGGCGAGCGATGTGTTTTGGGTCTTGAGTTGGTCTCTGAGACAGAGGATAAGGTTAGATTAATCTGAGATCGTTTGAAACCGGCTTCTAATAGGCAAAAATTGTATGCAATTTTGAAGAGGCATGAGATCGAGTATTCTGTGGAGGACTTAGTTCTTCTCAAGGTCTTACCATGGAAAAAGGTTCTGAGGTTCGATCCTAAGGGCAAGCTAAGCCCTCAGTTTATTGGACCTTATCGCATTCTGAAACGTGTGAACTTGTCGCTTATCAGTTGGAGTTACCTTCGGAGTTGGACTGCATTCGTGATGTATTTCATGTCTTGATGTTGAAGCACTACCGCTCTGATCCCACGCAAGTTGTTTCTATTGAGGAGATTGAGGTTAGGCCAGACTTGACCTTCGAAGAGGAGCTAGTTTAAATTCTGGACCGTGATGTAAAGGTCCTTCGAAAAAGTCTATTCCCTTAGTGAAGGTTTTGTGGCGTAATCATACCTCTGAGGAGGCCACGTGGGAGCCTGAGGATGCGATGCGTTAGCAATATCCTAATCTGTTCTGATCAGGTAAAATTTCAAGGACGAAATTTTCTTTTAGGGGGTAGAGTTGTAACGCCCCAAAATTTCTAATTTTGTTATTGTAAAAATATGATACAAATATCTGTCAGCTTTAGTGGTTATACGTTCTAGGAGTGTTTGGGAGGTCTGAAGTTCAAGCCTTCGCTTGGGAAAATTTTGGTATTTTGAATGAATTAGGCCTTACTCTTGTTCAGTAGGCTTTTATTTTATTGTTGGGTAAATTACATCAGAATGGGCCTGTTGGTCTGGTGGTTAAATGGTGTGTTATTATGGTAGAGGTCTTGTGTTTGAATCCCTATGTAGGCAAGGGTATTATTTTTTTTGCTCAGATTTTAGGATAGAGTTGTGTAATAGGGGGATTCTAAGTAATGGATGTGTAGTGGGAATTAGGGGAGAAGATAAAGGGATTTTAGCGTTTATTGAGATTTTATTTTATTGTTTTCCAATAACTGAATTTTGACTCTCTTTTCTAAAAAAAAATTCCGTCGTCTATTCTTCTCCCCCTCTCTTGCCGACATTCTCTGAGTTTTTTTCATCTTTCTCATCTTTTTCTTCTTCTTAATTTTTCCCCAATCCATTTATTTTCCTTCGTTCTCACACGTGGTTAGTGCTCACTTAGTTTCGGTAAGTGTTTCTATTCGTTTCTGTCATGAATCTTTTAGGGACTGAAGTGGTAATATTTTTTCTCTGCAATTTGTGCAAGGGGAGGCTCGGACTGGTGAATTCAGTGTTCTCGTCTTAGTAATAGTTAAACGGAGGGTTATCTATGGTGGTAAGTTAGGTTTTTGTTCATTCTTGGTTGGAAATTGGCTTGGAAATCCATTAAATTTATGTTGAGTAATTTGATTTTAGGCTTTGGAGTGCTTGGGACTGTTTTAGCATGAAACAAAACCTGGTGTGTACCCGAAACACAAAAAAAGGGATTCAGCGAAAAGTTTCCATAAATTGTTGAAATTGAATAAGAGGATGAAAAAAATATGAAATTAAAGTTTATTGAGTCTAGTTTAATAAACTTTGTGAGACAAGGTCAGAATGAATTTGAGTTCCCCTATTCTCACTTTGGAAAATTATCAAAAATTGGAGAAAAATAATTAGGGGTTAAATTTTACATGTTTAAATTATTAATGAGTCTATTTTCAATAGAAATAAATGGAAACATCATCCAAATTTTGTAGTAAGAGATAATTAATTTTTAGGAAAGAAGGGTCGAAGCTGTCATATAGCAGAACAGGGGTAAGTTTGAAGATTTTACTGTACTTATTGGCTAAACCAAAGATTCTAAAAATTTTATGGTAGAAAGGTATTTGAGTCTAGTTTCAAAGACATTAAGCGGATCTTAATTTGAAATTCTATAACTCAAGATATAAATAATTTAGTAACAGTGACTCAAGTAGACAACTTTGAAGGAGCATATAAGTAAATAGTGAAAACATATATGAATAATTAACTAGCACATGTTACATTAAAAATGGATCACACAGACATGACCAATTTGGGCCGAGTGGGCTACATAGGCGTATGAGCCCATTTTTTTGAAAAGTTCTGTAAATTTGCACGGGTCGCCCAAGTCAATTGTGGACCTTCTATAGGGTTGGTAAGCTTTACTTAGAACCCTATATGTGTGATCTGTCTGTTTGATTTCTATACCGAGCATGATTTATGATATTTGAATGTATGTACTATTAATTGCATAATGGCATGACATATTTTGTATGTTGCATTGCATCGGGGTGGGTTGATGATATTTGGAGAAAGTGTCTTAAAGGCTACTAAGCCTGTTATCTAGCAGCTCAGCTGCAACCTTCTGATATGTGCTACATTTTGGTACAACATGGTGTGTCGGGATGGGTGGGTTGATTTAATCCCCACATGGTGTTTTGGGTTAGACGGAGATGGTGTGTGGAGGTTGGTGGGTAGGATTTTTATTTACTGTATTTGCATTATCTAATATAGGCCAAGGCCCTAATGTATTTTCGAGACTGTATCTGAGTGGGCTAAGGCCCAAACTGATTCTGTGATGGGCCCAGGCCCCAGACTATATCTAATTGAATGTTGTTAAATATCTATATGCATTTTTTCTGTAGGGATTACATACTGAGTTTGCAAAACTCACCTTTTTTCTGTTTAATCTGTACAGGTAATCCCTAGACTTGACGGGTCGGTGCAGCGGAGGACTCGGTGGTGGCCACACGTAAATTTTAGATTGTTTTTCATTAATGTCTAGAATTTAGTACGTGTTTGGGGTTTTTGATGTAACTTTTAGACTATTGATTGGTTGGCATTAAATGTGGGACTTTATACTATTTTTATGGTTTTTTTTTAAATTGCAACGTAACAAAACATGGTTTTTCTAAACTCGTAAATAGAAATGATTTTCCCTTAATTAATTGGTTACAAAAGTTTCTGCTAGGAGACAAGTTTTAAAGAAAATCAGCTAGTACTTATTTTTTTCGAATT
The DNA here is from genome assembly GCF_007990345.1 of Gossypium hirsutum. NCBI lineage: Eukaryota > Viridiplantae > Streptophyta > Magnoliopsida > Malvales > Malvaceae > Gossypium > Gossypium hirsutum. Next base: position 52,990,315 of record NC_053447.1, on the reverse strand, counting down.
AAATAAAAGCTAACTAACCGTAACGGTTTTAGCTCGACAATTTTGTCTTCAAATCCCATTCCATGTGACATCGCCAGATTCAGCCATAACGTCTAGGTCGGGTTTGGGGTGTTATATAACTAATTTATTTGTTAACTGATTATTTATCTGAAATTGGTTATTTATTCAAGAGTACTTAGTATATTAGGGTGTGACACCCCTAGAAGAATATCTAGACAGGTGAAACTGTGAGGGTATCCTGTATGCTTAGTATAACTTGTGTCAAGTAGTGAGACTGGAAAGGTATTCGTATGCTTAGGAAGAGACTAAAGGTTGGCTTAGGTGGTAATCCTTAGTGAAGATGAAATCAAGAGGGTATTCTTAACTAATGGTGGTAAATAACTTAATAAAAATTAACCAATTATTTAATTAGATAATTAGAGATTTAATTAATTATAGGCTAGAGGCTCCTATCATTGACACTAAGAATATAAAATTCCAACAAGTTAATTTAAGTTAATTAATTTAATTAGTTTAATTAATATGTTAATTTGGATCAATACTACTAATTTCTACAATTTGTAATCTCTTGGGTACAATACTCGAAATACTTACCAAGTGTTTCGTTGTAAATGAAACTATATTACTAGTTTTTATGGCTCTCCCGGTGTGAGACGTATAGAAAAGTCGTGGAACCTTTTAAAAAGGCTTGGTCGGGACCAAAGCTTACCTTGGATGGTTTGTAGAGGTGTTAATGAGATCTTATATTCCATTGAGAAGAACAAAGGCTTGCCACGAGAGGAGGGAAGGATGGATGCATTCTGAAATACGTTACTAGAATGAAATTTGGTGGACTTGAGGTATGAAAGACCTTGATTCACATAGGAAATAGGTAATTTTCCAACAAATAACATTCAAAAAAGATTGGACAGAGGTGTTGCTAATTCAATATGGTGAGAAGTGTTTCCACATTTCTCAATTAAGCATTTGCCACATTCATTTTCTGACTATTGTCCTCTACTAATTAATACAAATAGTGGGGCATAGGCATTTAAAAAGAATATTCAAGTTTGAATGCTGGTAGACTTTAGAGGAATCATGTAAGAAGGAAATTCAGAGGTTGTTGGGAGAGAGCCATGGTAATATATCGACCCGTTTCACTTTTCTTTGTGAACGGTTACAAAGTTGGGCAAAGCAAACTAAGAGGGGAGTAAGTGGGGTATCAAAAAAGCTTCATGCCTAGATTGAAGACTTAAATAATAAAGAGTAAAGTGAGGATATTATTGGGGAGCTGATTGACACTAAATTGCATCTCAATATGGATATTGATAAAGAAGAGTTATATTGGGTGCAATAGTTACAAGAAAATTAGCTTATTGCAGATAAGACAAAAATGGCTATGATCGCGAAAGATTATTCTGAAGTCTTTTTTTCATCTCAAGGAGTTGGTAGTATAGATCGCATATTGGCAAGGGTAAAGAGGTGCATTTCAAAAAGTATGAATCAAGAACTCCCTATTGAATACAAAATGGAGGCGGTTTATGCAGCTTTGAAGAATATGGCACCAAAAAAAAACTCCTAGATTGGAAGGTTACCAATATTATTCTTCAGAGGTACTGACATATTGTGGGACAAGATATTGGAAGGTTTTGTCTTGATGTCCTTAACAAAGCTATCTCTTTCGAATTTCTTAATAATACTCAGATTATAGTAATTCCAAGAATTATACATCCTGATAATATATTTCATCTCAGTCTAATCAATTTATGTACAACTTTATATAAGATAATTTTGAAAATTGTAGCGAATCACTTCCAAAAAATGTTAAATGTGTGCATAGATGAAGTTCGAAGTGTATTTGTTCTGGGTAGGTTGATTAAAGATAATATTTTACTTTATTATGAAATTATTCATTCGTTCAAGCAATGTAGAATGGGGAGGAAGCTTTTTTTTGCACTTAAGCTGGAGATGAATAAAGCCAATGATAGGGTTGAATGGCGTTTTCTTAAGGACATTATGCTAAGCATGGGTTTCACAAGGTAATAGGTGGAACTTATTATGCATTGTATCACTATAGTGTCATACTCGATAACTATGAATGGAGAGGTAGGAGAGTTTTTTAAACCGAAACAAGGACTTAGACAGGGGGACTCGCTTAGTCCCTATCTCTTTCTGATTAGTAGCGAAAGATTATCAATGCTTATATAGTTAGCATAGGAAGGAAGTTTATTTTTAGGTGCTGAAGTATGTCATCAATGACCTACCATTACTCACCTTTTTTTTTGCAAATAAGGGAAGTATAAAAAAAATGTATTAACACTTTGCAAGATATGTTTAAAATAGTATGAAGTATGTTTTGGCCAGTGCATAAATTTTGACAAATCACTACTATTTTTTGTCTCGAATGTTCCAGAGGAAGTTCAACATTCAATGTCTCAAACGATGCAAGTTCCATTTTCATTGGATCAGAAAAAGTGATTAGGGCTTTCAAATGCAGTTGGTAGGAAGAAGAATTAACATTTCAAGCTCTGAAAGATAGATTGTTGGCGTGGACCAATAGTTGGTGTATAAGTCTATATCTCAGGGATGAAAAGAAGTGTTCATAAATAGTGTCTTACAAGCTATTCTGGCTTATGAGATGTCTTGTTTCTTACTGCCTAAGTCTTTTTGCATTGACACTAAGCATATTATTTCTAAATTTTTGTGGTAGAATTTCAAAAACAAGAAAGGGATACATTGGTGTGAGTGGAAAATGTTATGTGATTTAAAAAAATATAGTGGTCATGGTTTAGGAATTTACAAAATTTTAATCTGGCGATGCTTGTCAAGAAAGGATGACGTTTGCTTAATTATCAAAATTCTTTGTTGTCACATATGTCAAAAGAAAAGTATTATTAGGATACTAATTTGATGAAGTCAAGGTTAGAAAATTACCCATCCTATACCTATAAGAGCATCTGGGCAACGAAAGGATTGCTACAAGCTAGAATGAGTTGGCAAGTGGGAACTAGGGATGATATTTTGATATGGAATAATTGTTGGAGTTGAGAATCAAAACTAAACAATTACAACAAAGTCTTCAGCTTTAAGCAATAGTGACTTGCTAAACAAACAAGAAAATTGAGCTAGAAGAACAAGAACATATTGCTTAGCTTAAACCAGAAACAATGAGAAATTTTTTTTGAATGATTCATCATCATATCAGAAAAAGAAGAAAACTTTACATATAACAAGTAATTAACTTGTCAAAATGAAGAAAGTGTCACCTAAACACACCTAACTCCACTAACAATGTCTTGAAACTTATAAAACATTGCTTGCACACTTGGTTAAGCTGATTTATCAAATCTATCAGCACTAAATTACAACAAATTCATTACAAACTTAGTTCAATTGTAACTAAGCAACAAAACATCATCAAAACAGAAAAATGACAGGTGCATGTGCTTCAGCTGCTAACTACATGGCTTGATCCCAAAGGCTGCATGTAAGCCAACTTCTAACACTCCTCCTTGGCTTCCATGCTGCAAACACCCAATCTAACTCTCAAATTCTTGAACCTTGTCACACTAAGAGCCTTTGTAAATATATCAGCCAACTAGTCTTCTGAACTGCAATAAACCAATTTGATTTCTTGAGATTGTTCCATTTCTCTAACAAAATAAAACTTGATCTTAAAATTTTTTGTTTTTCCATGAAACACTGGGTTCTTTGCAATGGCAATAACAGATTGATTATCACTTCTGATCTCTGTTCCTTCTCATTGGTGTAAATTCAACTCCGCCATGATCTTCCTTAACCAAATTGCTCAGTTAATAGCTCTTACACCTACTACATATTCTGCTTCAGTTGTTGATTGAGCTACAATAGACTGTTTCTTTGAGTTCTAATAAAAAATAGTTGAACCAAGGGTTAACAGATACCGGGCACTTGGTGCTTGTTTTAAGCCATACAAGACTTTTCTCAACTTGTAAACTTTGTCTTCTTCACCAGCAACTTTAAAACCCTCTAGTTGTTCAACATATATCTTCCTATCAAGAAAGCCATTGAGGAAGGCAGATTTTACATTAAGTTGATGTATTTTCCACTGGCTTTGAGTAGCCAATACAACCAGTAGTCTGATTGTATCAAGCCTTGCCACTGGTGCAAATGTTTCAAGGTAGTCAATCCCATATTTCTAACTAAACCCCTTCACTACTAGCCTTGCCTTTAACTTGTTCAAAGTTCCATCAGCATTGTGCTTGTGTTGAAACACCCATTTTACTCCTATGACCTGGTCTTATAACTAACTCTTAGGTCTGGTTTTTGTGAATTATGCTCATTTCATCAAGCATGGCTTGCCTCCAGCCTTCTTGAGCTTGAGCTTCTTCAAAACAAGTTGGTTCAATAGTATCCACATTTGTCCTATCATATATTTCACTAAGTGATCTGGTTCCCCTAACAGGCTCATGATCAATGTCTATCTCAGGATCAATTTGATCAACTTCAGTTTGCTCTGTCACCAAGTCTTCAGTAGTACATTTTGGTTCACTTTTATCCCAATTCCAGCTTGACCTCTCATCAAACACATCTCTGCTCACAAAGACTTTGTAAGTTGAAGGATCTAGAATCCTGTAGCCCTTTTTGACACTGCTATAGCCCACTAGAATGCCAGGCTGAGCCATCTTTGCCAATTTGTCCCTCATGACTGCAGGAATGTGTGCATAAGATATGCAACCAAAGAACTTTAGGTGAGCAACTGATGGCTTGAACCAAAACCATGCATCAAATGGTGTTTTTTCAAGCAATGCTTTAGTTGGTAGCCTATTTTGAAGGTGTATTGCAGTATTAACTGTCTCAGCCTAAAAAATTTTAGGAAAATTCCTTTCAAACATCAAGCATCTGGTCATATCCATCAGAATTTGATTCTTTCTCTCAGTGACACCATTCTGCTGAAGTGTATAGGTGTTGGTGAGCTGGTGTTCAATGCCTAATTCCTCATAAAAGGCCTGAAACACTACTGAGGTGTACTCTATCCCATTATTTGATCTGAGTGTCTTAATTGCAACCTGACTAAGTTTCTGCTACAACCTTGAACTTCCAAAATACTAAAGCCACTTCTGATTTACACTTGAAAAAATAGCCACAACAAAGTCTTGAGTAGTCATCAATCAAAAGGATGAAGTACTTGCTGTCATTCAAAGATTTAGTCATCATAGGGACACATACATCAGTATGAACCAATTGTAATTTTTTAGAGGCTCTCCAGGCCTTATTAGCAGGAAATGGTAGTCTAGCTTGCTTTCCTACTTGATACACTTCACAAACATCATGTTTTTCAATTTTTTTGTGAAATTTTCAACCAAGTCTTCTTTAGACAACTGAAGTAGAGAGTTATAGTTGACATGGCCTAACCTTTTGTGCTACAGTTTGGATTCATCTAATGCAGTTGTGTAAGCACTAACTGAATTCTTATTCCAATCAACAACAAAGCTTCTGCCAGTCATGGTTACTAACATGAGCTTGGATCCACTTAGATCACTAGTCAGGCACTCTCTGCCTTTAAATACAATAGAGTATCCCTTTTCAAGCAACTGAGCAATACTTAGCAGATTTCTATCAATTTCAGGTGTAATACCCAAATTTTGCCCAGCCCTATTACCAATAAAACCAAAAAATAAATGTTCCGTTTTTACAAACAAGCCTATATGGCCCAAACCCCAAACCAAATGGAGGCCCAAAATCAAACCCCAAATTATAGTCAGAAACCCTACCGTTTCTAAAGATCAGCAGCACCACAGCCAGCCACCGCGGACATCTTCACCTGCACCAAAGAAAGGAAACGAGGCAATATAGGCAGCAAATATGGCAAGAAAATCAAGAATCACGAAGATGCTAGAAAAATATTTCTTTTTATTTTTTCTTGTTTCATGATGGCTATAAAAAAGCCATCTCAATATTGTAAAAGGGGGTCGGAAAATACATAGAAAAAGTGGAATACAGATACAAGAATCAATACGAAAATATTTTTGAATACAAAGGTTTCTTTTTATTTTCGTTCTACATTATTGACGTTCATCATTCTTTACTCTCTATCTATATTTTTTAGTTTTTTCTTTTCTTTTCATATTTTGCTTAAAATAATAAGAGGAAGAGAAAGGTAAACTTACCTTTTTTTGTCGGAACCACCGAGTTGTTGCCATCTCCGTCGTAACCAAAGCTTTGGCACAAGGCTGAGCGACAGCACTCAATGGTTGGTGAAACCCTAAAGAAGCCATTTCATTTGCTACTTCAGAGAAAGGGGAAACAAAATTGTTTCCTTAAAATTTACATTTTTTATAAAACTTAAAGAAGCCAAACGACCCCGTCCAGTTGGGTCCACTCATTTCCACCCTAAATGGGAAATTTGCACAGTTAGGCCTCATTTTTTGCGACATGTTTCGATTAAATTTGTTGTTCCTTTTCAATTTGGCCCAAATGTTTTTACCTTTATTTATTTCAGCCCGTATCAATGCACAGCGTTTTGGAGGGCGGATTATTATTAAATTCGTCCCCCATGTCCTTCGTGTGTTGAGATCTGGTCCCTCATTTTACTTTTAATCCCATTCATTACCTGCTAATTCTATTTCAATTATAATATGATCCTTTTTCCGGTTTTAATGTTAATCCATTCAATTTATCATCCTTAGTATTATTATTATTTTATTATTACTCTTATTATATCTACGTTGTTAATATATTCACTTAATTTTCACTTGTTTTCTTATATACTTATATTATTTTATAATATATATTATTTTTATACTTCTAATTTCGATATAAAATTCTCTTTTTATAATATATACATTTTTATACATATTTTTTTATATTTTAATTTCGAAAACATCCACTTTTACTTTTGTAAATGCATACATATGCGCATATATTTTTTTTAATATAATGTAATTATTATTTAATTTATATATATTTGTATATATGTACATGTGTATATATTTGTATAATTTTAACGAATGTTTTTTTATTTATTTACATATACGTGTGTATATTTTCTTTTGAAAAATGCTCAAATACATATATTTCTTTTAAAAAACACCTATTTTATAATATGTATATATGTTTATTTGTTTTCTTTATTTTCATAAGTATATTATGTATTGTATATATATAAGCCTTATAACCCAAAATTTTATATGGAAATTATGTGTATGTCTTTTAATTTCAATGTATATATTATGTACTTTTTATCTTTTATATTTTTGTTTCTTCTTTATTTGATTATCAATTTATGTTTTCGTTCATATTTTAAAAGGAATGTTTTTTTTACCCATTTATTTGATACTTTGCATGTCCTAGTTTTTTATTTATGTTAATTTTGTTTATTTATTGTTTATATTATTTCTATACAATTGTTGTACTTGTTATTGTGACATTATCACACACATTCAATATCACATTTCATCATCTTTTTATTCTAATTTAAAAATGGAAAATTTTCAAAATAGAGATAATACTCGTATTTAGGATTTTCAAGAAAATTGAGCCCTAAAGTATTGGGTTCTGATTTTTTTTTCGTTAAATCTAACAATCGAGAATTGCTATTTGATCGAAACTAAAATAAATTTGTTGTGGGGAATTTAATATGTTGTGTCCTAACGCATTGGATGTGACGCATTGATTTCACGAGACTAAGATTTTAAAAATATATATATTAATAAAGAAAATATTCAATATTTGGGATGTTGAGAAATTGTGCCCTAACGTATTGGGCTGCGGTTTCGTCATAAATCTTAAACAATTGAATATTCTTTTAAATTTTATCACACAAGTCTTCTGGACAAACTCATCTTGAAGAAATAAAATATCGTGCCCTAACGCATTGGGTGTGATGTTTTCTTTTTCAAAATGAGAGAGTCTTAATAAATAATTTAATTTAATTAAGGATCACATTTTTTTAACTCTCGACTTTAAGACATTAATTAATTAGTTTGGTACCAATTTTTGGGCGTTACGAGGGTGCTAATCCTTCCACGTACGTAACTGATTCCCGGATCCATTTTTTTCTGAAACTCGTAGACCAAAGTCGTTTTTTTAGGTGATCCAATCACGCCTTAATAAAAGATTGGTGGCGACTCCAATTTTCATCGACAACTAATTTTTATTTTTTTTCAAAAATAAAAATGGTTTCGACAGCTTGGCGACTCCACTGGGGACACATACGAGAGTCGAGCCACAAAGTTGATTAATTTCTGTCTTATTGTCGAGAAAATAATTTTTTTTAAAAAATCATGAGATCATTGTGAATTTATTCATTTTCTTGATTAATTGATCTTTGCATTATTCATTACATGAGTTGAATGATTTTACCCTTCTAAGTGGGAGTGAGAAATTATTCCTTCGTAAGGTTTTCACCTCCGTATAGGATAGTGGATCGCTTTCGGAATACATCGGTACCTATGCCTTCGTGAGATTATCATCTCCGTATAGTCATAGGGAAATTGTGTTCCCCTGAACCGAACTTGATCTATATGATCCTATAATGGGTGAAGATTGAGGAATCTGCTGGTTCGAGTACCCTTACTTTAGAACCAAACCTCATATAATAAACCTTAGGAACTTGCCCTAGGTAGAACTATGCCAAACCCCTAGAGGTCACCCGAGTAGGTACTTTATTCATTTGCTTTTACTTTATACTAACTTGTTTTTTATGTTGTTTTTATTATGATTGCATTGCATTTGCATCTTAAAAAAGAGGTGTTGATTCACGTTCAGTTGCTAAATAGAGAGCTTGTCATAAAAAAATGAGTTTCTTGATAAAGTGGATGACAATATGGTTGTCCGAATATGGTCCAAGAACACATGATAAGAGAAGGATGATAATTTAATAGAGGACTACACGACTATGGCTCCGTTGCCCAAGGATTCAAGATGGTAAAGATTATTCGAGAGCTGCTGAACCTTTTTAAAGAGAAGCCAACGAGAATCACGAGGATGAGTGAGCAACAAGTTACGGCCTGGATCGAGCAAAAAAGAGATAGAAGAGACGTTTTTTTGAAGAGTTTGTGAGATTTATCTTAACGCTCTAATGAAGAAGAGGATCGAATATCTCCGCCTATGAGGGCAAGGCCGTATAAATATCCATTTTATGTAAAGAGATTTGTTTTCTAGTAAAGTTTTCTAAATGGAATTGAATCAGAATCAACATCTCTTTATGCATTCATTGCATGCATTCGCATTGCATGACATCCTAAACATTAAAGTCCACTAAAAGAGCCTAATCGATTAAAATCATTCCTCAGTTAATCTGGAAACCAACCGACTTGTGAAACACTACTACGGTACTCGATCAAAGACTAAAGACATGGACCAAAGGCTAGAATAGTTCCAAAAAGAAATGTAGGATCAACTTCAACAACAAATGAATGAGCAGCTTGAGAAGATTCAACAAAAAATGATAGATAAAATAATGGAATCCCAAAATAATATGATGGCAAAGCTAACCCAACTATTGAATGGAGGAGGTGATAAGGGAAAGGGTCCCATGGCTGATGTCGAAGAGGGTAGTGAGGATGAACCACTCTATCCTCCAGGATTTACTCCTCCACATGTGCGAGCTCAAGCTGAATACCCGCGCAAATCCTCTATTACCATTAAGCCTCAACAATTTCAGGATGACGCTGCGATGCTAATAAATCTTCAGGCTGGATCAGGCTCTAACCCCAGAGCCAACCTTTTTAATCCTACTATTCTTGACTTCGATGAGACAGCTGGGAAGGAGAAAATGAAGGATGAATTGCCAAAACAGTTAGAGGAAAGGTGTAAATGGCTCGAGGAGAAATTCAAGGCGATGGAAGTCACTGAAAGCTATCGCGGGATTGATGCTAAAGAGCTGAGCTTAGTTCCAAATTTGGTACTCCCTCACAAGTTTAAGATGCCAGAATTTGAGAAGTACAATGAGACAACTTACCTAGAAGCTCATATCACCATGTTCTGTAGGCGAATGGCTGGATATGTTAGCAATGACCAGCTATTGATACACTGTTTTCAAGATAGCCTCGCATGGACAGCATCTAAATGGTACAATCAACTGAGCCGTAGCATGATTGGTTCATGGAGGGATTTAGCGTAAGCATTCATGAAACAGTACAGTCATGTAACAGACATGGTACCTGATAGAATCACCCTTCAGAATATGGAAAAGAAGCCGAATGAGAGCTTTAGGCAGTATGCACAGAGGTGGAGGGAGGTCACTGTCCAAGTTCACCCACCGCTCTTGGAAAGAGAAATGGCAATGCTCTTTATAAATACATTGAAAGCCCCATTCATCACACATATGTTAGGAAGTGCTACAAAAAGCTTTTCTGACATAGTCATGAATGGTAAATGATTGAAAGCGCCATAAGGAGCGGAAAGATTGATGCTGAAGGAAATAATAGAAGGCAAGCCTCAAAGGAAAATGAGGTGAACAGCATAAATACGTACAGCAAGCCGATTATGGTGAATCAACCAAGAAAGGTGGTCGCTAGTCAACAAGGTTCATTGAGATAAGAACTTAGAGTGAAACAAGGTACTGAGAAGCTCTAGTTCACACCAATCCCAATGTCGTATAAGGAGCTGTATCAAAACTTGTTCAATGCACACATTGTTGCCCCTTCCTACTTAAAACCTCCACAACCTTCGTACCCCAAGTGGTATGATGCGAACGCACAATGTGATTACCATGCGGGAATTACGGGGCACTCAATAGAGAATTGCATTACCTTCAAAAAGCTAATTGAAAAATTCATCAACATGGGTATTGTCAAGTTGGATGATCCATCTAATCCGCTACACAATCATGATTGATAATGGAGTGAACGCAATATATGAAGAGGTGTTGGGAAGGGTTCACATCAATGTCATATACGAAGACAAAATTTAAAAGGGACCTTGTTAGATGTCTGCCCTTATAAATTTGGGAGTGTTCTAAGTAATGGGACTGCGAAAGAAATTCCTGTAATTTTTAGATCTTGTTTAGAGTAATGTTTAGAACATTTTTATTGTTTTTAGCCTAAAAATGATAGAAATTCCTTTGTGGAAAAATGCTCATGTCTGAATGTCATTATTCTAATAAAATACATCTCTGCATTCATTTTTGAGCCAATAATTTTTTATTCTTTCATTCTTTTGGATTTTCTTCCACATCATTCTTTCATTCATAATTATATTGTATAAATAGTTATTCATAAATGCATTCTTTTGTATATTCTTTTATATTGGGTCCCTAGATATCAATGACATGAGTGACATTACTACAGACTTAGAATCTCCTTTTGAGCGAGATATGTGTTTAAAGGGATCTCATAACTTTGAAGATGACATAGATTATAGCCTATTTCTGAACTTGTTAAGGATGGTAGAACAAGTCGAGAAATGAATCTTACCCTAAAAAAAAGTCATTGGGATACATGACTTCTCCTTATGTGGGGCATGAAGGTTATTTGGTTGATCTCACCAAAAGAGTCTGACGGTCATCGATTCATCTTTACTAAATGGGTGGAAGCTGCTTCTATGCCAATGTCACAAAGTCGACAGTTAGCAAATTCTTGAAGAATCATGTGGAACGCCAAAAGGATCATACCTGACAACATAATATCAAAAGTTTGCAGTCTATTCACGATCAATGCCATATCACCAAAAAGGATGGTGCAAAAAAAAAACTCTTCCAAGGCAATACCTTTCTCTTGGGCTTATCGCGTTTTTACCTATTGAAGACAAGATTCTTTCTCTCTAAGTTTTTGGATTAATTCCGATTGAAGAGAAACGTTCAAAGTTATCCATCATGGTCAAATACGCAAAAAGCAAATGCTACGAGCTCACAAAAAAGGTTCGCCCTAGAGAATTATTTGAGAGGGACCTGGTATTGAAGAAGATCCTTCCCATACAAAAAGAACTTCATCCCAAGCCGGGAAGGATCTTATGTAGAAGGCCTTATCTGAAAAAGGACGATTGCAAGGACATGCCTAAGCCTATGAGTTCAGATTCAATCAAAAAATATTTCAAAAAAAAAGCAAAAGGGAGAGGCCAGTGTGAAAATCCGCAATGGATGCCTTGAGACCAAAGGGGATTTGAGTTGAAAACCCGAAAAGGGAGACTCAAATAGTGATTAAAATAAGGCATGAGGTGATTAGAGCAACTCAAATCTTGATCAGATTGGGGCATGTGGTGATCTAGTAAATAGGAAAGAGTAGGCAACATCTTGAGGCATCGACAGAGTACTGTAGATCTCTCAAACACATGTCAAACTTAGAATGGTCTTCAGAAAGTTTGTACAGAGAAGTTCAAGCTGCGATATCTGGGGCACCCAATTTTCATACTATTGAATTTGTTGTTCTTGGAATACTTCATTCTTTTCAAAGATACACATTCCCAATCAATTTCTTTGTTATCCTTCTTTGCTATTTTTGATAATTTATTTCTTTCGAGCTATGCTCAGAACCAACTTTTTCTTATCTATTGTTATGACATTTTTTGCAAGCATGTTGCATTGGAATAATGATTAATGGACTAATAAAACTTTCATAAGGGAACTTTTGTACATTACTTTAGAAGTTTCTAAATAATACAGGAACTTGAAACAGGACTATTGTTTAGAACACACCAAGTTTAAAAGTTGGAAATTTAAAAAGGAAGAGTCTAATTAGAACTTTCTGGATTCTGTTGTCAAAAACATTGATTGAGCAAAGTGACAGGATGTCAGGTTGGTGGCAAAGCTAAAATAAACAAGCGAGCAATGGTAACCAGGTAATAGGAAGAGGTTTTCTCGGAGAAGAAAGACTTCATTTGCATATGAGCCTTTGGTGCGACACCTTAAGCATGGTGTAAAGGGCCAAAGAATTTACATTCTGTATCCTTAAATTGTGATAGGAGTGGATTGAGAAGAAGCCATATATTTCTACCCTCGGGTTGTAGTGGGAGAATGATGGTACAAATTTTACGTCCTAGTAGATTGAACTTTTAGGTTTACAGTGGGGGAAATCTGACTAAGTGGAGACGCCAGCCAAGTAAGAAAACATTGTAGCACGTTAGTAATAAAGCCTTAATAAACTTCGAGCAATGATAACTTAAGCGAAAAAGGGGATCATTCTCAAAAATAGCATTCTACATTCATGCAAACACCATTCACACATGTCTAGTTAGGAGTATTTGATTCATGCCATCCTAATCATTTGGCATGATTAGGTTCATTATACAGGTCATGTTTCTCAAAGAGTAGATCAGTGAAGATAACAGATCTTGCCTTCCTACACCGACAGTGAAGTAGATCGAAGACACTAGCCTTGCCTCCCTAGGTTACAGCGGAGCAGGTTAAAAATAGCAGATCTTGCCTTCCTGTACCGACAGCGAAGCAGATCAAAGACACCAGCCTTGCCTCCCTGGGTTGCAGCAGAGTAGGTTGAAAATTGCAGATCTTATCTCCCTAAGCAGTAGTGGAGTAGATCGAAGACACTAACCTTGCCTCCCTAGGTGGCAGCGAAGCAGGTTAAAGATAGCAAATCTTGCCTTCCTATACTAACAGTGAAGTAGATTGAAGGCAGTAGCCTTGCCTCTCTCGATGGCAGCGGAGCAGGTTAAAGATAGCAAATCTTGCCTTCCTGTACTGACAGTGAAGCTGATTGAAGACACTAGCCTTGCCTCCCTGGGTTGCAGCGGAGCAGGTTAAAAATAGCAGATCTTGCCTTCCTGCACCAACAGCGAAGCAGATCGAAGACACCAGCCTTGCCTCCCTGGGTTGCAGCGGAGTAGGTTCAAAATAGCAGATCTTGCCTTCCTGCACTGACAGCGAAGCAGATCGAAGACACCAGCCTTGCCTCCCTGGGTTGCAGCGGAGCAGGTTAAAAATAGCAGATCTTGCCTTCCTGCACCGACAGCGAAGCAGATCGATAACCCCAACCCTATCTCCCTGGACAACAATGGAATAGGATGAAGATTGTGAATCCTATCTCCCTGGTCAGCAGTGGAATAGGTTGAAGATTGTGAATCCTATCTCCCTGGTTAGCAGTGGAATAGGTTGAAAATTGCGAATCTTACTTTCCTAACGTTATAGCAGAGTAGAGGGAAACGAATCTTATCTCCCTAACGTTAAAGCTTGGCTTAGCTGAAGTGGAGCGGATTGAAGCCGTGGGTAGCGAATCCTATCTCTTTGGCATTGCAGTGGAGTAGATTGCAGCACTAGTTCCTATACCTCTGAAGATGCAGTAGGAAGGAATGAGGCTACTTGAAGAAGAAGAGTACCAAGAAGCCAGCACGACCGGGCAAAATTTGGCATTTTTTAAAGTCTTTGCTTCGTTCCTGTTACACGATAACGAGCAAAGAGGGGTAGCTATAATACCCAAATTTTGCCCAGCCCTTTTACCAATAAAACCAAAAAATAAATGTCTCGTTTTTACAAACAAGCCTATATGGCCCAAACCCCAAACCAAACGAAGGTAAAAAACCAAACCCCAAATTACAGTCAGAAACCCTAAAGTTTCTAAAGATCAGCAGTGCCGCAGCCAGCCGCCGCGCACATCTTCACCTGCACCAAAGAAAGGAAACAAGGCAATATAGGCAGCAAATATGGCAAGAAAATCAAGAATCACGAAGATGCTGGAAAAAGATTTCTTTTTATTTTTTATTGTTTCACGATGGCTATAAAAAGGCCATCTCAATATTGTAAAAGGGGGACGGAAAATACATAGAAAAACTGGAATACAAATACAAGAATCAATACGAAAATCCTTTTGAATACAAAGGTTTCTTTTTATTTTCGTTCTACATTATTGACGTTCATCATTCTTTATTCTCTATCTATATTTTTACTTTTTTCTTTTATTTTCATATTTTGCTTAAAATAATAAGAGGAAGAGAAAGGGAAACTTACCTTTTTTTGCCGGAACCACCGAGTTGTTGCCATCTCCGTCATAACCAAAGCTTTGGCACAAGGCTAAGCGGCGACACTCAAGGGTTGGTGAAACCCTAAAGAAGCCATTTCATTTCCTCCTTCAGAGAAAAGGGAAACAAAATTGTTTCCTTAAAATTTGTGTTTTTTTTAAAACTTAAAGAAGAAGCCAAATGGCCCTGTCCAGTTGGGTCCACTCATTTCCACCCTAAATGGGAAATTTGCACAGTTAGGCCTCCTTTTTTGCGACATGTTTCGATTAAATCTGTTGTTCCTTTTTAATTTGGCCCAAATGTTTTTACCTTTATTTATTTCAGCTCGTATCAATGCACAGCGTTTTGAATGGCGGATTATTATTAAATTCGTCCCCCATGTCCTTCGTGTGTTGAGATATAGTCCCTCATTTTACTTTTAATCCCATTCGTTACCTGCTAATTCTATTTCAATTATAATATGATCCTTTTTTCCGATTTTAATGTTAATCCATTCAATTTATCATCCTTAGTATTATTATTTTTTTATTATTACTCTTATTATATCTACGCTGTTAATATATTCACTTAATTTTCACTTGTTTTCTTATATACTTATATTATTTTATAATATATATTATTTTTATACTTCTAATTTCGATATAAAATTCTCTTTTTATAAATATATACATTTTTTATACATATTTTTTATATTTTAATTTCGAAAACATCCACTTTTACTTTTGTAAATGCATACATATACGCATATTTTTTAATATAATGTAATTATTATTTAATTTTTTTTATATATTTGTATATATGTACATGTGTATATATTTGTATATTTTTAACGAATGTTTTTTTATTTATATATACGTGTGTATATTTTCTTTTGAAAAATGCTCAAATACATATATTTTTTTAAAAAAAACACCTATTTTATAATATGTATATATGTTTATTTATTTTCTTTATTTTCATAAGTATATTATGTATTGTATATATATAAGCCTTATAACCTAAAATTTTATATGTAAATTATGTGTATGTCTTTTAATTTCAATGTATATATTATGTACTTTTTATCCTTTATATTTTTGTTTATTCTTTATTTGATTATTGATTTATGTTTTCGTTGATATTTTAAAAGGAATGTTTTTTTTTGCCCATTTATTTGATACTTCGCATGTCCTCGTTTTTTATTTATGTTAATTTTGTTTATTTATTGTTTATAATTTCTATACAATTGTTGTACTTGTTATTGTGACATTATCACACACATTCAATATCATATTTCATCATCTTTTTATTCTAATTTAAAAATGGAAAATTTTCAAAATAGAGATAATACTCGTATTTAGGATTTTCAAGAAAATTGAGCCCTAAAGTATTGGGTTCTGATTTTTTTCGTTAATTTAACAATCGAGAATTGCTCTTTAATCGAAACTAAAATAAATTTGTTGTGGGGAATTTAATATGTTGTGTCCTAACGCATTGGATGTGACACATTGATTTCTCGAGACAAAGATTTTAAAAATATATATATTAATAAAGAAAATATTCAATATTTGGGAAGTTGAGAAATTGTGCCCTAACATATTGGGCTGCGGTTTCGTCATAAATCTTAAACAATTGAATATTCTTTTAAATTTTATCACACAAGTCTTCTGGACAAACTCATCTTGAAGAATAAAATATCGTGCCCTAACGTATTGGGTGTGATGTTTTCTTTTTCAAAATGAGAGAGTCTTAATAAATAATTTAATTTAATTAAGGATCACATTTTTTTTAATTCTCGACTGTAAGACATTAATTAATCAGTTTGGTACCAATTTTTAGGCGTTACGAGGGTGTTAATCCTTCCTCATACGTAACTGACTTTTGGATCCGTTTTTTTCTGAAACTCGTAGACCAAAGTCATTTTTTTAGGTGATCCAATCACAACTTAATAAAAGATTGGTGGCGACTCCAATTTTCATCGACAACTAATTTTTGTTTTTTTTTTAAAAATAAAAATGGTTTCGACATCAGGTACTAACAGAACATTAGAAATAAGTTTGGTACCTAAAGGAGTGTCAATCAGCACATCTCCCTTGCCTTCTGCTTTAATGTAATGTCCATTGCCCACTTTTACTCTTGTGTTGAAGCTTTAATCAATGTTCTTGAAAATAACAGCATTAGGTGTCATATGATTTATGCTACCACTGTCAATCAACCACCCTTTTGTGGTTTTTCTTTTGGCAGCTGAGCAAGAGATAGCAAATACTTGTTATTCCTGACCACAACTCTCTTCTGCCACTTGAGCTTTTGTTTTAGGCTGTTGAGATTGATGTTACTTTTGTTGGCTTTTGTTCTTGCAGACCTTCTCAACATAGCCCATCTGTTTGCAAACCTTGCACTACACATCAGTTTGTACTAGCAGTTTGCTTCTAGATGGCTGACCCTTTTACAATATGAGGAAGGTGGATGTCTTCTTCTTACTCCATCTCTTCTAGGCTTGTCTGACCAAGTTTTCTTCCCTTTATAGCCAGAAGAGCTCGAGGTTGGTCTGCTCTTGGCTTGAAAGGCACCTTCTTGATGCTCCTCCTATTTGCTAGCTCTTCTTTGTTCCTGAGCGTAGAGGGTATTGTTTAGCTCAGACAAAGAGATGCTTGACAAATCTCTTGAATCTTCTAGGAAATAGATTTTGGCTTCATATCTCTCAAGTAATGTTGATATAACCTTCTCTACTATTCTGGCTTCACTGAATTAGTCCCCAAGTAGTCTAATGATGTTTACAACAGTCATGATCCTGTTTGAATATTGCTTAACTGTCTCTGACTCCATCTTCAGGTTTTTAAAATCTCTTCTTAAGTTTAAAAGTTATTGCTGTATTATTTTTCAGTGTCTTGAAACTCTTCTTTAAGCTTGTCTGAAGCCTATTTTAGAGTTTCACAAGCCATGATCCTTGTGAACATCAAGTCCGACACACTGTTTTAGATGCATGACATTGTCTTATACCTCTTGGCTCTATCATTAGAGTGCTGCCTGATCTGAGCTACTGTGGGGTTAGCTCTCAAGAGTGGTGGTTCAACATTAGCATTTTTAACTTTCCACAAGTCAAATGCTTGCAGGTAGGTTTTTATTTTCACTACCTAAATATGGTAGCCTTCACCATTGAAGACTAGTGGTAGTGCTAGAGAGAAATCTAATAAAGACATTGTTTTTTAGAGTAGAAAATAGAAAGGTCCTCTAAGAAATTAACTCACGATACCAATTGTTGGAGTTGATAATAAAAACTAAGCAATTACAACAAAGTCTTAAGCTTTAAGCAATAGTGATTTGCTGAAAAAAAAGAAAATCGAGCTAGAAGAACAAGAATAGATTGCTTAGCTTAAACCAGAAACAAGGAGAAATTTTTCTAAATGATTCATCATCATATCAGAAAAAGAACAAAACATTACATATAATAAGTAATTAACTTGTCAAAATGAAGAAAGTGTCACCTAAACACACCTAACTTGATACAAGTCACAAAGGCCCAACTCAAGCCCAAGTTCTTGAAGACAAGGCCCAATAAGATGATTCCAAGCCCAACCAAGAAGACAAACCATACTTAATTAAAAATCAGGCCAAATTGTCAAAGTGGCCCAATTTGTAAAATTTTATTTTTAAAATACTTAGTTTAAATTTTTATGTAAATATTCAGTCCAAGAGGCCCAATTAAAAGCCCTTGGCCGAATTTCCATTTAAAATTAAAATAATTAGGAGTTTTTTTAGTTTTAGTTTTCTAATTAGATTAGGAAAACATTTGAAAAGCCTATATAAAGGCTTGGCCAGCCACCTTGTTATGAACTTCTCAATTATATCAAAAATTTCAGATTTGTTTAAGTGCAGAATTCTCTTTGAGTTTTTCTCCAAGAATTCTCTCTTGGGTTTTCTTTAGAAGTTGTTTTAACAATCTTTTGATTGTGGGAGCCATCTTCAGCCTTCTTCTTGCCATTGATATTCTTTGGAGGGGAGATTAGAGCCGTTTGAAGGGAGTTGTGAGATCTTTCAGGATTTCAAGGCTTCTTAGGACTTTTCTTTTATTTGCTTGCTGTCAATTCCTTTTCTTTATTTCTGCTTGTGCCGAATCTTTATCTAATTTATTTGCTGTTCGTATTGTGTTTCCAGCCTTTTTCTATCTTAAAGAATCGGCCAAAAATCCCCAATTTCTAGGGTTTTTGTTGATTCATCCATACTCTTTTTGGGTGAAATTAGATTGCCAAAATTTGGGGAAAACTATCTTGGTGTTCAATTGGGCAGAATCGCAATCTCCTTTAGGGTTTCAAGAACCCTTATTAACACTTATTTCTATTCTCAATTTGATTCTTTGGTGATTTGGGAATTTTATTTTAGATCTGGAAATTCAAAGTTCTAATCTTTTAATTTTCTGTTTCGTTTCAGATTTGATTGTTTAGGGTTTTCATAGGAGTTTCCCGTGACTTGGCAACTCAATCTTGGTCTGCGTGCAACCGCGTATCATAACTCCACTAATAATGTCTTGAAACTTATAAAACATTGCTTGCACACTTGGTTAAGCTGAATTATCAAATCTATCAGCACTAAATTACAACAAATTCATTACAAATTTAGTTCAATTGTAACTAAACAACAAAACATTATCAAAATAGCAAAATGACAGTTGCATGTGCTTCAGCTACTAACTACATGGCTCGATCCCGAGAGCTGTATGTAAGCCAACTTCTAACTATGATGCTTGGTTACTAGGAGTTGCAGATCACAAGATTTACATTTCAATTAGATACATGACCCTAAATATTGTGTCTGATCTTGTTAATCAAAGAAGAAGAATTTGGAGGGAGGATATCATTACCAATCAATTTTCCTCTGAGAAGGCCACGCTCATCTTATGCATCCCACTTTCTTGGTACCCTCACAATGTCAGACAAGTTTGGCGAGGTGAGGGGACTGGAATTATATGGTTAGGAGCGAATACAAGCTCCTCTTACAAAGAGTAAATACATTTAAGCCTAATAATTATCCTACTGATTATGTGTTTTTTTACAAAAACAAATTGTGGCAGACAGATTTTCTAGCAATAATAAGAATCATGAACTGGAGGATTTTTAACAGTTTTATTCCAACATTCAGTAACCTACACTATAGAAGGCTTAAAAATTCTGTAACCTATCCCCGATGCTTGGATGGAAATGAGACAATAGAGCATGTTTTTCGTGACTGCAACACTATTAAAGACATATGAAAATAGTTAGATATAACATGGAATCAGGAGATATCAGAGTCCGTATTTAGAGAATGGGTGATGCACATGTTATCTAATGTTTCAAATAATAAAAGCAGGATAATGTTGTATGCAATGTGGGATATCTGGTTAGAGCGAAACAAAGAGGTGTATGAAGGGATAAAGAAATCTACACAAGCTTGAGTTCATATTTGTTGAAGTTGGCTTTCATGTAGCACAAGAAGCAACACAAGGAGCAGATCAAGTTTCCCAAGCTATGCAAATTGCAGCAGAAGCACAAGTGGTTATTTTGTTACTTTTCAACTTATGTTTTGTTGCTTAGTTAGATTTGAACCAAGTTTGAAATGAGTTTGTTGTAAGTTGATGCTGATAAGATTTGATAAATCAACACAACAAGATGTACAAGCAATGTTTTATTAGTTTTAAGGCAATGTTAGTGGAGTGAGGTAAGTTTAGGTAAATTTTTGCTGTAATCAACTTCACAATCACTTGATATATGTAATATTTACATTTTCATAAATGAATGAATCAACTTTCATCAAATTCTGTCTAAGTTCTTTGCTTAAAATTTTGCTTTCTTTTGTTCTTCAAGCCCGATTCTACTTGTTTGCTTAGTAAGTCATTGAGCCTTCTAGCTCAAGTCTCTGTTAACTTAATTCATCTTGCATTCTTCTCTGTTAACTTAATTCATCTTACATTATTAGTTCCAACAATTGGTATCTAAAGCTCAACTTGTTAATGGACAAGTCATTTTTCAATCCTTAAAACTATGTCTTTATCTGGATTCTCTCCAGCTCCACCACCAATGTTCAATGGAGAAGACTACCACATTTGGGTAGTAAAAATGAAGACCTACCTACAGGCATTTGACCTATAGGAGGTTGTCAATTCAAATGTTGAACCAGCACCTCTAAGAGCCAATCCCATAGTGGCTCAAATATGGTAGCATACAGGTAAAAGAACAAAAAGTCACAAGGCCATGTCATGCATCCAAAATAATGTGTCTGATGTGATTTTCACAAGGATCATGGCTCGTGGGACTGAAAGAACGAGACAACAGCAACTACTGAATTTGAGAAGGGACTTTAAAAATTTAAAAATAAAGGAAGAAGAAACAGTGAAGCAATATTCAGACAGAATCATGGCTGTTGTGAACAACATCAGATTGCTTGGGGATCAATTTAGTGAAGCAAGAATTGTAGAGAAGGTTATCTCAACCTTGCCTGAGAGATATAAAGCCAAAACTTCTTCCCTAGAAGATTCTAGAGATCTGTCAAGTATCTCCTTAACTAAGTTGATCAATGCTCTTTATGCTCAGGAATAGAGAAGAGCTACTAGGTAGGAGGAACATCAAGAATGCGCCTTTAAAGCCAAGAGCAAACCCATCTCGAGCTCCTCTGGCCACAAAGGAAAGAAGACCTAGTTAGACAAGCCTAGAAGAGATGGAGCAATAAGAAGGTATCCACCATGCCCACATTACAAAAGGCTCAATCATCCAGAAGTAAACTACTGGTTTAGGCCTGATGTGCAGTGTAAAGTCTGTAAAAGGATGGGCCATTCTGAGAAGGTTTGCAGAAACAAAGGCAAGCTGAAGCAAAATCAACCTTAACAGCCTAGAGCTGAAGCTCAAGTAGCAGAAGAATGTAGTGATCAAGAAGAGAAAGTCTTTTCTATCTTATGCTCAGCTGCCAAAAGAAAAGCCACAAAATAATGGTTGATTAATAGTGGCTATACAAACCACAAAACCCCTAATGCTGCTATCTTCAATAACATAGATAGAAGCTTCAAAACAAGGGTAAAAGTTGGCAATAGACACTTCATCACAGTAGAAGGCAAGGGAGATATGCTAATTGACACTCCTATAGGTATCAAATTTGTTTCTAATGTATTGTTTGTGCTTGAAATTGATAGAAATCTGCTTAGTATTGCTCAGTTGCTTGAAAAAGGATACTTGGTTGTATTCAAAGGCAAAGAATGCCTGATTAGAGATCCAAGTGGATCCAAACTTGTGTCACTGACCATGGCTGAAAAAAGTTTTGTAGTGGATTGGAACAAGAGTTTAGACAGTGCCTACACAACTACCTTAGATGAGTCTAAGCTGTGGCACAAACGGCTAGGTCATGCCAACTACAAGTCACTGATTCAACTGACCAAAGGGGACTTGGTTCTAAATCAGTCGAGAAAGAAGATGTTTGTGAACTATGTCAGCTAGGAAAGCAAGCTAGACTGCCATTTCCTTTGAACAAGGCCTAGAGAGCCTCTGAAAGGTAGCAGCTAGTCCACACTGTTGTGTGTGGCCCTATGAAAAGTCTTTGAATGGAAACAGGTACTTTATCCTTTTCATTGATGATTACTCGAGATTTTGCTAGGTTTACTTCTTAAAGCACAAGTTAGAAGTGACCTCAGTGTTTTAGAAGTTTAACGTTGCATTAGAAACAGAAACAGGTTGCAAGCTAAAGATATTAAGGTTAGATAACGGGACAGAGTATACTTTAACTATGTTTTAGGGTTTCTGTGATGAAGCAGGCATCAAGCACCAGCTCACCAACACTTACACACCTCAACAGAATAGTGTTAATGAGAAAAAGAATAGAAGTTTGATGAATATGGGAAGATATTTATTGTTTGAGAGAAATTTGCCCAAGACCTTGTAGGCTGAGGCAGTTAACACTGCTGTATATCTTCAAAACAAGCTACCAACCAAAGCATTGGTTTAAAAAACTCCATTCAAGGTCTAGTTTGGGTTCAAACTATCACTTGCTCACCTGAAGGTCTTTGGATGCATATGCTATGCACATATTCCTTTAGTAAAAAGGGACAAGTTAGCTAATAAGGCTTAACCTGGCATCCTGATATGCTACAGCACTGTGAAGAAAGGGTATAGGATTTTGGATCCTTCAACCAACAAAGTCTTTGTGAGCAGAGGTGTTGTGTTTGATGAGAAGTTAAGCTAGAATTTGGATAAAAATGAACTAGAGACTACTGCTGAAGACCTAGTCTTAGATCAGACTAAAGTTGATTAAAATGATCCTGAAATAGACATTGATGATTTTTCAGTTAGGGGAACCAAACCATTGGTTGAAATATATAAGAAGGTTGATGTGACTACTGTTGAACCAAGTTGTTTTAAAGAGGCTAAAGCTCAACAAAGATGGAAAATGCTATACACGACGAAATGAGCATGATTGACAAGAATCAGACCTGGGAGCTAGTTGCAAGACCAACCAACAGAAAGCTCATAGGAGTGAAGTGGGTGTTTCGAGCCAAGCATAATACTGATGGAACTTTGAACAAGCTGAAGGCATGGCTAGTAGTGAAAGGATTCAATCAGAAGTCTGGCATTGACTACTTTGAGACATTTGCACTAGTGGCCAGACTTGACACAATCAAGCTGTTGGTTGCTTTGGCTGCTCAGAAACAATGGAAGATACATCAACTCGATGTAAAGTCTGCCTTCCTCAATGTTTTCTTGATGAGGAGATTTATGTTGAGAAGCCTGATGGTTTCAAAGTTTTTGGTGAAGTGGATAAAGTGTATAAGCTGAAAATGGCCTTGTATGGCTTGAAACAAGCACCAAGAGCCTCGTATGATAGAATAGATAGCTACCTAGCTAGCTTGGGGTTCGAGAGAAGCATCAATGAGCCAACCTTGTATGTGAAGAAAGAAGGTGATGAAACACAGCTCATAGCCTCCTTGTATGTGGATGACCTGCTAGTGACAGGAGGAAACAATGCCATATTGGCTGATTTCAAAGGCAAAATGGAGAACATGTTTGAGATGTTAGACTTGGGAGAAATAACTTACTTCCTTGGCATAGAAATGTCACAAGCTCAGCAAGGTATTTTCTTAAGCTAAAAGGCTTTTGCCTTAAAGATTCTAAATAGATTCTCTATGGAAAACTGAAAGGCTACAAGCGCACCAATTATTGTTGGAGAAAAGTTGACCAGCCAATGTGATTTTGATAAAGTAGTTGAGTCAACCTACAGGAGTTTGGTTGAATGTTTGCTCTATTTGACATCCACAAGACCAAATATCATGTTCGCTATAAGTCTGGTATCTATATTCATGCATTGCTGCAATTTGAAGCATTTCCAAGCTGCCAAAAGAGTTCTTAGGTACATCAAAGATACATTGAGCTTTGGAATGATGTTCACTAAAGTTGATAGCATGAAGCTACTTGATTATGCTAATAGTGATTGGGTTGGATCAATAGATGATATGAAGAGCACCTCAAGGTATCTGTTTACCCTTGGTTCAGCCATTTTTTGTTGGAGTTCGAAGAAGCAAAATGTTGTTGCTCAATCAACTATTGAAATAGAATATGTGGCAGTTGCAAGAGCTGTTAACCAAGCTATTTGTTAAGAAAAATTATGGCTGATTTGAATCTACACCAAAGGGAAGCAATAGAGATTAAATGTGACAACAAATTTGCTGTTGCAATTGCAAAAAAAAAATCAGTATTCTATGGGAGTACAAAACATTTCAAGATAAATTTTCATTTTGTCAGGAAAATGGAAAAATTTTAAGAAATTAGACTGATTCATTGTACTTGTAAAGATTAACTTGCGGATATCTTGACAAAGCCTCTTTGTGTGTCAAGATTCAAAGTTTTAACAACTAAATTGAAAATATGCAGCATGCAAGCCAAGGGGAAGTGTTGAAGTTGGCTTCCATGCAGCACAAAGAGCAGGTCAAGCTGCCCAAGCCATGCAAATTGCAGTTGGAGCACATGTGGCCATTTCGTTACTTTTCAGCTTATGTTTTGTTGCTTAGTTAGATTTGAACCAAGTTTGTAATGCGCTTGTTGTAAGTTGGTGCTGATAAGATTTGATAAATCAACACAACAAGACGTACAAGCAATGTTTTATTAGTTTCAAGGCAATGTTAGTGGAGTTAGGTTAGTTTAGGTAAATTTTTGCTGTAATCAACTTCACAATCACGTGATATATGTAATATTACATTTTCAAATATGAATGAATCAATTTTCATTAAATTCTCCTTAAGTTCTCTGCTTAAAATTCTGCTTTCTTTTGTTCTTCAAGCCCGATTCTGCTTGTTTGCTCAGTAAGTCATTGAGCCTTCTAGCTCAAGTCTTTGTTAACTTCATTCATCTTGTATTCTCAGTTCCAACAATATTATACAAGCCTATATCAGAGAACTAGAGGCCATTAAAATGGGCTTACCATAACTAAGTATTGTGCTGGAGAGATGGCATCCATCAGAGCCTAATCTCGTCAAAATAAAGTTTGACACTGCATTCCAGAATCACACAAGAAAGTCATGTTCAGGTTTGGTGGCCAGACACTCAAATAGAAGGGTTATAGCTTCAAAAATAATCCTTAGCACACACGTAAATTCTTTTGCGGCTGAAGCCTTTGCATGTCTTCAAGCGGTGCAAATGGGTATCAATTTTATATTTAAGGATATGGTAGTTTAAGGGGATGCCCTTTCGATAATTAAAAAGCTACGAACAGATCTTTAGGATCGATCGGCCATAAATGCCTACATTAGAGATTCAGAGGAATTAAGTGTTTTGGGAGATGTACGTTTGAACATGCATCGAGGAGAAGAAATGGGTTAGCTCATATTCTTGCATCTGAAGGAATTAAAAAGGGAGAGAATACTTATCTATCTGGAAATGTACCAATGTTCGTCATCGCGATAGTTGAACGAGACTGTCGATGGGAAGAATCGTCAGATTAAGGAATGAAGAGACTGGCGTTTTACAGAAACCGTCTATGTTTTGCTCTCTTCTAGGAGGAGACGATTCATTTCTAGTTGAGCTTTTGATATACTATTATTGATTTAAATTATGTCTGTTGGGATAGCTCATTTATTAGGTTGGGTTTTAGTTTCCAAAGGTAAGGGCACCCAAGGAATGTGTCTTTATTTTCTCTTGTAATTGGGCATGATTTGTTTATTGAAACCCAGTTAATTTTCTCAAAAAAAAAAATTCGGAGGTTTGAGCATAAGAAAAATGCACTTCATGAATAAAGCTCTCTTCGAGAAACAAGGGTGGAGAATTATTTATAATTAGATTTGGTTACTTAGAGAAACTCTAGTTAAGACATACTACATCGAAGAGAATTTTCTTCAAATCTAAACAAAACCAAAGGATTTGTGGGTGTGGACAAACATCTTAAGCGAGAGGGATGTAATCAAGCATAATATAACTTGGCAAAGTGATAACAGATGGAAGTCATTTAGCTTAAGAGTTGAAGCAATGCGAAACTAGTTCACAATGAACTATCCAATTTGGAGACGCAGAGATGGTGGGAAACAAAGTCATTCTTTGAAAGTGCCATGAAGCCAAAATAGAAGTTCACTTTTGACGATAAATTCTCCTTGAAATTGACATAGTTCCATGAATTGAATAGTTTGATGTATGAGAATACTAAACTCGAGTACCCCAAAGAAAATATGGAGGTTACTATGGGTATTTAAACTACCTTCCAAAATTGTAATGTTTATATGGAAGATCCTGAATAATTCTTTACCACGCAAGGCTGAAGTGCAAAAGAGGATTAGATCCATGAATTTAGGATGCATTTTCTATCACAATATAGAAGAAATTGTGTGCCATCTTTTTTGGGAATGCAACTTTGCTAAGGCAGTTTGGTTTGGTTCACCCATTGGAATTTAAACTAATGGCTGAAACATAAACTGGATAAAGAGTGGTTAATTCAAATCATGTTGCAGGTGATAGAAGGGAGGTCTTTACAAATGATATTCTTATTAACTATGCAACCATCATGCGGAATATTGTTGAACCTGTGGCCTGCAGTGCAACAAAAGACCAGCAGCAGTAAATTGTACAAGCTGAGCTGCTAGACTATTTTTGAAGAAAAGTAATGGAGTTGGTTCGGCTATAGAATCACATTTTGAATGTTTTTTTCCTATGAAACTTAGTCCAAATCTTTGTAATGAGTTAGCTAAGTTAGTAGGAAAGATTGACTGATGTAATAGCTGGTATGCCAGCTTTCTTTTGTAAACAAATTGTATTATTTTAGTATGTATTAAGTAAGGGCAGTTAAGTTAGTAGGTAACTGTCAAACATTTTCTAACTCTCTTATATTCAAATTTTGAATGAAAATATGATGACTTTCAGTTACATTTTTACTGGGTTTTGTGTTCTTTCAAGTTTCTTTTCTTTTTGCTTCATTCGTTTTCATCTTTGCTTGCTAAAAAATCCAACAAATGGTATCGAGAGCTTTCAGTCTTTGAGGGCCTTGGTTGTATACTGTCATTAAGCAAGCTGTGCTTGAAACAAAAGAAGCAGATGGTGTTTTTGGTTGCTGAAAATGAGTTTTACACCACCTCCTCCACCTATCTTTGCTGGAGAAAATTACAATATTTGGGCAGTGAATATAAGAACATACCTGCAGGCACATACCTGTGGAATGTTGTTCTCAATGACACTGAGCCACCACTACTGAGAGCCAACCCGACCATAGCACAGATCAAGCATCATAGTGAAAACTGTGCCAAGAAGTACAAGGCCATGTCATGCCTTCAAAGTGGAGTCGTTGATGTTATTTTCACCAAAATAATGGCCTGCGACACACCAAAACAGGCCTGGGACAAACTCAAGGAGGAGTTTCAAGGGTCTGATAAGACCAGGCAACAGCAGCTGATCAACCTGAGAAGAGACTTTGAGAACCTGAAAATGAAGGACTCATAGACTATCAAGCAGTATGCTGACAGAATCATGGCTACTGTCAACAATATAAGGCTGCTTGGGGAGGAATTTAGTGACCAAAGAGTGGTCGAGAAAGTCATAACAACCTTGCCAGAGAAGTATGAAGCAAAAATTTCTTCTCTGGAAGATTCAAGGGACTTGTCAACAATCCCTTTGACAGAGCTTATAAATGCTCTTTATGCTCAAGAGCAAAGGAGGGCAAACAGGCAGAAAGATCACTATGAAGGAGCTTTTCAGGCTAGAAGCAGAGAAAGCTTAAGTTCAAACTTGAATGCCAAAGGCAAGAAGCCTTGGACTGAGAAGAAGAAGAAGGAGCCTGCTAGAAAGAAGTTCCCATCTTGTGTCCATTGCAAGAAGATTACTCATCTTGAGAAATACTACTAGTACAGACCAGATATTCAATGTAGAGCCTGCAAGCAATTTGGCCACATTGAAAAAGTCTGTAAAAATAAACCAAAAGCACAACCACAGTATCAAAACCAAGCTCAAGCAAAGTTAGTAAAATATGGCTAATTGACAGTGGATGTACCCACCATATGGCTTTTGAAAAGAGCATAGTCAAAGAGCTTGACACCACCTTCAAGTCCAAAGTCAGAATTGGCAATGGAGAGCTGTTGGAGGCAAAAGAGAAAGGCAAGGCCTTGATAAGCACTAAGTCAGGTAATAAAACCATTTCAGAGGTTCTCTATGTACCTGACATTGACCAAAATCTTCTGAGTGTTGGCCAGCTATTGGAGAAGGGCTATTCTCTTATTTTTGAATACAGAAACTGTTTAATCAAAAATGTTACTGGTGAAGTGTTAACCACAGTGGCTATGCAAGACAGAACCTTCATTGTAGATGTGAATCAGCTTCAGGCTAAGGCATATGCATCTCAGTCTGATGAAACAGACTTGTGGCACAAGAGAATGGGGCATGTGAACTATAATTCTCTGAGTATGATGCAAAAGATGGACTTGGTCAGTGACATGTCTAAAATTGAGCCAAGGGATGCTGTGTGTGAGGTCTGTTAGTTAGGCAAACAGACCAGATTGCCCTTTCCTGTCAATAAGGCTTGGAGAGCACAGGGAAAGCTTCAGCTTGTTCACTCAGACACTTGTGGACCTATGAAGACTACCTCTTTAAATGGCAGTAGGTACTTTGTACTTTTCATTGATGATTATTCTAGGTTCTGTTGGGTAAATTTTTTGAAGCATAAGTCAGATGTTTATGATTCTTTCTGCAAATTTAAAGCTTTGGTTGAAAACCAAGCAAATTGTAAACTGATATGCTTGAGGTCTGATAATGGATCTGAGTATGTATCTCAGAAGTTTCAAAAATTGTGTGATGATGCTGGAATTTAACATCAGTTAACTACTGTGTATACACCACAGCAAAATGGTGTCTGTGAAAGAAAAAACAGAACAGTCCTTGACATGGCTAGGTGTCTTTTGTTTGAGGCTAAAATGCCTAACATCTTTTAGGCTGAAGCTATGAACACAGTTGTTTATCTGCTAAATAGGCTTCCTACCAATACAGTCAAAGGTAAAACACCCTTTGAAGCCTGGTTTGGACAGAAACCATCTATCTCACATTTGAAGTTATTTGGTTGCCTATGTTATGTGTTGGTACCTGAGGAGAAAAGAACCAAGTTGTACAGGAGGTCCATGCCAGGGGTGTTTGTTGGCTACAGCAATGTAAAGAAAAGATATAGAATTTTTGATCCACTGACCAAGAAGGTTGTAGTGAGCAGGGATGTTAAATTCAGTGAAGCAAACAGCTGGAAATGGGATGGAATTGAAGCAAATTTTCCTGAGATAGATAAGAATGATATTGATTTGCAGCAAGCTGAAAATGAGGCAGTAATTGAAGATGACTATGATGATGAACCTGTTCGAGGCACCAGGACATTAGTAAACATCTATGAAAGATGTGCAGTAACTCTGATAGAGCCTTCATGCTTTGATGAAGCTGCAAGAGAAAGATGCTGGGAAGATGCTATGGAAGCTGAGTTTAGAATGATTCAGAAGAATGACACTTGGGAGCTTGTCAATAAACCTGAAAACAGAAAAATCATATGTGTGAAATGGGTCTATAGAATCAAGAATAATGCAGATGGCTCTCTGAACAGACATAAAGCCAGATTGGTTGTTAAATGGTATAGTCAGCAGCAAGGGGTTGATTTTTCTGAAACCTTTGCACCTGTTGCAAGGCTGGATACTATCAGATTGCTGCTTGTTTTGGCAGCTCAAAAGCACTGAAAGGTGCATCATTTAGATGTTAAGTCAACCTTTCTAAATGGCTTTCTTAATGAATAAATTTTTATAGAGCAACCTGAGGGTTTTAAGGTCTCTGGTGAAGAACAGAAGGTCTACAAGTTGAAAAAGGCCTTATATGGCCTAAAACTGGCTCCAAGGGCCTGGTATGAAAGGATTGATGGCTTCTTAGCAAGGCTTGGGTTCACTAAGAGTGTCAGTGAGCCTACACTCTATGTTAAGAAGGATCAGAAGGAAACTTTGTTAATTGTTTCCTTGTATGTTGATGATCTGCTGGTCATTGGCTGCAAAGATGAACTTGTAGAAGACTTCAAGAAACAGATGCAGGAGGTTTTTGAGATGACTGACCTTGGTCTGATGACCTACTTTCTTGGCATGGAAATAAAACAAGGAAGTGATGGTATTTTCATAAGTCAGCAAACATTTGCTTCCAAGGTACTGGAGAAATTTTGCATGCAAAAATGTAAATCGGTTACTACACCTGTTGCATTGGGGGAGAAGTTGTCAAGTACCAGTGAGCATGATCGAGTAGATGAGAAAGCTTATAGAAGCTTAATTGGTTGCTTGCTTTATTTGACAGCAACTAGACCAGACATTGTCTATGCTATTAGTCTTCTTTCTAGGTTCTTGCATTGCAGTAATATGGCTCATTTAAAGGCAGCAAAAAGGGTGCTGAGATATGTCAAAGGAACCATCGATTCTGGTGTGAAGTTTTGGAAGACAAAGGAGTTGAAACTTATTAGCTACTCTGATAATGATTGGGCAGGGTCAGTTGATGACATGAAAAGCACTTCAGGTTACTTTTTTACTCTAGGCTCGAGTGTTTTTAGCTGGAGCTCAAAGAAGCAACAAACTGTTGCACAATCAACAGCAGAAGCAGAATATATCTCTGCTGCAACAACTGTAAATCAAGCCATTTGGCTTAGGAAGATTTTAGATGATTTGAATGAAATTCAAGCTCAGCCTACTAAAATCAGGGTGGATAATCAATCATCTGTAGCCATAGCAAAAAATCCAGTCTTTCATGGTAAGACTAAACACTTCAAAATTAAATTTCATTTTGTTAGAGAAACTGAGCAATCGAGGGAGGTTAGCTTAGTTCACTGCATTTCAGAAACTCAGTTGGCTGACATTTTAACAAAGCCATTAGGAGCCAATAGATTTAATGTTTTGAAAGGAGAGATTGGTGTTTGTTGCATACAGTCCAATGAGGAGTGTTGAACCTGTTGCCTGCAGTGCAACAAAAGACCAGCAGCAGTAAATTGTACAAGTTGAGCTGCTAGACTATTTTTGAAGAAAAGTAACGGAGTTGGTTCGGCTATAGAATTACATTTTGAATGTTTTGTTCCTATGGAACTTAGTCCAAATCTTTGTAATGAGTTAGCTAAGTTAGAAGGAAAGATTGACCGATGTAATAGCTGGTATGCCAGCTTTCTTTTGTAAACAACTTGTATTATTTTAGTATGTATTAAGTAAGGGCAGTTAAGTTAGTAGGTAACTGTCAAGCATTTTCTAACTCTCTTATATTCAAATTTTGAATGAAAATATGATGACTTTCAGTTACATTTTTGCTGATTCTTGTGTTCTTTCAAGTTCCTTTTCTTTTTGCTTCATTCGTTTTCATCTTTGCTTGCTGAAAAATTCAACAAATATTTCTATTCACAAGAACGAAGTCTTATTTGAAAGAGTCAATTCCAACCTAATAGCAGTGATTAAGGCAACAATGAGCTCCAAATTAGACCAAGAAAGCGTGCGTAAACTGGGAAACTTCATAGAAGTGCAATAGAGGACTAGCTCTAAGTCAAACTAGAGTAGTAATCAACAATCCTCACCACATCTTGATTGGATGGAGCAGTTCAGAGACTAGATTTAAGATCACGTACTACTCTTATGAAAGTCTCCAAAATGAGGATGGAGTAGCACGTAAATTGTTGGTATTGCACTTTACCTTAGCAATGACCTTTTGAATTAGGAATTACCTCATGTGTCATCAAAACTAGGGAGAAGCTCATCCAGAATATCATTGAAAAGAAGAAATTTGCTTTCTATTGACTGGAGAATTAAACCAATTTTTTAGGACATTCACATTCTAAAGGACCTCATGTTAAAAGTGCAATGGTCAGTAGCAAGTGATGAGGCATTAGATTGGGAGGTGAGAAAAGCAAAAAGAAACCTCTACAAAAGCCAAGGGACTAAATAATGATAGGTATATATAAACTAATTTAATGTTATTGTTACTCTTTTTTTTTAACAATTTTATTATAAGTTTTTATTATATCTGCTCTTTTTTAACACAATGCCTAGATCTAACTATAACCCATCCTCAACCCATAAATAGGAGGATAATACGTTTCAGTGCACTCAAACTCACATCCTCTTACATTGGCAACAATGTTCATGCCAATCGAGCATAAAAATATATCACAATCGAGGGTTCGATTTGATAGAAAAAATTTAAAATTTTATTGTATTTCATAAATAAAATTTCCAACAATAACTACCTCAACATACCTATATATGATATATTATAATTTTTTAAATCTAATTTCTAACTTAAGAAACAATTTTTTTTATTTTTTTATATTGAATTTAACTTCAAATAAGTTAAAATATTGGAAGCATATAAAAAAGTTTATTTCTTCAAAATTCAAAACTAAATGGAGATCTCCATAAAAAAACACTAAACAAAGATAATAATAAAAACATTTTAAACAAGTAGATAAGTGACAACATGTAAAATTAACCTTTCACTACTCTTAGTTGAAGTCTTGTAGCATTATAAAGACAATTAATAATGAACTGTAACTTATTTATTGGATATTCACCTTCTTTAGAAGTATTTTTGGTTGAAATTATAATTGTTATTAATTTTAAATTTTAAAAAGAACAAATTGTGAGTAAAATAAAAATAAAAAATAATGAATTTTTTAACCTATAATGCATAAAAATATAAATTTATTTTGAGAGAATTTAACTTTTAATTTACATATAATTACGTCTACTTCGATATATACAAGTTCATACAGGAAAATTGTTGGGGGCTTCGCCCTTGCTCATTAATTCCTCATCTGCCCATAGTGATGCACGAATATATAAACAGAGGTTATATAGCATAAATGTGCATCAATACTTCCTTTCACACTAAAACGAATGACAATATCTAACACTCCAAATGCGGCCGAGACATTATGGTCGAATTATAAATCTTACATTGATAAATTAATAACTTTAGTCATTTGTTCTCAAAATATATCTTATTTTAAAAACCGAAAATTTGAAATTATAAAACTTGCTTTATACCTTTCGTAAGAATATTTTTCAACAAAAGGCATGTGAGAGCATCTTAAATTATTATCTTATAAAACTCAATTTAATTAGGAACAACATGCTATCAAACTCGAATACTTGTTTGGTAAAAGCGCGTAATCCAAATTAATTTTTTTTTTTGCAACGGAAAACCTTTAGAATTGTTTAACTTGAAAATTGATCGTTTTTTTTTTAAATAACGAAAATCATATCTCTTTTTAAAATAATTAACTAAAACTTAATCGATTCCAGAAACCATAATTAAATTCTAAAAATAATCCAAAAGTCCTTAAAATTTAAGATAAAAATTACTGAATATATTCATTATGAAAAATCCAAACCGAGCTCTTGGACGCCGCCAAATTCCTAAGTCTAAAGATTACCTGAAAAATGTTAAACAAATAAAGTGAGTTATAAAACTCAATGTGTGCATTGGCCCACAAACAAAAATCACATCAAAAACATGTTTAAATGCATTTATTAGCGTGAGCATGGCATAATCAAATAGAATAATCCTACCCCATCTACTACAGACCACTCCATCCAACCAATTACACCAATATGTGATTGTATGCCACTTAAAATATTTGCAGTTGAGCTACCAGAATATATTTTGCGGGTATACAAACAGATAGTGCAGATATACTACCAGATTCACACTTCCTCCATCACATTATCATATCCCACCCCAATGAACATGAAAAAACACACAATATCTCATGTCACATATATTCATAGCGAATTACATTTATGACATGCTTACATAAACGTCAACAAAACAAATTATATAACATAGCCTACACAGAGTTTTACTAATCGAAATCATGATTTACTGACATATAAACGCTCTAATTTATGAATTCATGACCTTGCATGCTTTCAAAGTAACTGCAAATCCAATTTCAGAATCTCATTTTTAGCCCAAACTGGGCTCAACAAATCAACTAAAATGACCCACGTGGCCTACCAAGCCAAACAGTGTGGCCCACACGTCCTACCTGACTTGGTCGTGTAATCGCACACGCCCATGTGTTCCACACGGCTTGG
The DNA here is from genome assembly GCF_007990345.1 of Gossypium hirsutum. NCBI lineage: Eukaryota > Viridiplantae > Streptophyta > Magnoliopsida > Malvales > Malvaceae > Gossypium > Gossypium hirsutum. The sequence continues at coordinate 52,955,913 of NC_053447.1, read as the reverse complement.
CACATGACTGTGTGACATAGTCTGTCAAACTCAATTTTTCATTAAAAATTCAAATTTCCATGACTTTTCACGATGTCTATTAGTTAAAACACAGACTTGGATGCTCCTAAGATGTCATCTCAACAGTAGCGAGTTCGAAATCTACAAACGATATCTAAACTGAACTCATTAACAAACACACACCAAATCTGAGTTAAAGCATTCGCCACAAGATTACTTGACAAAACAACCCCTTAACTTGGGCATTTGGTCACTTACCCAGAAAATCAGCAGTCCTACAACTCTTAATTCGCCGGTGGAACGTTGTGTGTCTCACGAACTTCATCTAACAAAGATTACAAAAACGTTTAAATCGAGGATTGTTGGCCAAAATACAACCATCTACCTCTCATGTAAAGAAGTGAAAAGAAAACATCTTTACTACATGAAGAAGGCACCAACGAAACTTACACAGGGACAATAAGACCAACTATCCGTCCAAAAGCTCGGCACAGAAATAACACAAAAGAATCAATGACACGACAGAGATAAAAGTGATGCTAGAAACAGTAGCAAATGAGCGGCTACTAGGAGAAATAGGGTTGAAAACAAAAGAAAGATGAAAAGAGACTAAGGGTGAGTTTGGATGGGCGGTGCATTTACCTGCGGTTAGTGTAAAAACAGTGGTGGCAGTGAGATTAGATACTGTAGCGATACTGTAGCGTTAGACAAAAAGTAAGCTAAACGCATCGCACCGCACCCAATCGCCCACCCAAACCCACCCTAAGAGGAGAAACAACAGAGAAAAATCAACAGTCAAACATAAGAAAAGAAAACCGAAAGGTAGACACTAGGGGAGAGAGTCGGGCGGCAACAAAGGAGAAAATTTTGGGGATAACTTCCAATAATTTCAAAAATTAAATAAGATAAAGTCCCATCTAATTTAATTAGTTACCAACCTACCAATTTGTTTAACATTAGAGTTTGACCGAAACTCTAACATCATGGACTGCAGTAGCAGTGACGGAGCAAAAATTAATTTCATTTTTGCACACAACAAGATTTGAACCTGGAACTTAAAAGTAAGTTAAAACTTTACTATTAAACCAGTAAACTCATTCTTGTCAATAAACTAACACATATAAAACATAATCTACGTGTGAACGGCTAAATGAAGGGACAAAAGGAGCAAAAATTTAATAAAGGGATTTGAACACAAGACCTCACATACATAAATAAAACTTTTAACCACTAAATCAAATTAATTTACTTAACATAATTAAACTAAGAAATTATAAAATGTGGGCATTACACAAAACTATTAAGGAAGTAATGATTCTTTTTAATGAAGTTTATAAATGTTTTGACTTTTGATAATACCATGACAATGCTTCAAGTTGCATGATTGTTCTGTTTTTTTTTTTTTTGAATTTAATTGATTTCAATTTTCCACTACGTGCTAAATCCAAACTACTTAAAATTAACTCCATTTATAGCTTCTAATGTTCACCTCTGTTCCTCGTAGTTTGAATAACAAACCCTAGAGTTTATTTTCTCTTTTATTGACAAAATTAAAACAGAATCATTAGTGATTCAATACATGGCTAGCATACAGGCTAGCAAGGCAAAAACAATTGACTTGTACATAACTGAAGTAGGCATCTTGCCATTGTCTTTTCGAAAAAAGAGTGCTTGGTATACTGGCAAGTTTATGGTAACCAAAACCAAGCAGAGCAGAATTTGCAGCCCAAATTGGTCCAAAACCTTGGAGTCCTGATCTGCATCCATGGTGGCCTTCTTGCTTGCCCCTAAGCTACCAAACAGATTCAACATTGCAAGTGTGGCTAAAATATCAAACATTGGTGAAGCAGCACCAAACTCAATCAGCTCTTGATCATATCTTTTTGAGACGTCTTCATCAGCTACTTTAGCAGTGACAACAAAGTTTAGCTGTGAATGCCCTAATAGCTTCAAGATGGTTTCAAAGAAGGCAAATAAGTATGAAGTTGTTCTCTTGAACAACCATATCCTTTGATCATTGCACCAACCTCGGAATGTGCCTCCGCACCATAGAAATTCAGCAAGGCTATAGGCACGGTGTACAAAGGTAACATATACAAATGGGAGCACCCAGGGGCTTGATATCTGCACAAGGCCATGGTTTTACAGTCGCTCATATAGCATCCTAGGATATAGATACTTAAGAATTTAGGAGCTTCATACCTTAGGAAACAATGAGATGCCTTTAAGTAAGCAAAGACACGGGACAACAACAATATACCATGTAGCCAAGCAGTTTGCAGCCCACAATTTGTAAGTTGAGTAAATAAGTTGAATTTTAAGAGGGATCTTTCTATGTCCATACAATAAGGGGCAGTATCTTGAAAAGAACAATTGAAGTTCACCTTCCGCCCACCTCTTATGTTGTACCAGGTTCTGCAATAATGTTATTGGAGCAACTCCTAAGAAGCCTTCTCTTTCAGGGTTTAAGTATATGGATTTCCATCCATTACATTGTATACTTATCCCCGTAACTACATCTTCCACCGGAGTTCCATACTTTAAACCCATCTGCCACCAAAAACTTATTAATGAAGTGATATCTTTAACCTATTAAATTCATGTAGTTATGTAACATTAAACATGTCAATGCTTAGAAATAGAGAAAAAGATTGCAAACGTTAGAATTCTAACTCAAACTAGTTAGATACCACCTCTTATTGGTAACTGTAATTAACTGAGTAAATTAAAATACGGGATGGTGAGGAAGAATGAAATGCACCTCTTTCCCCCATGGTGTGTTGTGTTCAAAAGTACAACTTGCAAGAACTTTGCATGTTTCTTCAAGGAAGCTTGCAGTTTCATCAACCTTCTTATCATTTATTTTCTTCCAATCAACCTTATAGTTTTTCTCATATTTCTTCCCGCAAAGAGTCTCTCTCCTGTGGAAGCATCCTGAGCCCATGTAGCTTGGTCCTCCATTTGCGTCAAATCCTAGAACCTCCAGCTTCATTGTTGATATAACCAACACAGACAGACCAAAGAAAACCAACAAGATCATCATCAAGATTAATCATCGTGTGCATAAAACCATTTCAATTATAGGCTGAATTACTTACTTGTAGCAGTACTCGTAAAGAGCTACCATAAATTTCATTTTTGGTGAGATTATAGAAACATTGAGGGAACTGTACATAACCAATTTCATCTCCTTTCTCCTCATCCATGAAAATGCACAAAGAAGATTTAATTGTGTTTGAATTGTTGGAATACATGTCGCAATCCACGTTCAAAATAATTGGAGCATTGGTTATCTTTGATGATACCCTAATCTATATTTCACCATAAAAACCATTCAGTAACAAGCAAATTAATATACCTTCTAGAAAAGATATAGCTATATATATATAACATGCTTTAGTATAAAAATATACTACACTAAAAGTAAAAAATCATGCGAACTTAAATTGTTTTATGACTATCAAAGAAAGCTTCAAACATCTATTTTCACCCAGTTGACTCAATTGGACGAAAATTGATCGTGGCCTCTTACCAATATTTTTTTCCAATCAATTACACTATTGGATGAAACGTATATAAAAGTACTATAGGTATGATAACTTAAATGTTTGCAATAAAACAAAACAAAAAAAAAGTTCCAACAATTATTTAATTTTATAAGCTTTTTGTATTTTTTTTATATTTAAACATGCATAATATTAACTTACAAGAGCATTCATGGATCCAGCTTTGAAATGGTGGTGATATTGGGGTCTTTTCTCTCTTGCCAAATACACTAGAGTTGGCAGAGGGTTTCCTTCAATATCCACAGCATTGGTGTCTCTTCCATCTATTAGTATCTAAGAATCATTAATTAAAGCACCATTAACTAATTAAGCTCAACTATTCAAAGCTTAATTAAATTAATCAATTAGGAATTTATGAAATGAGTAATTACTTGAAGGATGGTCTGATGATCATGTTTGCTTGAAACAAAGTCCCATTCACGAAATCCTTTGTGTTGTTTCTGAATGTATTCTGGAATTTGGTTCAATTTTGTGGTGGTTTCAATCCTCATTTTCATGTCTTCATATAATTTCTGCATTCATCAAAAAAATATAAATAAATATCCTCACATAAAAAATGTTTAGGAAAAAATTAGAAAGTTTAAGAAGTTATATAACTATATCAATCCTCGTAAGAATATTAAATGGACTACAATTATTTTTCAGTTCTACTACTATTTTTTATAACACGTTAAAATGTTATCATGTTAAGAAATTTTACTTAACATGTTATTGAAATGTTATCTCGTGAATGAAAGAAAAAATTTAATATTATAAATATAATTATAAAAAAATTATTTAACAATTGAATTATAAGTATAGTGATAATTTATATTTATAAAATGAAATTCTCAGTAATCCTCAATCCAATTTTAAGACATTTAATTTCTAATTATTTCATTTAAAAATTTAATTAAAACACGAAAAACAAAAGCAAAAAAACAACCATATAATATTATTTATTACTTTCTTAAAAATAATTTTTTAATAATTTCATTAATTAAATTGGAGCAATGAGCTGATAAAGTGGAAGATGAGGTACTTTTTAAGCACTTGTCTTATCCTTATCTATTAATTTCATTAAATAATTTGTTCCCTTGTAAGATTATGGTGTTTTTTTCTTAATTCATGTAAGTGGGTGGTGTTTGGTTAAATAATTTCCCATCACAAAGCTTTTTCTTTTTCAATAAGATTGCATCAATAATTGCACAATAGAGCAAAATTGGAAGCAATCATTCAACAATATGCATGATTGGTCCATCTTCGGTCTACTAAAACAAGCCAATATTCAATATTAAAATTTACCTTGACAGAAAGCCACTCTTGGACATTGACTAGTTCAGAAGCCGTCCTAAAGTAAGCCTCAGGAGACGTTGATTCAACTTGGAACTTCTTGCAGAAAGGCAGCCATGTCTTTGAGAAATTTGCAGCCTCTAACATGGCATAAAACAATAAATTCGATCCCCCGTCATCTGATAAATATACGCTTAACTTCTCAGGTGGATAATCATATGCCATCATTGATAGAACTGTGTTCACCACCAGGCTCGGTGGCTCTATCAACGGGTCCGCCGTGCACACAAATATGTCGATGCCCGGTAGTTCTTTTCCGAACCTTTCCAAGATTGAAAGTAATGAATTTAACGTAAATAGTCAATTATGAAATATGAAACAAACTAGCATGACAACATAATTAAGATATGTATGTACCTTTGAGAGAGCCTGTGTATGAATGGAATACGGATGACAGCGTTCCATCTACAAACAGTGGTGAGAAGCCAATAAAACGAGAACCATAGCTCAGAAAGAAACAAGCCAATCCAAGTCCACCTCTCAGCTTTTCCTCCAACTGGGAAATATCTTATTCTATACATGATAATGAAGCAGATGCCAAGCAAGATTGAAGCTGCAATGCACCTGAACAGTATTCGTCCCTTAACTTGCCTTGTTTCGAACAGGGGGACATATTCTTTTTTTGCCATCTCTCTCTCTTCGCACAGCGTTGAAATGGGAAGGGAACTATATGTTTATAAAGGGGGATCAGATCACCTTTCTTAGTTTTTTTATAATGAGAGTTTTCACTTAACTGGCTAATTTACCAAACAAAGCCAATTTTTTTATAAAATTACCGAAATGGGCCGGTTTTTTAATTATTTACCGGAATGGGCCATTTTCCCCGAAATCGCGTCCACGTCAGCGCATTGTCAGGGGACGTGACAGGAAGTCGCGTCCACGTCAGCGCGACCTACTGTCACGTAGCGCGGTACGGGGGACGCGATTTTGACGCTGATTTTACGTTTACGTTTTATGGCTTTTAGTGTTTAGGGTGCAGGCTTTTTAGGAGTTAGAGGTCCCGGAAAATTTTTTTTCGAGTTGACGTATCTGGTTAAATAGTGGGAAATCGCTTCTACCAGGATGCTATTTAAGAAGAAATTGTGAAATAGTGGCCTCGTGACGCGATTTCGCTACAGTGGTCGTGTAAGAAATAAAATTTTTTTTGACGTTTTCTGAGCAAATAGTATAAAATCGCTGATACCAGGATGCTATATGAGAAGAAATTGTGAAATCGCGCCCTCGTGGTCGCGATTTCGCTACAGTTGCTCATGTAGGAAATAATTTTTTTTTGACGTTTCTGAGTAAATAGTATCAAATCGCGCCCTCGTGGACGCGATTTTTCTACAGTAGCAAGTTTACGCTGAGGCTATAAATTAGGCAGAAAATGTTCTTAGAATGCATAACTCACAGCAGAAACATTTTAGAGAGGCTAAGAAAGTTAGAGTTTCAAAATGAGTGAACGTATTAGTGCTGTTATTTACTACGATGGTGAGGTTTGCCACACCGAGAATGGTGTTGTTTTTTTGTCGGAGAATACGGTGCGACTGTCATTTAGCCAAAACATAGATTTGACAGAACTCCGTAAAAGAATTAGGCGTAAAATCTTCGGAACCACGCCAATGAAAGTTCTGTCAATGACGTATCGATTTTGTTCTTTTGTTGATCCGGTGACATATGACTCGTTCGACATAAAAGGTGCTCGTAGCTTGGAGGCAATGGTGCAGACTCATCTTGCTAGCGGAGCAACTTATATTGAGTTATATGTACAATTTACGTCGCCAACTGATGTACTTCCGTCCGGTGTTCGAGATGTATACACGACCCCTGGCCGACACTCGGTTAGCGTGTTACAAAATACGGAACAGCCCATGTTCGGTAGCGGTGTCGAATGCACATCCCCCCAAGACACTCTGTCGGTGGATGGGACATGTACGTCGGTGGCTCGACGTTTGACGCTGGAAATACGAGCTGGGGAACTGCATCAAGTTCTACTGGATGGCAATCTACATCCAATTGGGGACGTTATCAAATGCCCAGAAGAAGGGATGACGTACTACCTACGACATCAACCGGTGAGGGGACGTTGTACGCTGCAGATGATTTTGGGTTAGAAGGTGACTCCGATGTGGATCCACCTCGAGAGCCCGGGCCGAATGGTGCAGAGGTGGGATTATTTTCTGAACCGGATCCCATTCCAATAAAAGGTGAAGATGGTGATATGAATGCAGATAATGAATAAAATTCACGATTCAGAGCATATTCACCTCCAGCCCACATGCATAATGTCGATCTGTCAGCAGATGATGCGTTAGAGTTTCCAGATCTACCACACCGGGTGCGCGATCGTACAAGTTCGGGATAGAGAATGTACAATGTATAGAGACACGTTTTCCCACCGGTCCCAGATAAACGTAAGTGGCCACCCGTATCTGTTGCTCCTTTTAAGCTGTTACCGGATAGAGAATTGCGTCGCAAGCCGAAGGGTCGACCTTTCTCCACTAGAATACAGAACAATATGGATATCCGAGAAACAGCCAGTCAACAGAAGTGTGCGGATGGTGTAGGAACCCAGGTCATACAAGTCGATCATGACCTAATCGCAATAGTTGAATGTAATTATAGAAGAAATTACATTTTATTCAATTATTAATTGATAATTGTATTAATTGTTGGTAAAATTATCAAATCACTACAATTTCTTAAATGTTAGTACCAGTCAAAACATTTTACGAAATGCAACATTATGTAAAACTACAATTTCTTAAATGGTTAGTAAGATTATCAAATCTGCTGAGTTATGTTAGGGTTTTTACATTAATTAAATTAGGTTAGGGTTTGGGATTTCAAATAAAATGATAAATCAGGGTAAGAGTTTTTAATTAAATTAGGTTAGGGTTAGGGATTTTAATTAAAATAGGTTAGGGTTAGGGTTTTCATGTAAAATAGGTTAGGGTTGGGGTTTTTAATTAAATTAGGTTAGGTTAGAGATTTCAATTAAATTAGGTTAGGGTTAGGGTTTTTAATTAAATTAAATTAGCTTAGGGTTTTTAATTAGTTATGTTAGGGTTTTTAATTAAGTTATGTTAGGGTTTTTAATTAAATTAGGTTAGGGTTTTTAATTAAATTAGGTTAGGTTTAGGGTTTTTAATTAAGTAGGGTTAGGGTTTTTAATTTAATTAAGTTAGGTTAGGTTTTTTAATTAAGTTATCTTAGGGTTTTTAATTAAATTAGGTTAGGGTTTTTAATTAAATTAGGTTAGGGTTATGGTTTTTAATTAAGTAGGGTTAGGGGTTTTAATTAAGTTATGTTAGGGTTTTTAATTTAATTAAGTTAGGTTAGGGTTTTTAATTAAGTTATGTTAGGGTTTTTAATTAAATTAGGTTAGGGTTTTTAATTAAATTAGGTTAAGGTTAGGGTTTTTAATTAAGTAGGGTTAGGGTTTTTAATTAAGTTATGTTAGGGTTTTTAATTTAATTAAGTTAGGTTAGGTTTTTTAATTAAGTTATGTTAGGGTTTTTAATTAAATTAGGTTAGAGTTTTTAATTAAGTAGGGTTAGGGTTTTTAATTTAATTAAGTTAGGTTAGGTTTTTTAATTGAGTTATGTTAGGGTTTTTAATTAAATTAGGTTAGGGTTTTTAATTAAATTAGGTTAGGGTTTTTAATTAAATTAGGTTAGGGTTAGGGTTTTTAATTAAGTAGGGTTAGGTTTTTTAATTAAATTAGGTTAGGGTTAGGGTTTTTAATCAAATAATGTCAAAATAACTCGGAAAAAATTCTATGTGTATTACATCATCATAAACTTCTATTTCATTATATCAAATGATAAATTTTAATACGGTAATCAATGTCTATGACCGGGGGATTCGGTTCCACATGGCGGGGGTCGACGGTTACGCGCTGGATTCCTCCTTCCTCTAGCTTCCGGAGGCGATTGTTCTTCTTCGGGTGGTGATTGTTGTTCTTCCGGTTCGGCATCTGCTTGTCAGACTTGGGACGATGATCCACCTTCAAAGAATAGTGTATGTGGAGGTGTTTGCATCATGAACGGCGACGGAATTTGAAAGCCATGCGTTGCTGGCGATTGGTAAAAAGGAGAGCTCCCCGACGGCCCCCCTTGCGACCCCTCCTGCGCCAATGGCCTAGTTATCGGTGGTCCGCTCAGCATTACAGGAAATGGAGCTGATCCGGGCATTTGGCTCCAACCTGCCATAGGATTCGAAAAAGGATACATGTACGGGTTAGGGTACATATAAGGGCTAGGAAACATACCTGGCATCATAGGGAAAGGTGAATGCGTGGGTATCATCTGTTGAATTGTTGCGCCAGGTGACTGCGTCGGTGCTCTCGTTGGGGACGGTGATTGCATGGTCGCTGATGATGAACTGGGTGAATGTCTAGGCCTCGTTGAGGGGCTGCCCTCGTAGTCTTGTCCCCTTGGATTTTGAGGCCCGCGCCTTTCTCTTCCGACACGTATTTGCCGCTGCCTCTCCTCCGGCGTAAGTAAATACGGCTTCCCATGGGCCCTAAACTATGGCATGTATTCTGGAACGCACGCTAACTCGGGAACGATGATTGGTTCCCGAGTAGGTAGATATTCATTCTGATTTTCCCACATTTCTATGTACACTAACCAGTATAACGGCCAATCCGTACCTAATAGCCGAAGGTCGATTTTGTGGTGCTCGTCAAACTCCTCAGGGTCCGCAGGGATCGGTTGTCTACATCCAAACTGTCGTAGGACTCTGTCTGTCTGGTGGGGCTCCACGGTTGCATAGTTGATCAACACCACTTTCACATGCCAAGCGTTCGGATTTTGTAAAAACTCTTCCGGGATTACTGCCCGGACTGCCGGATCCTCGTATGGTGTCCATTGAAACTACATGAACATGATAGAAATATTACATATATACATAATACTAAATACTAAATATCAATCCACTAGCGAATGTATGGAAATATCTATTTGCAATAATACTTACTTCTGCTTCCGACCGTTGCTCCAATAGAAGCCGTATATCTTCAAGTTCAGTCGGTAATCCACGATAACTTGGCGGATGGTTCCACCTAATTAAATAAATTTTTAGCATTCTTTTATTCTTACAAAATCTACATAACAATTTCAAAATGTAATATAAAATTTACCTCGGTTTGGTCGCCCCGCACATCTCCCGATATAATGTTGCCAAGACGGCAGACCCCCAACTAAATTCACCGGCTGCTCTAAAATCAACGAGTTTTAGCAGCCACCTTAGATGTACACGGCTCCGTGATGTGTCGGCCATGAGATAGCCTCCAATTATTTGAAGAATGTATGATCGAGCATATCGGATTCTTTCAATCTCGGTTGAATTTTCATTCAGACCGGGGAAGGTGGCACGTAACCAGCCCATCTCCACCTTACCTCCATCCATTTTATCCAGAACGGCGCCTAAAAGCTCGTAGCACACCGCCTCCCAATTGCTAGATTAGGCAGACCCGGTCACTGGGTGCCCATCCACCGGCAATCCCAAATACAGATGGACATCTTCTAGAATGATAGTGCACTCTCCACATGGAAGATGAAATGTGTGCGTCTCAGGTCTCCACCTCTCGATCAACGCACTGATCAGTTTCGGCTCCAACTTGCATCCCCGGCCTACCGTCGCCACGTGCCAAAATCCCGCTTCCCGCAGGTAGTTCTCTACTAACGGTGATGGAGGAGCATGCATATTCCGAATATTGCATTCCAATACCCGATCTTCAGCCTTTTATAACAAAAAATAAATTAATAAATATCTAAAAATACATAAATAAAAATATCTTAAATATAATTTAAAATTTAAATTTAATACTTACCATGTTCATTTGCTCCACTGATATGTGAATCCTATCAAGACGAATCAATGATCCGGCCATTGTTGAAAATATTAAAAATTTTAAAATTATTTAAAAAAAATAAAAAATTTTAAAATTTTCTTAAAAAAATGAAATTTAATGGAAAAAGAAATTTAATATGGATTTGGAGATTTTTTGAAGGAAATTGAGAGGATTTTGGAAGGAATTTGAGAGTTTGAGAGAATTTTGGAAGGAAATTGAGAGAAATTTTGAAGGGAATTGAGAGAATTTTTGAAAGGAATTGAGAGAATTTTTGAAGGAAATTGATATTGAATTTGTTTGTGAAAATAAAAAGGGTGGGGGATTTATATAGTAAAAAAAATTGATCATTGGGGGGGGCAACGGTCAATTTTTTGACCGTTGGGCACTGTTCACGCGCGCGTCCACGTCGGCGCAACCTGCTGACGTGGAAAGAAATTGCGTCCTTGAGGGCACGATTTCCTTCCACGTCAGCAGGTCGCGCTGACGTGGACGCGACCTTCTGTCACGTCCCCTGACATCGCGCAGACGTGGACGCGATTTCGGGGAAAATGGTCCATTCTGGTAAATAATTAAAAAACCGGCCCATTTCGATAATTTTATAAAAAAATTGGTTTTTTTGGTAAATTAGCGGAATTAACCAGTTTGTCTCCATTTATACGTTTTGCTTTTGTTTTGTTTAGAAATAACAAAAAGATATGCAAAATGAAGTCTGGATTTCTTGCCACAAACTCTACCTTTCATTATAATAAATGTGTCAGGTATCACATGTAGATTTTAATAAAAGTGATCCACTTAAAAATGGTAGCACGTTTATTTTTATTTTTATTTTTTTAATTTAACCCTTAGTTTTTGAACTAAAAAATTTTGAAATGATTTTTAACAAAAATATTAATTAAAATTTTAAAATTTTAAATATAACGGCTCATATGACAATTTATATGTACTTTGTGTTAATTTTTATAAATTTTTTATATTTTTAATTTTAATTTTGATTTTTTTAATTTTTTATTAACGTGATATATAAAATAAATAATATTATGTTAGCATAATATACACATAGATTATCATACAAGTTATCATACCAATAATATTAAAAAATTAATATTTTAATTATCATTTCGTTAAAAAACAATTTAATTCTTTTTTAAAAGATTAAGTATCAAATTTAACAAAAAAAAATCAATGTTATTATTATGCATTTAAGAAAAACACGATAAAAATTAATTTTTTTTTCTTAATTGACAAAATGCACGGATACCTAAACTTTTTTATGAGTAGTGATATTTGAACTATTTGTCTGTTACCAAATCTTGACATCATTAGGAAAAAAGACATTGACGAATTGCACAGTGCCACATTAGCATCCATACATCCTTTGAAGTGCTTTTATAATTTTATAATTGTTCTTAAAAAAATGCAAATTGATTGAGTACATTGCTTAAATCAATAAGAAAAGTTTTGGATGAATCTATTTTTTTTTCCAAAAAGATCTTCCCTCTTTTTTAATGATAGTGTTATCTATCACGCGTTGATCTTAATAAAAGTAGTACATTTATAAAAGGTGTTATATTAAATTTAGTTTTTTAATATATATTTTTTTAATTTGATTTTTAATATTTTAAAAAAAAGTCAAAATGATTTTTAACAAGAATACTAACTAAAATATTAATTTTTAAAATACGACAGTCTATATGACAATTCATATATACTCAATGCTAATTTTTATATTTTATTGATTTTGATTTTGATTTTATTAATTTTTACAATTTGTGAGTTATTTTTTATGTCACATCCCAAAAACCAGGTTAGAAGAAATTGGGTTAGTGAAACCAAAAATGGTCACGTTCTGTTTTTGAATTCAGGTTGTAAGAATTTTATCAAATGAATTGATCCGTTGTAGCGGTCAAGTGCGATGCTTGTATGTAAGAGGTTCTGGGTTTGAATTCTTTTCATTGATTTTTTGCTATTTTTTGTCACAACCCTTATCTTTGAACCTTTGGTTAATAAATTATTTTCTGGGCAAGTATGAATAAGAATGAGTTTACTGGTTTAGTAGTAAAGATTTAACTGACTCTTGGTCGTGTGTTTGAATTATTGCCTGAGCAAAGTGGAATTTTTTTTGCTAGTCTCTATTTGGGCCACCCATTTAGTGGAATCTGGGTCAACTTTGAACTCTAGAAAGTTGATTTTGATAAGGATAGCTAGTGGAGTTGTGGGTGGTTTTGGATTTGTTTTGTTTTGATTTTATTTTATTTTATTTTATTTTATTTTTATTATATGTACTATTTCGGGTAATTTATCAATAAAAGTTTTTTTTTAAATTTACCGAAATGGGCCAACTATTTAATTATTTATCGAAATGGTCCATTTTCCTCGAAATCGCGTCCACGTCAGCGCGATGTCAAGGAATGCGTCAGGACATCGCGGCCACGTCAACGTGTGAACAGTGCCCAACGGTCAAAAATTTGACCGTTGCCCACCTCCCAACGGTAAAAAAAAAACTATAAATACCCCACCCCTTTTTATTTTTTCACAAACAAATCCTCTCTCATATTTCCTCTCAATTTCCTCTCAATTTCCTTCCAAAATTCTCATAAATCCATATTTAATTTCAATTTCCTCTCAAATTCATTCCAAAAATCTCTCAAACTCATATTTAATTTCAATTTGCTCTCAATTTCCTTTTTTAAAATAGTTTTAAATTTTTTTATATTTTTATAAATCGTAAAAATTTCTACGATTTCATCAATGGCCGCATCATTGACTCGTCTTGATAGGCATCACATATCGGTGGAACAAATGGAAATGGTAAGTGTTAAATTTAATTTTTAAATATTATTTAAGAATTTTTTATTTATGCTTTTTTAGATAATTATTAATTTATTATTTGTTATAAAAGTCTGTAGATCGGGTATTGGAATGCAATATCCGGAACATGCATGGTCCTCCATCACCGTTGGTAGAGAACTACCTGCGGGAAGCGGGTTTTTGGCACGTGGCGACGGTAGGCCGGGGATGCAAGTTGTACCCGAAACTAATTAGTGCGTTGATCGAGAGGTGGAGACCCGAGACGCACACATTCCATCTTCCATGTGGAGAGTGCACTATCACTCTAAAAGATGTGAGTCTACAATTGGGATTGCCGGTCGATGGGAAGCCAGTCACCGGGACTGCTCAATCTAGCAATTGGGAGGCGGTGTGCTACGAGTTTTTGGGCGCTATTCCGGATAAAATGGAGGGAGGTAAGATCGAGATGGGCTGGTTACGTGACACATTCCCTGATCCGAATGAAGGTTCAACCGAAATTGAAAGAATCCGATATGCTTGGGCATACATTCTTCAAATAATTGGAGGTTATCTGATGCCCGACACATCATGGACCCGCATACATCTAAGATGGCTCTTAAAATTGGTAGATTTTAGAAAAGCTGGTGAATTTAGTTGGGGGTCTGCCATCTTGGCAACGTTGTATCGGGAGATGTGTGGGGCGACGCGACCGAGGAGAGCGAAAATCAGAGGTTGCCTGTCACTACTGCAGTCATGGGCACGGTTTCGCTTTCTATTTCTACGTCCTCGAGTGGACTACCCATATACATTCCCACTCATAACGAGGTAAATTTTATATTAGATTTTACAATTATTATGTAGATTTTAAAAAATAAAAGTATGCTAAAAATTTATTTAATTAGGTGGAACCATCGGCAAGTCATGCTCGATTACCTACCGAACTTGAAGATATACGACTTTTATTGGACCAACAGTCAAAAGCACAAGTAAGTATTATTGCAAATAGATATTTAGTATTTAGTATTTAGTATTTAGTATTTAGTATTTAGTATTTAGTATTATGTATATAACTAATATTTCTATCATGTTCATATAGTTTCAATGGACACCATACGAGGATCCGATAATTCAGGCAGTAATACCGGAAGAGTTTTTACAAAATCTGAATGCTTGGCACGTCAAAGTCGTGCTGATCAACTTTGCAACCTTGGAGTCGCACCAGACAGACAGGGTGCTACGACAATTTGGATGTAGACAACCGATTCCCGTGGACCCTGAGGAGTTTGACGATCACCACAAAATCGACCTTCGGCTATTAGGTACGGAATGGCCTAAATACTGGTCCGCGTACATAGAAATGTGGGAAATCCGGCATGAATATCAACTTACTCGGGAACCAATCATCGTTCCGGAGTTAGCGTGCGTTCTAGAATATATGCCATGGTTTAGGATCCATGGCAAGCCGTATTTACTGACGCCAGAGGAGAGGCAGCGGCAAATACGTGTCGGAAGGGAAAGGCGCGGGCCTCTAAATCCAAGACGATAAGACTATGAAGGCAGCCCTCAACGAGGCCCAGACAGTCACCCGGCTGATCATCAGCGGCCATGCAATCACCGTCCGCAACGAGAGCATCGACGCAGTCACCTGACGTAGCAATTCAACCGATGATACTAACGCAACCGCCTTTTCAGATGATGCCAGGTGTGTTACCTTAACCCTTACATGTATTCTTTTCCGAATCCTATAGCAAGTTGGAGCCAAATGCCCGGTTCAGCTCCATTTCCTGTTATGCAGGAGGGATCACAAGGGGGCCGTCGGGGACCTCTCCTTTTTACCAATCCCCACCAATGTATGGCTTTCAAACACCGTCGTCGTTCATGATGCAAACACCTTCACATACACTATTCTTTAAAGGTGGATCATCGTCCCAAGTTCGACAACCAAATGCTGAACCGGGAGAACCAGAATCACCACTGGAGGAAGAACAACTGCCACCGAAGGCTAGAGGAAGGAGGAATCCAGAGCGTAACCGTCAACGACTGCCATGTGGAACCGAATCCCCCGGGCATAGACATTGATTGCCGTATTTAAATTTATTATTTGATGTAATAAAATAGAAGTTTATTTGATGTAATACGCATAGAAAGTTTTTCGAGTTATTTTGATATTATTTGATGTAATAAAATAGAAGTTTATTTGATGTAATAAAAACCCTAACCTAATTTAATTAAAAACCCTAACCTAAACCCCAATTAAAAATCCTAACCCTAACCTAATTTAATTAAAACCCTAACTTAAACCCTAATTAAAAACCCTAACCCTAACCTAACCTAATTAAAAACCCTAACCCTAACCTAACCTAATTAAAAACCCTAACCTAACCTCATCAGTTGGATCTTTTGAGTAAAAAACTTGTTTGACTTGAGATGAGAATACATTCGACTCATCTATCAGTTGTTGTCCTGTATGAATCAATCGAGCGAAGTTCACCATTGTGAAACCAAATTGATCTTGCTTAATTCCACGAGCAGTATTAACATCGGCCCAATCACCTCGAAATAAGAAAACTTTCCATTTGCCGTAGTAATCCAACTCAATTATGTCAGTAAGAAGTCCGAAATATTCCACATTTCCCTCGACAGGATTTTGTCCCTAGCACTAGCATAATTTGTAATTGAGGAATTAACAACTATTCCATAAATTTACGTTCTCCTCAATCTCTCGCGATATTTTGTATGAAATCTGTATCCGTTGATGAGGAACGCACTATATCTTTTAACCACTCGATTTGGACCTTTGGAAAGCCATTTAACTTCATCATTGACGTTCTTCCCACTCCAAACCTATTGAATGGAAAGTAAATTGAGTAATTAAAAATGTTATGAGAAAACATTATTATTTGTCAATGAAAGCTCCAATTGCATATTGTTTGGCTTAACCATTCATGAAAAGATTCTGTGAACAACTTATTGATATCTCGATGTTGTGTTCTTCGGGAGCACGAACGAGATCTCAATATTTGTCTGTACTCACTATGTTAAAAAAATGTCCACTTTGTTAGAAGATAAACAATTTTGGATTGATGAATATTTATCAAATTTCTACAACTTACTTCCGTAATAGTTCCATTGATTCGTGGTGAAACAGAACATATCGATGTACTTGTACCCACGATAAATCATCTAATTCTGCAATGTCAACTTTTCCGATTGGTTCTCCAAAACTTTGGAACAAATAAGTATCGGCAAAGTTATGATCCGTGAGTCCAGCATTTCTATTTGGTTTGTTCAACCTTGTTTCAACATCTCCAAATATCTTGAACAGAAGGTCATACATTCCTCTGCCAAGTAGCCTTCAGCAATCGATCCTTCTGGATAACGCTTGTTGCGGCAATAAGACTTTAATTTGGATAGGAACCTAAACACGATATACAAATTATCAAAAGTTGTAACTAAAACAACAATAGGTGAATGAACGAAAATTTTAAAAATAAATTAACACATTTCTATGGGATACATCCATCGATAGAAAACGGGTTTGCCGAGAATTGCTTAATGCAGGAGATGGATTATCAAGTGAACCATAATAGTGACACTACACCAAATGAGGCTTTTAGCGGCATATTTTGTGGCGTTTGCACTACAAATGCCGCTAATAATCTCGCATTAGCGGCGCAAAAAATAAACCACCGCTAAATATCAAGCATTAGCGGCGCATCATGAGAAGCGCCGTAAAAGAACATCATTAGCGGCGTTTCCTGTCACACGCCGCAAGATCTGAAGACCAAAACGCATCGTTTTGGTCTTGATGTATACAAGAATTAGTGGCGTTTATAGTAAATCTCCGCTAAAGCAATTATTAGCGGCGCAATGGCTAAAGCGCCGCAAAAATCTAAACAAAAACGCACCGTTTTGTCTCGCTGTATATTAGCATTAGTGGCGCTTTAACAAAACGCCGCAATATATGTTAACCAAAACGCAGCGTTTGGCCTAGAGGTATGTTATAGTTTATGGCGCTTATGGGAAAACGCCGCAAAAATATCCTAACCAAAGTGCACCGTTTTGGTCTTGGTGTATGTTACAGTTAGTGGCGCTTAATGTAAAACGCCGGTAAAGTATAATATTAGCGGCGTGTTGTGGTAAGCGCCGCAAAACCTCTTAACCAAAACGCAGAGTTTGGTCTTGAGGTATACTAGAATTAGTGGCGCAGAGCGAACACGCCACTAATGTATACTATTAGCGGCGCTTTTGTATAAGCGCCGTAAAATTTGACAACAAAAACGCAACGTTTTTGTCTCGATGTATACAGTTACTAGTGGCGCATATAAAGAAACGCCGCTAAATCATAGTATTAGTGGCGCTTCTGCACAAGCGCCGCAAAATATACTCACCAAAACGCTGAGTTTTTACATGAGGTATATTAGAATTAGTGGCGCTTTTTGGAGACCGCCGCTAAAGTATATTATTAGCGGCGCTCTTTTATAAGCGCTCATTTATGGTTATAAATTACATAACTCATTTATGGTTATAACTGGCGTTTTAACTTACCCGTGCAAATTATTGTCAAGATTAGACTTCAAGATATAAGAAATGGACCGGTCTTGGATGAATTTATCAAGGGTAAGCGATGGTTATCGAAATGGAGTATAGACGTTTCTAAATTTTGCATTTCAATATGCAAGCCAGGAGAACATGATTCTTTGCCCCTGTAAGAAGTGTGTCAACATAAACTGGCATTATCGTGAGGTTGTATACGAGCATCTAATTGTTGATGGGTTTGTTCGGGGTTATAAACAATGGCTTTTTCATGGAGAATGCCCGCCTAGTACTTCCTCTTCAAGGATGGATGTATCTTATCCTGGTACTGCTTACCATCAGTCTGATAGAGGGGATGACATGGAAGGTATGTTGCGGGATGTATTTAATATGCACAATCATGGTGTCCAGTCGTTCCCAGCGGACTTTGTGGCATCTGATGATTGTAATATTGGGAGAAATGCTTTTACCGAACCCGGAAGAAGTGTACCTCATGAAGAGTCGAATGGAGAAGTGGCGAAGCTCTACGCGCTACTTAATGACTGAACGAAGAACTGTATGAGGGATCAAAATTTTCAAAAATGTCTTTCTGTGTTCGTCTTTTTCAATTAAAATGTTTGGGAGGGTGGACCGAAAACTCGTTGACAATGCTGTTAGAGTTTTTGAGAGAAATGTTTTCGTTTGCAAAAATCCCTCAATCATGCAAAATATGAAGAAAATGATAAAAGATTTAGGTCTTGGGTACAACAAAATCCATAGCTGCCCAAATGACTGCATGTTGTATTGGGGCGATCGGAGAAACCAACAGTGCTGTCACATATGCGGCCAATCACATTGGATAAATAGAAACACAGAAGATGGGAACGACGATGAAAATGATGCACAGCCAAGAAAGAAGCCGGTCAAGATTTTGCGGTATTTTCTGCTGATACCAAGGCTTCAAAGGCTTTTCATCTCGTCGAAGACAGCGGAGTCTATGACGTGGCACCATGATGGACGAATCGATGATGGATTACTAAGGCATCCGGCAGATTCTTTAGTTTGGAAATCATTTGACAATAAATTTCCAAGCTTTGCAAGCGATTCTAGGAGTGTGAGGCTTGGGCTACCATCTGATGGATTTAATCCTTACAAGATCATGAGCACTGCGTATAGTACTTGGCCAGTAGTGCTTGTTCCTTATAATATGCCTTCGTGGATTTGCATTAAGCAATCTTCCATTATCTTATCTATGATTATCCCTGGAGAGAAAGGGCCCGGGAATGATATCGACATTTATTTACAGCCATTATTGAAGAGTTAAAACAATTATGGGCTAGTGTACAAACACACGATGTGCTGAGAAAGGAGAACTTTAATTTACGTGCAGCTTTGATGTGGACCATTAATGACTTCCCCGATTATGCCAATTTATCCGGCTGGAGTACCAAGGGTCTTTATGTGTGTCCTTGTTGTGCTGCACAAACATGTTCACAATGGTTATACAATGGGAAGAAGTTCTCTTACATGCGGCACCGTCGATGGTTACCAGAAAATCATAGATTTAGATTTTAGAGTTCGGCATTTGACGGTACTGAAGAGTTCAGAGAAGCTCCATCGCAGACAAGTGGATCTGAAATCTTGTTAATGTTGGAAGATATAAATTTTAGTTATGGGAAGATGAACCAACCGGCAAACACGTAAAGAAATAAAGGATCAAATGATGAAGCTGATGATGACTCCGATAAAGAGGATGATCCTAATGAGGCGGACTTGTGGAAAAAAAGGAAGTATTTTTTTTGAGTTGCCTTATTGGGAGCACCGCCTATTATGACACAATCTTGATGTTATGCATATTGAGAAAAATTTCTGCGAGAACATTGTCGGTACAATTTTGAATGTAGATAGAAAATCAAAAGACAATCTTCAGAGTTGACTTGAATTAGTTCAGATGGGAATTCGACCAGATCTTCATCCGAATCCACTTCCGAATGGGAAATATCAGTTGCCACCTTCTATTTTCTCAATGTCCAAGACAGAGAAAGAACTGTTTTGCATGGTGTTGAAGGATATAAAGGTTCCAGATGCGTATGCATCAAATATATCTCGATGTGTTAGTGTTAAAGATCGAAGACTATATTCGCTAAAATTACATGACTATCACATCTTAATGCAAGATTTATTGCCAGTCGCTCTACGATGTTGTATGTCCAAGAAGGTGACGTCTTGTATAATTGAACTATCCAATATAATGAAAGCCATTTGTGGCAAAGTTTTGGATGTTCAAGAACTTCAGAAGGTACAAGATCGAACCGCTTTGACTTTATGCAACATGGAGAAAATCTTCCCACCTTCCTTCTTCACCATTATGGTTCACTTGATAATCCATCTCCCACACTAAGCAATTCTTGGCGGACCCGTTTTCTATCGATGGATGTATCCCATAGAAAGGTGTTAATTAAAATTTTTAAAATTTTCCTTCATTCACCTCTATGCCTTTAGTTACAACTTTTGATAATGTTGTATATTGTGTTTAGGTTCCTATCCAAATTAAAGTCTTACTGCCGCAACAAGCGATATCCAGAAGGATCGATTGCTGAAGGCTACTTGGCAGAGGAATGTATGACCTTCTGCTCAAGATATTTGGAAGATGTTGAAACAAGGTTGAACAAACCAAATAGGAATGCTGGACTCACGGACCATAACTTAGCCGATACTTATTTGTTCCAAAGTTTTGGAGAACCAATCGGCAAAGTTGAAATTGCAGAATTAGATCATTTATCGTGGGTACAAGCACATCGATATGTTCTGTTTCACCACGAATCAATGGAACCTTTACAGAAGTAAGTTCTACAAATTTGATAAATATTTATCAAACTAAAAATTGTTTATCTTCTAACAAAGTGAACATTTTTTTAACATAGTGAGTACAAACAAATATTGAGATCTTGTTCGTGCTCCTGAAGAACACAACATCGAGATATCAATAAATTGTTTACAGAATCTTTTTATGAATGGTTAAGCCAAACGGTATGCAATTGGAGCTTCCGCTTACAAATAATAATGTTTTCTCATAACATTTTTAATTACTCAGTTTACTTTCCATTCAATAGGTTTGGAGTGGGAAGAACGTAAACGACGAAGTTAAATGGCTCTCCCAATGTCCAAATCGAGTGGTTAAAAGATATAATGCGTTCTTCATCAATGGAATCAGATTTCATACAAAATATCGCGAGAGGTTGAGGAGAACGCAAAATTGTGGAATAGTTGTTAATTCTGCAATTACAAGTTATGCTAGTGCTAGGGACAATAATCCTGTTGAGGGAAATGTGGAATATTTCGGACGTCTTACTGACATAATTGAGTTGGATTACTACGGCAAATGGAAAGTTGTCTTATTTCGAGGTGATTGGGCCGATGTTAATACAGCTCGTGGAATTAAGTAAGATCAATTTGGTTTTACAATGGTGAACTTTGACCGATTGATTCACACAGGACAACAACTGATAGATGAGCCGTATGTATTCTCATCTCAAGTCAAACAAGTTTTTTACTCAAAAGATCCAACTGATGAGGGTTGGTACGTTGTACTCCGTAACATCCCTAGAGACTTGTTTGACATGGGCAGTGGAAGTAGAGATAACATCGACGATAGATCAGAAACTTTGCCCTTTCCAAAACAAAACTTAAACGATAATATCCCTAGTACTAGTGCACAATTTCAATGGGTTCATCAGGATACAGATGAAGATATTTACGAATAATGATGTAGTAAGATTTTAAGATTGTTTAATTATATGTAATATCATAATTTAAATCTTGGTCTTATTATATATTTCAACTATTTTATATGTGATGTTATTGTTGTAATTAGTTATTAAGTTTTCAACTATTTTATGTGTATTGTAGATAAAATGGCTAGAAGAAAAATTCTAAGGGGAGGCATTGTTCAAAATGATCCAAACTCGATAGAAACAAATAGTACTGAACAACAGACAGCAATTGGATCTTCGAATGTTCCGATTACACCTGAGGATCCTACAGAAGTTCAAAGTAATTTTACATTTAATTTACATGCGTGTTGACTTATAATTGATTTATTTTTAAAATTCTTATATTATAATATACCATTTGTAGCTGAAAATGGTAGGACGCGCAGAGGTCGAGGACGTACGCTACTTAGAGAGTTATACGAGTTAGATCCAATCGAGCGTGTCAAAGTTGGATGAAACAGTTTTGGTCAGCCTGTTGGATCAGAAGCTCGACTTTTAGCAGGATACATGAGCATTTTAGCACGAAATGCGAATATGTTGCCTATCAACTACGAGTCATGGCATCAAATGCCCGATAGCAACAAAAACCAAGACCTCGATAATATTAAGGTAACAAAATGTTAATGTCATCTGTAATGCTTGGGAAATAGTTTCATTTATATTTACTTTATTAACTTGTGTTTTTTGTAGGCGAGGTTTGCTTTAGAGGTCTCGGATGCTTATGTAAAGAAGGCATTGGGAAAAAGATGGAGAGACAATAAAAGTACTTTGAAGAAAAATTATTATAAGACAAAAACAACCCTCGATGAGAAATTGCAAAATGTCCCGCCGGGTATGTTGAGGTACCAATGGGAAGATGCGGTTAGATTTCGGCATTCGAAGAAAGGCGAGGTATGACGTACTTCCAAACTATTGTAATTATTTTGGTTTATAGTATTTACTATTTACGTACTAAAAATTTCATAACGTAGGATCGTGAACAAGTTGGAAAAAGGAACAGGCAGAAACAAGAATTCACTCACACAACCGGGTCGAGAAGTTTTGCATGTGTAGCTGAGGCGGAGGTATTTTTAATTTTTTTAATATTGTTAAATATGTATAACTTTCCATTAAATAATATTTTTAGTACTATATTGTAAGAACTGTCGTCCGGTCAAAAAGTTGGATGCCTTCAACTTTTTGAAATTACACATAGGAAGAAAGATGGATCTCCCATGACTCCTGAAACTGGTGAAATAATGGTACGTTTACTTAATACGATTTGACTTGTTTTAGTTATTTATAGTGTTTATTTTCTAATGGTTTAATTCATTGCTTGTAATGCGACTATTGTTATGTTGCATATTTTTTTTAATATATATTGCGTTCCTAACTATGTGATTTATTTATTAGGAAAAACTAAAGGATAAAAAGGCGGAGTACAAAGCGATTGCTTCTAGTGATAGTTCTGTTCGTCTTGAAGACATTGATAACCGGATTATTACTGAAGTTTTAGGTCCTGAAAGGTATGGTCGGGTTCGATTTCAAGGATCTTTTGTTAGCCTAACCCAATATTTTGGATCCAGCTCGCAGCAATACATGGCTTCGGGGAGTCAGGCTCAAGCTGAAGTTCAGAGGTTAAAAGACCAGATGACTCAGATGCAAGCGACCACAGCTGAGGTTCAAAGGAAATATGAAGAACTCTAGCTACAACTTAAAGCAGAGGCGGCAGCGAGGGAAGCAAAGGCTGCAGCGAGAGAAGCAGAGGTTCAAAAGAAATATGAAGAACTCCAGCTACAACTTAAAGCTGATCCGGCATCGAGAGAAGTAGAGCAGATCAGAAAGTACGACGAACTCCAGCAGCAGCTTCAGAGTATGATGAAGATGTTTCAGTCGCAACTTCCACCGTCATAGTGTATTGCATAAATATTTTTATCATTTTAACTTTTAACATTTTTGCAAAAATAATATGAATTCACTTTTATTTATTGATATTAATATTATTTTATTCGTTTAATTTGAAATATTATATAAATTTATTGCTTTTGGCTGGTTTAGATCTGGTTGTTTTTGATTTGTTGCTACAGGAGGGCTGAAAAAATGAAAAATTTAATATAAAAAAATTTAAAAAATAGTGGCCTTTTTGTACAAAAGCGCCGCTAAAGAACATGTTCTTTAGCGGCGCTTAGAAAAAAACACCGCTAAAGATAATGTTCTTTAGCGGCGATTAGACAAAAAAGCCGCTAAAGATAATGTTCTTTAGCGGCGCTTAGACAAAAACGCCGCTAAAGATCATGTTCTTTAGCGGCACTTAGAAAAAAACGCCGCTAAAGACCATGTTCTTTAGCGGCGCTTAGGAAAAAAACGTCGCTAAAGAACATGATCTGTAGCGGCTTTTTTTCTAAGCGCCGCTAAAGAACATAGTCTTTAGCGACGTTTTTGTTTGTAAACGCTGCAAACATTTGCGACGTTTTCGTTAGCGGCCTTTTTGCGGCGCTTGTTGAAGCGCCGCAAATACCTTTAGTGGTGTTAAAAAGCGCCGCTAAAGGCCTAAAAAAACGCCGCTAAAGACCTGTTTTGGTGTAGTGTTTTGTTCATTTTTTATTTTTACTTTTGTTTTGTTCAAAATATATATGTATATACGCATATGCAGAAAAAAAAGAAAAATAAATAAAAAAAACCCTTTTTTGAATTTTCGGCCACCATGTACGGTGGCCGGCACGACGGCGGCCACGGCGGTCATCGGTCGAGATCTAGGCCGGAGGTGGAGAGCCTGAGAGAGAATGAAATCCTTTTTTTCTTTTTTTTTTTCTGGAAGAGGGAAGGGAAATGAGCATTTTTGAAAAAAATTTACCTTTTATACTAGTATTGAAACGGCGCCGTTTTGCACTTAAGGGTCAGGTGCCAAAATGACGTCGTTTTGGCCCTGACCCGCGCGATGACCCGACCCTGGGGGAGGATCCACGTGTTTTCTTCAAATGGTATATTTGCGCGTGCAGTCCCTCTGACTTCGTAGCGCATTGCAATTTGGCCCCTTTTTCGTTATTTTCTTTTATTTTAATTTAGCCACAATGTTTTATTTTTGTTTCGATTTAGTCCATTGAAGTGTTGCGTTTTGGGGCTTTCGTTTATTTGCAATTTTGGTCCCCCCTCTTTCGGCGCGTGTTGCATTTTAGTCCTTTTCGTTTTTTTATTTTGAATTCGCCTAGTATTTTTTGTTTTTATTTCGATTTAGTCCGTTTTTTAGCAATTTTATGGTATTATTATTATTATTATTAGTTTGGTTTTTCTTATATCTATTCGTTACTGTTTTGATAAGTATGTTAACTAATTTTCTTCTAACTTTATTTTCATAATATATGTATATATACCTACGTATATTTATATATATATGCGTACACGTATTTTTTTTATATTTTATAATATTCATGCATATATATTTCATAACATATACATTTATGTGCACTTTTATTTTCATAGGTATATGCATGTTTAATATTTAATAATATATATACACGATTATATTATTATCTATTTTATAATTTATGCATGTATGTATTTATATGCTCATTTTAAATTTTTATATTTATATGCCTACGTTTTTACAATACGTATATATATATGTTTATATATCTTTTATAATCGTATGATTTTGTTATTTTTGTTCACTCATTTATTTATATATGTATTGTACAAAGCCCAAAATTTACCCCAGCCCAACACCCAAATCAGCCCAAACCCTAGAAAAACCTAATCCCTCCTAACCCATTTACAAAATTAACCCAGCACCATGGCCCAATAAGATAAGCCCACGTGAGACTAGGATTTCAGAGACTGAAACCCTAGTGCCCCACTTGCGCCGCGCTCCTCTCGCCTCTGCTCCACCGCCATTGTCATGACATCAAGTACCTGCAAACATTTAAAGAGAAACGACAGCACTAGCAATGAAAGAGATGTATAAAAGCCGAACTTGGCTATCATTTTAGGGGTCGACTTCCTCTATTTCCTTTTGTAAGCACACCATTTAAAAATAAAAAGAAAGGGAGCAACAAATTGAAGCAAAAAGGCAGAAACAGATCCAAGGTCTTTTTATTTATTTCTATCATTTCGAAAACACGTATCCATTACAAACTTTTTTTACACAGCATATACATTTATATATACAAATAGAGTTAAAAGAAAACAAGAAAAGTACCTGCTTTTAGATCGGCCGAAAAGTACCTGCAGAGAAAAGAGCCTCCCTTTTTTTTGAAAATGAGAAAGAAATGAAATTTTTAAAATAAGTTTGGCTTTTATAGCCCGAATCAAACGACGCCGTTTTAGCCTTAGGATCCGCGTGTTGAGCCGACCCGCCAGGAGGATCCGCGTGTTTTGTCAAAAGGGGAAAATTTTGCTTTTGGCTCCTCCGTGTTCTAGCGTTTCGCAATCAGATTTCTTTTATTTTTTAAAATTTTACCCTTTTATTTATTTTCAATTTCAATTTGATCCCTAATAGGACGACGTCGTTTTATACGGGTGGGGAAATTTTCCGTTTTGGTCCTCCTTCTTTCGCGCGCATTACCATTTAATCCTTGTAGTTATTTTGTTTTCATTTCGAGCCCAAAATTTAATGTTGTCTTCAATTTAATTCTTTTTTTTCTATTTAGGTTGTTTTATTTTAAAAATTAATTGTTTTAACATCATTAATATTATTATTATTATTATTATTATTATTATTATTATGCTTGTACATTATACATATATTCTATACTTTGTAATCTATATATGTATTAATGCATTACATACATATTTTACAATATATATAAACATAAATTTACCTTTTATTTTATAACTTATATACATATTTTTATACCTTTCTAATATATTACTTTATACCTTATTATTTATTTATCTTTATATACACATATACTTAATATCTTATATATATCTTCATGTATTCTTACATATTTATACATTTTTTATACGTATTATATATATATATGTTTTCTATATCCTATATATACGTGTATATATATATACATAACTATATATGTCTATATACATATTTTTACTTTCATATAGATATACATACATCCTTTTGCATTTTTTACTTTCACTAGTTTATTCCCTCTTATCTGCTTACATATTCGTTATTCGGCATGTTATTAATTCGTTCTTTTTACTGTTTTTTTTACTAACCGTTCGTATTATGTTACGATATCGTGATCATTATATCATATGCATATCCACCACATGAGTTGCTTGTGCATTTTTTTTACGACTTCATGTTTTTATTTTACTTCACTTAACATATCAAAATTTATTTTTTTGTGTCTCGATATTCGAAAAATGGTGCTCCGACTTACGGGGTTTCGATTCTCTCGATAAATCTAAATACGCGAATCATTTCAAACAAAGTGTTTAAATGCTCTCGGGAATTAACGAAAAGTCGTGTTCTAACTCACGGGACATGATCTCTTTTCCTAAACCCGAGATAATCAAATATCTTTCAAAATAAATAAATTCCAACATTCATTTGCGAATCAGGAAATTCAAGGCATTGTGTCCTAACTTACGGGACGTGATTCTCTTCCTCGATCAAACGTGAAGTATGTCATTTTTCTTTTCAAATATTTTTCGTATTTTAGCACAAGTGTCGTATTTTTAAAATTCTTCAAATTTTTCAATTTTCGACATTAAGACATTAACTAATCAACTAGGTACCAATTTTGGGCGTTACGAGGGTGCTAATCCTTCCTCGTACGTAACCGACTCCCGAACCCATTTTTCTAGATTTCGTGGACCAAAATTGTTGTTTTAATAAAATTAAATTGTTTATTAAAAACAACCACTTTTCAAGGTGACCCGATCACACATCACCAAAAAAAGATTGGTGGCGACTCCCACTTTCGATTTCATTTTTCAAAATCAAAGTCGACCCCGTTTTCATCAAAAAAATGGTGTCAACATGTATTATTGTTTGTTTTATTACTTTAGTTTCTTATTATTTGTTGTTTTGCTCGTATGATTGTTTTTATTGTTTATTATTTTGCTTATATCATTTTATTTGTATTGTCATCATTATTATTATCTTGCATTCATTTTTACTCAGATTCTTGAAAAAGAAAATTTTAAAAATATAAGTAATACTCGATATTTAGGATCTTCGAGAGAATCGAGCCCTAACGCATTGGGTTCCGATTTTCTTCGTTGAATCTAAATAATCGAGATTACTATTTTAAAAAATGTATAATAAAAAACTCATTATCGGGAATTCCATACGTTGTGTCCTAACACATTGGATATGACACGTTTTTTTCCTGAGATGATAATTTTTTCTAAAAAATAATAAAGGCAGTATTTTGCATTTAGATTTGAGAATGTCATGCCCTAACTTACTGGGTTTCGATTTTCACAATAAATCTAAATACGCAAATCTTTTCAAACTCAAGTTTTAAACGATCTCGGGAATTGAAAAAGATTGTGTCCTAACTTATTGGTCGTGATCCCTTTTTTAAAGTCCGAGATAGCTAAATATCTTTTAAATAAGCAAATTTTTAGCATTCATTCGCGTTTCGGGAATTCGAGACATTGTGTCCTAACTTACTGGATATGATTCTTTTTCTCGATTAACGTGAAATATGCCCCATTTTCCCAAAAATTTTCAATATTTTAATACCAGGATCGTATTTCTAAAATTTTTCAAAGTTTTCAATTTTCGATATTAAGACATTAAGTAATCAACTAGGTACCAATTTTGGGCGTATCGAGGGTGATAATCCTTCCTCGTGCGTAACCGACTCCCGAACCTGTTTTTTTTTTAAATTTCATGGACCAAAACCGTTGTTTTAATAAAATCAAATCATTTATCAAAAACAACCACTTTTCAAGGTGACCCGATCACACCTTATCAAAAAGGATTGGTGGCGACTCCCGTTTTTTTTCATTTTTCAAAACCCAAGTTGACCCCGTTTTCATCAAGAAAAATGGTGTCAACAAAAAACGCCGCTAAATCCTCGAGCATTAGCGGCGCATTATTAAAAACGCCGCTAAAACCTCGAGCATTAGCGGTGATATTCTGAAAACGCCACTAAAGCCCCCGAAAGGTCAACAAACGACGCCGTTTGGTTTCGTTTTATTGGCTGCACAATCTTTAGCGGCGATTTTCGTAAAGCGCCACTAATGATCGATTTTTACCGGTGTTTTTGTTTCAAACGCCGCTAAAAGCCTGTTTTAGTGTAGTGATAATCTATAAATTTTTAGATTAATAATAGTAAAATTATACTTTGGCCCCTAAAAATAATACAATTTTAATTTAACTCTTTAAAATTTATAAAGATATAAATTATTAAAATAATAAAATTTTATTTTTATTATCATAAAAATATATAATTTCCCAAAATAAATTTTTTTGCTCTACCACTGCATGTATCCAAAGGCCAAACATGGCTGAGCAATACTTTGAAAGCCACAACGGGAATTTTGTTGGGTTGTTAATCCAATCGACAGCTACTTAGGCAATCACTTCTGGTAATGAGTCTCGTAAAGGAAACCCACTTTGATGCCTTAAAGACGAGGGTTGCCTCCTTAATAGCAAGGATTTCAGTTTCAGTTGCAGTATTGGATGCGACAAGTTTAGAGAAAACAAGTAACACAGCCACACAGTCATCATGCAAAATATTGCCAATACCTCCTAATTTGATATTGAATTTAAGGCATCACTTTGACGGAGGCTTCCATTTATGGTCAATTCCATATTTCTTAGTTTTATCAGATGGGAAAAAGTTAGAGGGGGAGAGAAAAAAAAAATCATGTACTCTCACACAAGAAGATAGCCATTTAGCGACGAAACTCTTTTATTAATTTGATATTATTCACATGCAGTGGCAGAGAGTAGTGGTGACCGGGGAGGGGGCTGGCGTAAATAGTAAATTTTTAATTTAGACCCTTTATAATTTATAAAATTGTAAATTAGTAATAGTAAAATTGTACATTGGTATCTCAAAAACGGTAAAAATTTGATTTAATCTTTTAAAAAATTATAAAATATAGACTATTAAAATGATAAAATGATATTTTTATCATCGTAAAAATATACAATTTAATTCTGACCCAAAAAAATAAATATCAGGCTCCGCGAGTGTTCATATAAATGAGCAAAAGTTTTTAGGTAATTGTTAATTTTAATGCACAAATTTATATTGGTTTAGTTTTAGAGTCCCAATATTCCAAGAACACAATTTAGAGAAAATGAAGTTAAAAATGGGTAGAAAAATCAAAGCTGCAGTTCATGTTTTGAAGTATAAACACAACACATCTCCCAATTCGGAACGGATGTTTCAAGCTCATATCCATGTAGAAATATAAAAAGCGTCAGCTCGCATTATGAAACTTTGGACACCTAACATACGAATTGATTAATAATTTTGTAGAATTGTTAGAAAATCCATTTACATCCAATTGCTATACTGAGGCGAGGATACAATAAGAATCTATTGCAAGGCAATCACCCGAATCCAGTTTTGATTATGATTCAACATCTTTTGGAATATAGCCTCCTGACTCAGAGTCACCATTAAATGAAAATCTCATTGGATGGTTTGTCGAAGTCCTTGGTGACTATAACAAAGATGAGGAAACAAAGGCCCTTGTTGAAGTCGGTGAAGAAGAAAACATAAGAGTTGATGTGAACGATCGTAACGATTTTATTTTAAGTGATGTTGAAAAATGCGGTTTCGAATTTTTTTGTAAATATATTGAAGTACGGTTACGTAATGTAACCGAGAAAATAATTAATTAAAGTTCAGATACTAATTGTAAACATGAAGACGTAAATAACAATTATCTAAAGAACTGAAATGATTAATTAACCAAATTGAAATGATAGATAATGGAGTGTAATGATATTATCCATTAAGTTTGGTTAATTATAATTAACGGATAAAATTAAAATTAATTAAAGTAATAACCATAATTAATTAAATTAATCAAAGTTTAATGATGTTTAGTTAAGTGGAAAGAAAGAATTTACACTTAAAATTAAATCAAACATAAAATGACATCAACCCATAATCATCAAGATAAATAAATTCAATTGGTTCCAAATTAAGCATATTTTTTAAAAAATAATTGAATAAAGTCAATAATTAGTTTGTATTAGTTTATAACTAGAAGCTTGTCTCCATTTATACGTTTTGTTTTGTTTAGAAAATATGCAAATTGACTTAGATTGCTTAAATCCATAAGAAATGTTTTGGATGGAATTTAGGTAGAGATCTTCCACCTGTTTTTTTTTTTTTGCCAAAAAGATCTACCCTCTTTTCTAATGAATTTAATAAATGTGTGTTGATTTTAATAAAAGTGATCCATTTAAAAATGTGTTATGTCAATTTTGAGGTGAATTTAATACTTATTATTTTTGTTAAATTTGGCCTTTGATTTTTTTTAAATAGTTAAATTTGATTATTAATCTTTTAAAAAAAAAGTCGAAATGATTTTTTAACAAGAATACTAACTTAAATGTTAAAATTTTAAACACGACAATTTATATGACAATCCACATGTACTCCATACTAACTTTTATGAACTTTTTATATTTTTAATTTTGATTTTGATTTTTTCTTTAATTTTATAATTTTTAAATTATTTGTTGACATGACATATAAGACAAATGATGTTATGTTAGCATGATATGTAAATGCACGCCAACAATATTAAAAAAAATTAATATTTTAGTTATTATTTCTGTTAAAAAAGTGATTTAACTCTTTTTTGAAATCAAATTTAGCTAAAAAATAAATAAGAGCCAAATTGACAGAAAATATAAATGTTGAAGACTAAATTTATTATTATGTCTTTAAAAAAACACTTATAAAAATTAGTTTTTTTTAATTGACAAATTGCACCTTAAACTATACCTACTTTTTCAACTGGGTACCTTAACTCTTTTTTTTTATTATGAGAAATAGTACTTAAACTATTTCCTCCCTTACCCAAATCATCTCAAACCTTAACACCTTTAAGAAAAACCATTGACCAATTATATGGTGTAACAAAAACATTCATAGATTACTTTTTGTTAAACCATTGACTAAATTGCTTAAATTCATAAGAAAAGTTTTGGATGAAATCTGGGTAGAAATCTTCCTCTTCTTCTTTTTTTTCCCAAAAGGATTTTCCTTTTTTTTTCAATTAATGCAATATATATGCCATATATCACATGTTAATTTTAAAAAAAGTCATCTATTTAAAAATTGATTATAATTAAATCAAATGACATCAACCCATAATAATCAAAATTAATAATTTGAATTGGTTCCAACTTAATTAAATTAACCATATTTTAAAAAATAATTTAATAAAAACAATAATTATAAATTAAATTATTAGTTTGTATTAGTTTATAAAGGAGTTTACGTTGGTTTATCCATTAAAACACTTCAATTCCATCGTGTAGGGAATATTTATAGGATGAATTTTTGGATATTTTATAGAGAATGAAATACTGTCCCAATTAATTGTGTCGAGAATGTTGGAAAAAGTCGGTTCGAAAATAATTTTCTTGGATAGCAAAAAAAAATTAAAATTTTTAAAACCAAACCAATTTGTGATATTTATAACAATAAACTTTTCTTGAAATTATACTTGTGTTTTGGACTAGACATATCTTTGTCACTCCCGGCTTTCAACCAAATGGTCTTCTCCACTATTCTCGTACCACAAACTGTTTCGAGTGTAGGCTCGAACACTTTCAAATCAAATATAGAACCAAAAATTATTTACTTTACTTTCAGTGAGAACGTAATTTTTTTCTAATAGAAATCGGTAAATTTGTTATTCTTAGCAAATAGAATTTATTCTGGAAAATAAATCTTCATTACTTTCTAGCAGAATAGCAATATCTCAAAATTGTATATAACTTATTGTATTTTTAGCCCTACCGATTCCATCTATTTATAGGGAAAGGAAGTGAAATCCTAGTTGAATTAGTAGAAGCATTTTAATGTCTATTTAATAGAAAAACAATCTCCTAGTTGAAATAAGAGAGAGAAGGGCTAATACAGTGTGCTTCCCC
This sequence comes from Gossypium hirsutum, assembly GCF_007990345.1. NCBI lineage: Eukaryota > Viridiplantae > Streptophyta > Magnoliopsida > Malvales > Malvaceae > Gossypium > Gossypium hirsutum. The sequence goes on along the minus strand of NC_053447.1, from coordinate 52,923,069 downwards.
TCATATGTATTATGATGGAGATTCAAACATTTTCCGTATTGGGTCCAATTATATGTTTCCTAAATTTTTAACCCAATACTTTATAATTTAATCCAACCAAATACATGTTTTTTTATTTCTTAAAATAGACATTATTTATTAACTTAAATTAAATTAAATTAATTTTTCAATTAAATACTTTTTTCAACCCAATTCTAATTTCTTTAAAATCATGACAACTTTACCGTAAAAATCTATGAGAAAATATATTTAATTTCTACATTCAAAGGATTCCCTTGTGACGCTCATAGTGTGACATATCTTAATTTTGAGTAGATGATGAATAATATATGTGTGATTCGTATACTTTAGTGTAAGTCAAAGTCTGAGTTCAAATATATAAGGAATCGAATGTTGGTGCGTTTGGTATACGACTTCTGTAGTATGTAGCATCATTCAAATAGTGGAAATCATAGTCCAATTAAAGGGTAAATAATATCCTCTCATTTGCATTATATGATAGAAGAAAAGTAAACGTGGCCACAAGTCATTGGACAAACACTTAGTAAGTAGCTTTTGAAATGATATCTAATTAGGAAAAACTCAATCACGATATTATAGCGGAATGACTTCGTGACTAAATAAATTTATAATTAATAGGCGAAAGCTAAAACTTAATTATAAATTATTTGAGCTCTAATTATATATATCCAATCGGTCCCCCTCACTAGCTTGTTGAAACAAAAAATTAATTGCATGTAAAACCAAATGGATAGAAATGAATGAAAATGATGAAGTAAGATAAATGGTTCGCATTCATAAATGAATGTGTTTTCTCGCTAAGTATAGAAATGATTTGAGCATTAATTTAAATTTTTTCGAATTATTGTTTAATTAATTATAATTAAATAATCGAAGTTTGAAATGGAATTAAATTAATTAGTCATTATAGATTTTGAATAAGAAAATTAAATATATTTCATCATAGATCCTTTTACAATAAAGTTGTTATGACTTTAACAGAATTAGAATTGGGTTGGAACAATTATTTAAGTCAAAAGTTAATTTAGTTAAAGTAATTAAGTAACTCATTGAGAAATAGAAAACAAGTTTTGAGTTGAATTAAATTATAAAGTATTGGGTCAAAAGTTTAAGTAACGTATATAATTGGACCTAATACATAAGAGACCAAAATTCTCCTCATAAAGAAGAGAGAGGCAGTAGCCCTAGTAATATTTATTAGGGTGTGTCGCCCACCCCTACTCTAGGTAAAGTAAGAGTGTGTTTTCTATTTAAATATCATTATTTTACAAATGTTTATTCAATCAAGATTCTTGTATCTCCCCTTGTAAATAGATGAAATCGATCGACCTAAAAGAATAAGTTTCCATACACCGTTATTCTAGAAGAAAATAGTGGAATTGTTTTATCTAAGAATAAATTATATTTTCTGGTAATTACAGTATTTTTCAGTTTCTATTGAGGGAAATTACTTTCCTAGTGAAATTAATTGCATTGCTTCTTTTTTTTGTGTGTTTAATTCGGGTTGCTCAAGCCTACGCTCTGCGCAATTCAGGGAACGAGAATAGTGGATAAGGTCTTTTGGTTGAAAGCCAAGATCGATTTAAATCCATCTCGCACAAAGAAAAAATATTTTTTGGTAAAGGATTATTACTATAAATATCACAAAATGACACAGTTTTAAAAATTTTTAAACTTTAACTATAACTATTAAAATTATTTTTTTAACCAATTTTTTCAACATAAGGTGTAAGTGGATCTACAAGAAAAAAAAAAGAAATGCGAAAGGAAATATTAAAACCTATAAGACAAGACTTGTAGAAATGGGTTATACGTAAAAAGAATGCATTGATTATGATGAAATCATCTCGCTAGTAGCAATGCTTAAGTTTATCTGCATTCTATTGTCCATTGTAGCGGCTCTCGATTACAAGATCTAAAAAATGGATGTCGAAGAGGATATTTATATGGTGTAACCCACTAGTTATCTAGCTACAACACAATAGCATCAAGTTTGCAAGCTTTTAACACCCATCTATGGACTTCAACAAACATTTTGCCCATGGAATCAAATGTTTGATTAAGTAATAGCAACCTTTGGGTTTGAGCAAAACGCTAATGAACTTTTGTGTTTATTAAAAAAATAAATGATGGAAAAGTAACTTTTTTTGTTCTATATCTCAATTTTATTTTGCTCATTGGGAATGATATAAGGATATATCATCGGTTAAATTGTGGCTGATGCAATAGTTTTGTATAAATGAATTGGTGAAGTTAATTATATTATGGTTAAAAATTGAAAAAAAACAAAATGATAGTCTTATCACAAGCTTCATACATAAATAAGATTCTAAAACGTTTTGCAAAGATTAATTCAGAGAATGGGACACAACCTTCTGTATCAAACTTAAGTGTTTCTTTGGATGACTGTGCTAAGACAATAGAAGAAAGAGGGTCTATGAGAAAGGTTTCATATGTTTCAGCAATATGAAGCCTTGAGTATATTATGCTTTGCGCATATCTAAATATTTGTTTTGCAATAGGATTGATAAGTCAATACTAAAACCACCACTCAAGAAGAAACCACAAAAAGGCATAAAACTCAACCAAACATTATATCAAGAATCATCCAAGGTCATCATTCTGTAAATGAAGATGCTAAACCATCACCGGTCAACCACTAAGACCACCACACAAAACCAATATGACATGAAAATTCAGGATGAACAATGAACCCAAACAATCAAACTCGAATAAACCAAATGATAGTTTCTAAATGCCACAAACTTCATATTCCAAAGAAAGGGCGGTGCTACATAAAGAATCATCAAATCATATCCTAGAATACCACCATACACACCCTTCAGATCAACAGGCACCTTTAACAATGAAAAGCATTAGTCCCAACATAAATCCATATCACATCCGATCTTTACACCTCCAAGGAAATAAAAACAAAACAACAAAAGGGATTAAAACTGCCTCTACAAAAGGTGCAATTTAAATAAAACTTCACAAAGTTAAATCCCAACATCAAAGGCATGCTTTGCAAACTTGATATTTTAACCATTCCTACCAATGCCAATATGCTCTCTTGAAAAAAGGAATTTACTAAAAAGTTATTCACCAATAAATGAATTTTAGAAGAATGAACATATAACCAGCTATGACTAGCTAACTGAAATTGTAACAAATTAACTAATTACATAATGGTTATAATTAATTACGTAATGCCATTTACTAAAAGAACTATCCAAAGCAGACTCCACCAAACAAGAAAAAACAGAAAAGAAAAAATAAACACAGGCCCCTTAAAGAAACAAAAGCCCAATGCATTAAATAAAAGACAAAAGGACGACGAAATAAGTAAAATATTACTACTAAATAACTAAAAAGAAGATTAAACAAGTGTGGCTTTCTAATGATTCGAATTTATAGACTTAATGCCTAAGTAATTCAAGTGGCGACTTACAGTTGCATATAGTCTCCATGGGCTGCATAATCCAACAATGAATTTGGTCAGACAATGGACTTGATGACCCAAAGATGGACAACAACAAAATGGGCACTTACAACCAGCCCAAAACTCAAGTCCAACATGGACCTATTACATGATTAAAATAAAATTATCCAACTTGTCCTAGAAACAAAAAGGTTTATCGAACAGTATTTTTTTAAACAATCATTGTAAATGTTAAGGTTTCAAAATATAAAAACCATTTTTTGTTTTCTTAAAATGAAAACAGACTAGATGTTATTAACTTAGTAAAGAAAGTCCCAAGAAAGACGATTGAGGAAACCATAACCGTAAAAAATAAAATAACCCTAAACAAAGTTATTGTTCACATACAAGAAAAATTAACACCCACTCTCCAGCTTACAGAAGCGTCACGTGCTGTGGCTGCCCTGGAGCATGCGCGTTAAAAGAAATGATTTTGGAAAAACTATTTTGAAAAGCAATTTTAACTGCAAATGACGGTGTCAATTGTAATATTGTAGTGCCAATGGGATACTCGAGTATTCCAAGGTTTGAACCCAAAGGATGCCATGTGGATAAATGTATTTATCAAGTTACTTACAAATTAAGCAATTACTAATCTAATTGAGACGAAAATTGTTAGTGCAAGTCCAAATAAAATTGGTTATAAACTGAAATTAAACTATTAATTAAACCAACTAAGCTAAACTTTCTTCCTAATGTTTTAGATAACGTAAATGATTAAACGATGCTCGATTGATTAGTTGAATGCTAATTAAACTAATAAACTTATATTGATTATATTGGTTGTCACTCTTAGTTAGGAATCTCCTCTCCGTCTCATCCTAGATTAAAAGATACCACCTAAGGTTACTTCTCGGTCTCACCTAGGCATATTGATTACCTCTTAGCCTCACTACTCGACACAATTATATCGAACTATCTAAGGATAAACTCTCATCTTAGTCTCGTTTATCTAGGTTTTTCACTAGAGGCGCCAATTTAATGTATTAAGCATTTCAATATAATCGAACAACCAATCAATCAAGAATAGACATTAACTTAAGCTAACAAACAACCAAACAATCGGTCATTTAACAAATTTAGCACATACTCAAACTCAAATTCCAAGCAAACATTTTATCAAACATATTGTAATCATAAAATGAAAGCAAAAGGTTTAAGAAAATGATCATTCACTTGATGAAGATCTATTGAAACCCGAGGGGTTGTGCATCATTGTTTACAAAATCTTTAACAATAAGAAATAAATAAAATTGTTACACTAAGATCTAACCTAAAAAGAAACAAAGAAATCCTAAACTAAAAATGAAAAGGGAAAAAAAGAGAGAAAGAAAACCTAATCTAAAAACTAAAAACCCTAAAGAAACTATCCATCACCAAAAATCTAGAATGAAAGGCTTATAAAGTTGTATTTATAGCCTACTAACATTTAACCTGACATTGACTACTTTTCCAATAAGTAAAAAGAAGACATAAGTTTGTTTGGACACAAAATTGCCCCTGTAGTTTTTGTAATGCCCTGATTTATTTAGCTTTGTTTTTATGAATTTTGTCATAATTAAGTATCTACTTCAGTGGTTAAGTGATGTTGGTGTGTGTTTGAGGTCTTCAGTTCAAGTCTCACTTTTGAAATTTTTTTTATTCTAGCCTTATCCCTTTTGGGTGGGCTTATGTTATATTTTTGGTTAACTAATATTAGAATGAGTCTGCTGGTTCAAGTGGTAAGGTGTTAGCTAGCTTTAGGGTTTTGTGTTCGAACCCCCATGTGAGTGAAAGTTGTTATTTTTGCTTCTGTGAGTGTGTGCCGGTTGTGTAGTAGAAGTTCGGTGGGATTGAAATCTATGGTAGTTGGATGAGGTTAGTGGTCGGTTTTGATGGGATTTGGTAGTTAGTAGGGTTGTGGTGAGTTGGGATTTTAGTTTGAATTAATTTTTAATTTTAATTTTTTCCCAAAAATTCCCCTTTTTGTTTTTTTGATGTTATTGTTTCCCCTTCTTTTCTCTGCAACTTTTTATTTTGCTTTCTATCTATTCTATTCAACAAATCGATCATTCTAATCGTTGGGGTTCGGTGTTCCGGTTGTTCTTCGTTCGTTTTGGTAAGTCTGTAAGTTCGTTTGGTTTGGATTTCTTTCCTTTTGAATTGGCGTATTGGTGTTATGGTTAGGGAGTTTAATTTTTGTGAGTGTATTGCGTAAGAGAAGACTGTAAAGCAGTGAATTTTGCTCCAACGACCTAATTCGTGATAGTAGTTATTTTCGTTGTCAGTAAGTTCATGTGCGTTGTTCGGGTTATTGTTGTCAAATTGTTTACTATTTGCTATATAGTAGTTAGGATAATATTTTTTCTAAGTTTCGGAGGTCTCGGGATTACTTTCACATAAAAACGAACTAGGTGTGTAATGAAAACATGAGAAAGCATCAATCGGTGAAAGCCGAAAACCTAGCCTGTCGACGCCACACGGGCGTGTGCCTAGCCGTGTGGTAGGCCGTGTGTGACAGGTGTGTGTGGCCGTTTGGGCCACACAGGTTAGGCAAACTTGGACGTATCGGCCACACGGGCGTGTAGGCCATGAGCCAGGCCGTGTGGGCCATGAGCCAAGCTTTGTGGGCCACACGGGCAAGGCCATCTCAGACATGTGAGCCCACACGGGTAAGCCACACGGTATGTAGGTCTAAATTTCAGAATTTTTCCCTAGGGTTGTACACGTCGTTCCGATCAACTATGGGCCTTCCGTAGGGTCAATATGTATGGTATAAGCCTTAAAGCATGAAATCTGTTACTCTGTTAGACTGAAAATGACTTAAATAATACTTTTATGAGTATTATGAGACATGGTATGTACGATATGTTCTATCATGCTTAGGCATGTGTAATATCTATTTTATGAGCATGTGTGATGTATTAATTCTGATATATGTTATTACTGTCTATATTTGGTTATGGGATGGGATATGTGATATGTGGAGGAAGTATTCTGTGAGGAGATATTTTGCCAGTATACTGGCAGCACGGCTGTGATTATTCTAAAAAGTGTCGTATAGGCACTATGTGTTGTGTAGGGCTGGGTGTATGTTTTATACCCCCACGTGGTGTGTTGGGATTGTTAGATTTGGTGTGTAAAGGATAAGGGTAGGACTTTGTATATCTGTATCTATATAATTCTGTCGATAATCTGATTTTGTTAAGGATTTATGTCTGTATCTGTTCTGTTATGCGATAAAACTTGAATTTATGTTTCCATAGAGTTACATACTATGTTGTTAAAAGTCACTTTCTTTCTGTTTGCTCTATTCAGGTAACCCTCAGACTTAGGCGGGTCGGTGCGACGGAGGCTCACTTGTGACCACTTGTTCGTAAATTTCATTTACTTTAAAAGTTTACTTAATTTTATGGTTTTGAGAGTTTTGTAGTTTTGGGACTCTCTGGACTTTGGGGTTTTATTTTTGGATTTGGATTTGATTTGAGATTTATTGCGACGCTCGACAAAACAAATTACAAAAACAACTATTTTATACGATCAAAAGCTTTCGAGAAAATAAACTCGGTTTTCAAAATATAACGACTTTAAAACTTTCGCTGCAAATTATTGTTTTATTCGAAAGAGTATGCAATCGATTGTTTTCACTAATGAGTATAATGACATATTCTTTACAACAAAGAGGTACAATATTTTTAAAGGAAAAGACCGATTTCTAACTTTTCTTTGTAGCATCTCCAGATTCGACCATAACGTCTAGGCCGGGTTTAGAGTGTTACAATTTTTTTCACTTGTTAGGCTTGAGTATCGCGATACCCACAACAGTCTTGAGATTAAGAGTCTTGGGGGTCTCGATATGCTATACCCAGGTCTGGTATTGCGATACCACTGTAGATGACCTCTATTATCCTTATCTCAACACTGTTAGAGGTATCACGACTTTCATGCTTTGATATCGTGATACCCCTTTTTAGGTGATGCTTTATTTATGTTCGGGTTATCGTCAACTCCCTACAACACCCAACCAACTTGTTAAGTTTTCCATGGAACGATTGACCAATTTGGGTATAACAAATGGCTTAAATTAATAAAAATGATTTATTAACAACAAAAATAAAAATTGACAAAAACATATCAAAGTCGCTTAAATTACTTAAGAATAAGCTCCTTAAGTGTAATGGAGAACCTAATTTGACGTCTCAAATAACGATATATCATGTTGATCTTTTTAAAGCATCTAAAACTATGAGCCACTGGTACACGACTTCTCGCAACACAATATCTTATTATCGTGTTGCTCTTCACATTGTCCTCTCGATTGTGATTGTCAACGAGGCCTCACCATCTTCGTTCAATCTGATTTTGTCGCATCTATTGCAAAATAAGGAGCTCTACCAATCAGACAAGCTTTTGATTCCCTCTACAAGCCTTTTTAGCTAACGTATGAGCCATTGCGTTGGCTTAGTAATGTACATGTTGAACAAGGCACTCTTAGAAGCCCGCACTAATAGAAATCTATTCCCCGTGTGATCAATAGCACGTCAGCGGTGTCCAATGGGATGGTACTCGAACTAGTACAAGTAATCCCGCCTATAGCCCTTCTAACTCTCTAAAATAAGTCTGTATTAAAGTTGCAATAGGACATTATAGAAGCACACCGAGGCCAATAGAATTTCAATGCCGCCCAAGTATCCAATGTAATTTGGTAATCACGAAAGACATACTTCAGTGTTTCCACCACACCGCCATATCTGGGGCATAAAGCAGAACGAATTAATCGTCTATAAAGTATAGTAGAGTATGTAAGGAGATAATTAAGAAAATTCCTCCAGTTGAGGATCTTGACCTTAGAAGGAATATTCAGAAGCCATGATTTTTTGTAAAAGGCAGTGTATGTAGTTTGAGTAACAATGGTTATAGGTGTTTGTAAATCATGTAAAAGAATTTTGGAGGCACTTCTTAGAAAATACACTTTCGAAGCCTCACCCCTCTAAACTAGGCGATTAGCATGAGGGAAACACGCTAGAGGAATTCCCTGGATCCTCACAACATCAAATTCACTGAAGGTATTTCTTATCAAATCTAATTTCCATAATCTTGTACTTGAGTCAATTAAATCAGAGACGAAAATCTGTTCTCGTGCAATCGATAGCTGTATTGACAAGAAAACTTATTCCCCCAAGTACCCAAGCATCCCCCCAAACTGACACTTATGTTCCTATGCCGATCACTAAAAAATCCTCATATGGAGAAGTCCCCATGCTGCCCATATACTCTTCTACTTGTATGAAGGCATACTCCCTAACCTTTCATGAAGGAATTTCGAGTCGGGAAGTGTTTGGCTTTTAATGTTCTCGAAAGTAAAAAGTGAGTATTGCAAATTAGTCGCCATCCCTACTTCACAAATAACGCCAAATTAAACTCTGAAAAACTTCTAAACCCATGATTATCATGGGTGCACAAACATCGTTATTCGCAACAATAGATACCACGTTTATCATGGCTTTTCTACCACCAGAGCTTTCCAATAATGTTTTGTATTTCCAAACACAAGGATTTCGGTAATAAAAAACAAAGCATAGAATACATTGGAATAGCCTGGAGCACTACTTTAATGAACACTTTTCTACCCCAGTGCGATAGATTTCAAACATTCCAACTGCTAATCTTTTACTACTTCCGATCCTTCAACTCTTGAAATGAAAATTTCTTCCTACAACTAACCATATTCAAAAGACCCAAGTGTCTTTCCATATTCGCCGTTCATTGAACATTAAGCAACTAGGAAACCATTATTCTAGTATCATCTAAGACAGTAATATTGGAAAAATTCGTTGATTTGTCAAGGTTGACACATTGTCCCGAGCAACGTTCATATTCGATAAGAATGTCCTGAAAAACCTTCACACCCCTTTTAATGCCTCCTAAAATAAAATATAATCATTTGTGAACATCAAATGAAATATTTGTGGACTATGTTGACAGACCTTCACACCCACCCGTGACTCGTTCAACCGAGCCAACTTTAATATGGCAGAGAGCCCCTCACTGCAAAACAAAAATAGATAAAGGCTCAAAGGGTCCTCCTGTTGCAATCCTCTAGATGAGTTGAAACAAGTCCCCATTTCACCATTAAGAATGATGGAATAGAAAATTGAAGTTATACACCGTATTACTAGATCAACCCATGTTCACGTAAACGCCATCTGTAACATCATTCGTTCTAATAAATACCATCCCACACAATCGTAAGATTTGTTCATGTCCAACTTCAAAGCCAATATCATTTGCTCTCCATTCACTTTTGTTTAAACGTATGCAAGACTTCATAGGACAAAAGAACATTGTCGGTGATTAACCTCCTAAGAACGAACGCATGTTGTGCCTTATCAATATAGAGATCGAGAATCTTTCGAAATCTATTTGCAATCGTCTTAACAATTATCTTATGCAACACATTGTAAAGACTTAAAGGTCAAAATTTAGTGATATTTGTAGGGCACACCACCTTCGAAATAAGCGCTATATAAGTGTTGTTAAGCCTTGCCAAAGATTTACCATTGTTGAGGATTTCTAGACAGAACGTACCCATATCCTAGCTAATAATATGCTAGAATTTCTAGTAGAACAATGCTAGGAAACCATTTACTCTCGAAGCCTTCGTCTGACCCATCACTTTCATGGCAGTCACTAATTCCTCTTCCCCATATTCGTCCATCAACATATTATTCATATAATCAATCATGCACCTCTCCACTCCGGACAAAATGTGATCAATATTACCTACTCCCTATGTAGAAAAAAGACCCAAGAAATACTCATTCGCAATACGATCTATCTCATTAAAGTTTAAGGCCAAACTACGACCCTTCTACTGTAAACCACATATTTTGTTAGTACATCATCTCTGAGAAGCAAAGTTATGAAAAAAAATGGAAATATTCCTATCTCCTAACTTTAACTAGTGCGCCCTCACCCGTTGTTCCCAATACCTCTCCTCCTTCTCAATCTACATATTAATAAGCAAGTGAATATCCAGTAATTCCATTAGCATTGCCTCGGATCTTTCTTGGCCCTTGAAGTGCTTGAGTCTTCTCAAAAGGTTCTTCTCGATTGTTGACTTTTATGTTAATAAACCCCGTCCAATGTTACAATCTCTCGTTGAGCTTAAAAAGTTTATTCGAAATGTCTCCCATACTTGAATCCTACAAATACTTAATTTTTAACTTACAAAATCTTCTAAGCACCACCAGGATTCAAAGCGAAACCGCGAAACCGTCTTACTTTCTATTTGTATCCCCCTGATCCGTTTGCAAGAACAAAGGGAAATGGTCAAAGAAAGAATGAGACAGATGTAAGGAGAAATTCAAGAAAATATGCATCCAATTCGAAGAGGCGACTCCATGATCAAAATATTCCCAAATGATCGTCTCAAGCAAATTTCCCCTCTCCCATGTGAACCATACACCCGAGTATCCAACATCATGAAGTTGGCAAGCCTCCAACACCCTCTAAAATACTTCCATTCTCCCCTCCTCCCTTGGAAGTCCACATTTCTTTTCGAAAGAATATAGGCTGTCATTAAAATTACCGCAAACTAACCAAGGTAAAACATGCGAAGTCCCAAGGGTTTTCAACAAATTCCATGTATTAGATTTCTCTCGAGGATCAGGTTTCCCATAAAAAGTAGTAAATCTCCAACGAGGACTATTCGAACCCTCATATATCTCGATATCAATCTGATTCAATGAAAAACTTAGTAGTTGAACCAAATCACCATCATTCTATCCTGAACATAATCCACCTCGCAAACCATTCGTTGTAACATTAATACCATTATATCTACACCGTTTCTGAACTATTTCCATTCGTCGAGAAGTTTTTCCACTATAAAGAAGACGAGTTGACAATGATAGACTTTCAACATGTGATAAAGTCTGAAAATTGCTCGTAGGTCCCCCAAACTAAGGACATTCTAATATGGAATCTTCATAGTGTCCGATCGACTTGCCTACAAGCAGTCGCCAATATTTGTTGAATTGGAGCTTCAACACGCTCATCATTGATCTCTAACAAATTTGTACCCACAAAAATAATAGAGTCCATAATATCAAAATAAGGCCTCTTCTTCCAATCCAGAGTCGTAAGTAGGGAATCTTCATCATCATGCTCCATATTCGACCTATTCGCCCCACTCATGTTACTTTTTTTGAAAAGGTCAATTCTGTCTAACGAACCTTTTAAATTGATCCTGAGAATGAGATTGATATTATGCCATGGTGTCATCCTCTATCTCCCTCGTAAAGTATCTCTCAAAACCAACTCACTCCCTTCATCCTATAGCCAAATGTTGTTTGTCATAGCAACCCTCCTATGTTGCATATAGAGAGACAAATCCTAGTGCAATTCCAACCCTTCCCCCTGGTTAAGACGTAGTAGACAGAAAGGGTCTTTATATCTTAAACAACTACACAAAAAGCATAATAGAGCCAGCTGTTCATATTTGAAGGTAACATAGAAAATTTGCAATGGAGAAAGCATGATCCACTTATGTTGCTTCAAAGGTTTACGAATATCAATGAGCACCCTAATTTGTAAGAAACTTTTCAACCCTCTAGGAAGTTTTTTTGAATCGTACTCCAAAAAAGTACCAATAAAGTTTCTAAATTGTTGAGCCACTAATTTTAAAAAGAACCTTGGAGGCAAATCATGCACTTGGAACCAAAATGCAGAAGACACCAATGGAACAGTCAGAGGACCATCTTCCTCTCGCAACCAATGAAAAACCAGAAGATGGCCATTAAAAGTCCACGAGGCATCGCTGATCACACGATCCACATCAACCTTGTGGAAAAATTTAAAAAGAAACCACTTCGCCCCAAATTCTGAAATTTCCACTCCTTTCAAGGGGTACCACAGATTGGCCATAGTATTCCGCATAGCCTTAAAATTGACCACATTGATAGTTAGAAGATAGCCCACCAAACAAAATTCATAAATTGATCGGTGTGAACCCTTATCACAAAAAAAAAGCTATGCTTATTCTTCGCCATCCATAATACACAAATCGACAATTCCTTTCTCCATAAATTTTAAAGAAATTTACTACACCAAGAAAAACAACTCTAGTAGTGATCAAGTTTGACAAAACACAAAGACAATATGTAATAGTTTGTTCTTCAGTGGTGTCAGAAACAGTGGTTTCGGAACCATGATTTCGATGTGTGAGTCTTATAAATATTAATTATTTAATATTTACGAGGTCATTAGTATTGTTTTAAAATTTGGTTTAAAAATTTTAACGTTTAGATAGTTAATTAAAGAAAAAAAAAGACTAAATTGTAAAAAAATATAAAAGTCAATTGCTATTAGAATTTTAGTGCCAATTAAGTGATTAAGTAAAATAGTATGGTTTAATATGGCAAATAAACCATTTCAATAGTGAGTGGACAGTAGGTAGTGGGAAATTAATTAAAAATATGAAGTAATGGCATTTTTATAATTAAGTTAAAATCAAAACAAAAGAAAATAAAAGAAATGGGTAATCTTTTTTATTTTATTTTGGCTGGAGAACCGAATGCCATAGTTGGGAGAACAAGAAGCTTTGGTTTTCTATTTTCCCTTGCATGTAAGTGTGTTTACCATTTGTTTTTCATGAATTTTATGTTTTTGAGATAGTTGAAACTAGGTCTAGCTCACCCGTACTTCTGTTTTTGAAATTATTAAATATTTTAATATGTGCCATTGATGAATTTAGTGTGTTCTTGAAGTTTATTAATGAATTACCATGCTTAGGTGTTAAATAGAAATATTTTGTTAAGAAATTTTGTATGATTTTAAGTTTAGGGATTTAAATGAAAATAAATTAAATTAAGCGAGGTTTTCTTGTGAAATTTCAACATGTGTGAATTTTTTAATATAGTTGAAAATTAAGTTCAATGGGTTTAAATTTTAATTGGGTGAAATAGGCTTGTTTTGATATTAAGGACCAAATTAATTAAAATTTAAATGTTTGGGGTCTAATGTGCAAAATTGTAAATAGGAAGTTATATGTATTAAATTGAATAATATATGAAATTGAGGCTAATAATTGAAATAAACTATATCATAGATCAAGAACAAGTAGATAACTAAGGAAAAGGGAAAGTAGTTGAATAGTCATTGAATCTTTGTCGTTATTGTAGCTTAGCCATGGTAAGCTTATTTGTTTATTTTGATATAAATTGCAATATAAATTGAATGAGGTATTGAATGTTAAATGTTGAAATAAATGTTTTATTGTTAATTTAATATGACTTGAGGTAATAAATTGTTTAGATCTGCGTTTTACAAAAATAACTCTTGAGTTGGATGAATGTAGGATAGAGCACGATTGGCATGCCAATAGGTTATATTGCATGCTGTTTGGGATTGGTTTGAAATAAGATGATGACTCATGTTCACTGAATATAACGAAGTCCAGCACTTGTTGCGGACTATTGTGTTATATTTACAATTTTTGTCGTGTTACCGGGGGCGAATGTAAAGCCTTTGGGCTTGGCATTTGGTGCCGAGTGATGTTAGCCTATGGGCTAGGCGCTTGGTGTCGAGGCGTGTTATCGGTTGGATTAGCTCGTTTGAGTGTTTGGCGTGTTTCGGATGGATAACTGTGTACTCATATCTGTGTATCATTCATCGGGCAATGTTTCTTGTGTTAAATTTCTTGTTATTAAATTGTTGAACGATTATTCATGAATCTCCTGATAGCATTGCGGCTTGATAGTGAATGATCTCGTACTTGTTTATGTATAAACTCACATGTTATGGATTGTGGTTGACAGGAGACTCTGACTTTTAATCTTATTATTAAAATTGTTATATTTAATTCAGTAAGCTTTATCGTTTTAACCATTGAACTTACTAAGCTCTAGTGAAGCTTACTCGTGTTCTTTCTATTCCTTATAAATAACGTTTTGTGGAGTCAGACGATCGGATCAACTTGAAGATCACATATCCAGATACATTTTGGTAGATTTTGAAATGTTTATTTTGGGTTATGTGGCATGTAATAGGTGTTTTTGTATATGTTTAGATACTTATTGCAAATGTTATGTTTTAAGATTGGTATAAGCTTACTTGCGTATGTGCCTTTAATCTTGGTGTGAAAATTTTCATATAAAGTTATTTTGGTCATGTAATATAAACTCTATTTAAGTGTTTGAATCATGGTATGAATGAATGTGAATGATTAAGAAGAAATGATAAGCTTGGCGTGAGTTTTATATATGAACTTATGAATTTGAATGCAAATTAGTTGATGTGTCAAGTGAATTGAGGTTGATAATTGAATTGTGGTGTCAATGAGGACACATTGGTTAGTCACTTAGGTTGAATGTTTTGCCATGTTTTAGGCTTGTTTAAATGTGTTTTTAAACTATGGAAATGATTTATTTTGATTTGGCTTGGAACGTAAGTGTTAGATGAAAAATTGCCTTGTTTTGAAAGCTTTTCAAGGTGCACATGGCTTGGACTATTCCACACGACCATGAGTCTTATTAATTTTTAAGTGCAGGATTTTTCACACAGTCATAGTTAATGGCCACACGGGCGTGTGGGGAAGCCACATGGCCTGGGCTATTCCACACGTTCGTGTGACCCCTGTTTCTAAAATTTTTAATTTTTTACATATTTTTCTGTTGTAATTCAAATTAGTCCCGAATTGTTCCCAAACTACTTTTAGGGTCCTGTAAGCTTGATTTAAGGCTCGTAAATATATTTTTATCCTGATTTTTATAAACTATTGAATGTTATCATTTATTTTATATATTTTTTTATTTCTGTTTGATGATGAATGTTCTGATCTGTACTTTAACACTTTGTAACCCCAATTTAGTATCAAAGACGAATTAAGGGTATTAACCGACGAAAACTAAGAAAAATCAAGGGCATGCCACAACGATGGATGGAAAACATGTCACAGAGACGGACAGAAACGTGTCATGAAGACAAACCTATAAAGTAGAAAATTATTACATTGTGTCTTTAATTTTATATAAAAGATGTCGTCAATGAAATTGATCCACCAACAACTTTGATTCAATCTTAATTTTTCACACTTGTTTTTGTTTTCTTGAAAAAAAGGAAAAATATTGAAAATAAAATGGGATGAAAAATTTAAGAATGGGCACTTACAATAATTCAGTCTTCTCTATTTTTTTTTTCCTTCCTTTTATTTTCTTTTGTTTAATTATACTGTCAATCTCTATACTCTTTAAACATTATAAAATTTAGTTTCTCCAATTTTAATCTCAATAACTCAATTCATTTATTATTTTGATTTAATAATTAAAATTCAATTAATTGCACTACCAAAAGACTTTATTAAATTGCATTAAGTACTATTTTTAAAATAAAAAAAATTATGCATGTGACCAATATTACAAGTGTGAAAGGTGAAATAAGAAAATAATGTTTCTTTCTAATTTTGGAATTGTCAAGTTCTTTAGCTCTATTTAAAGATATAGAGTGAAAGTAATTTTTTTTACTTGACTTTATGAACGACATCTTTTTTAAATGCTAGATAATCTAAATTAATGAAAGTTTTTTATGGAGTTAATATTTGCAATTCAAATGGTGAAAAAACTAAAAATTGAAATTAAATGTAATAAAACTAAAACTAAAAAATTTAATTTTAAATGGGTCGAAAATATAATGATTAAGAATAAAATTAATTTTATTTCTTATTTCTACTTTTTTTTTCATTCGTCCCTCTTTTCTCTACTTTCACCGTCACAACTTCCTTAAAAGGGGAAAAAATAATAGACGTCATAAAAAATAGGCAGCATATTTATTGTTGAAGTTTTTGTATTAAGAGTTTAATTATATTTTATCTTTTTTTTATTATTTAAAAAATAAATTAATTAATTCTTATAAATTAGATCAAGGAGTAAACTGACTTTTTTGTTAAAAATTCCATTAATTTCTACCGTAAAAAATTGATCTCTATATTTCAGCATGAGGTACATGTGTCACTGCTTAATTATCCCGTTAACCAACTAGTTTTTAACAGTACAAATGGATAAATTTTAATCAAATTGCTCTTTAATTTAATATATAGAGACTAATTTACTCATTTTTAAAGTGAAAAAATAAAATATAATTTGACTCCTAATACAAATTCATACCTTATACTTTTACCCACATCTTCGTTACTTCATGTATTTTATTTTATTTTTTGTTTAAAAAGTAAAAGCAAAGCATAGCATTAAAGTGTGCTATAATCCCACATTATAAAGTCAATGGTCAGCTTCCATCTTAGCACCATCTACAGAACTAGTTGAGATAGGGAAATTACAGAAATGGCAAAAAGTAATTATGTTCCACTCTTTGAAACAAAGCAAGTTAAAGGACGAGTCCTTTTCAGGTGTATTGCAGCCTCAATCTTTCTCGGCATCTGCTTCATTGTTACTTATAGAGTAATGTTTTTCCCAGTCGGAGGAAAAGCTGAGAGATGGACTTGGATTGGACAGTTTCTTTCTGAGCTATGGTTCTGTTTTTATTGGTTTCTCACCACCGTTAGTAGATGGAACTCTGTCTACCGTTTGCCTTACATACACAGGCTCTCTCAAAGGTATACATACATATCTTAATTATGCTGTTTACAAAAACTATTCGTGCTACCTCGTTTCTTTTTTCATGATTAACCATTTAATCTTTTGAAATGATATAACTCCATTCAGTAATGTGATTTGAAATACGCAAGTTGGATTAATATCAATTATATGATTTTTCTGATGTTAAATTATAGAAAGGAATACGTAACCTTGTTGCAAATGCATGATAGTCTAACTTCCAATTATATAAGGTTGTAAGACCCTCCTTTGATATGGAAATGAGAAATGATAATCCATTCTCGGTTATGACTGATATGCTCCATAAATGAAATCCTCTGTTCTGTTAATATTTGAATATAATCTTTGATTTGGCATTCATGCCCTAATAAAATCGGTAGACCTTACACATTTCTATATGGGTTCCATTAGGAGTTGGAGCTCTGCTATGTTATTCCATGATTGGACACTTTTGTATGGACCATTGGACTCATCATTTGATGAGATCTCTAATGTGTTCTAGTTGGAGGTACTTCTAGTGGTATACTTTTGGTGTGTTTGGTGGGAACACACTTACAGTGCAATATCTTTTTTGGTATGTTTTGTGGATTCCCATGTGCCCAAGTCCTATTTTACTAAGGTTACTAAGAAATAACTTCATAAATAACTTGATGACTTTAAAACTACTTTACATTTCGTATCCTTTGACATGATTATTAGCATTAAATATAAAATTATCCTAACTAAAAACTACTTTGTTGAATTGGGTTAAATTGAATTATAGATGTATGTGAATATGCTAAATTATGATCTGTGCATAATTTACAAGGGTCAATTTTAAATTTATGGATTGATGAGCTTATGCTACATCAAGGCTCAACAACAAGGTCAAAGGTCAAGTAAATCAAACCAAAATTCGATCAAAGTCAGTATGTAAGGATGAATATTTTCGAGGAAACAAGGAATGATATATGCACATAATAGGTGAAATGTATTAAAGTCAATTCAACTAAGTTGTCAATTTTCAAGCTGAAAAGATTAGTTAACTTGCAACAAATTTTTGGATGGGGTCCAAGCATTTCTAGATTAAAATGTCTACATAGCGTTCGAAGATCTATCTCTTAGCTTCAAAACTCATTTTGAATTACTCGATTTTGAGTTCGGAAACTCAAGTTATAACCGTTTTACTGAAGATTGTGCGACCAGAATTTCTGAATGAGATTATTACGAAAATTACGAGTTTCGGACTTTTAATTCGAGTTTAAATAATATTAAGTTCGAGTTTTAGGCTTAATTTTTATTATATATGAGCCCAATCTTGTATTGATTAGCTCTTATTATTTTTATTATTTTATTATTTCCTTACTTCGAATTTTTTTAACTATTAAGTATTTTAAGTTATTTAGAAAAGATTAGTTTACAACCATTTCTTATTTGAGGTAATTAGAGTTCTAGTATACTTAAGAGTTTTACTTAGATTTATTTAGCTAGCTTATATAAGAGTCTTTGTATTGTACAACAATCAATTTATTATTATTCAACTTTCCTTTTGAGTTAATAAATTCTCTTTGAGCTTTTTTTTTCAAGAATTTTTCTTAAGTTTTCTCTTAGAAGAGTTTTAACAAAACTTTCAGGTTGTGGGGATCATTTTTAAAATTTTTTGCCAAGTTTTCTTTCTTGGAGGGAAAATTAGAGTTGCTTGAAGGGAATTGTAAATCCTTCTTGTTTCTAAGGAACTTCTACATGTCACGTTCCACCTTTTTCATCTATCTTTTTTATTTTCTTCTTTATTGTTCTATTTTATTTGTCTTAGTTATTCAATTTAATTGAGTTCTTTAAATTTTTTTATTTGACTTGGATTCATTTGCATTTCAGGTTGTGTTAAAATTCAAGTTTATTTTTGAACGTCTAGAGCCATTGACAATACTCTAAAATGACTTATTGACAATACTCTAAAATGACTTACTTTTATGTGTTAATTACATATATATTTTGAGTACGATCCTATTAATTTAGTTTTTTTATGGTTTTTTTTATCTTGTAGAGACTAAATTAAAGACAAGAAAATTTGGGGGCAAAAAGCGTGAATTTAAAGACAAAACGGGTCAGCAGGCGAAATAGGGAAAAAGTGGTGCCAAAAATACAAAGTGTGGAAGATTTGGGGAAAATTTCAAAGAAGTGATTTATGAATATAAACCTTTGTTTAAATTTGAATTTTATTTTTAGGATTATTGTTAGGATTATTGCATTGTTTAGATTTAATTTCAAATTATATCTCTTAAACATTATGATCTAGAGTTTTAAATAGGAACCAATTAGGGGTTTTCATGTACTATAAATAGGGGATGGAGTGACATGAATACTCACTCATCACTTTTGTAAAAAAATTCCTTCCCCCTAAGGCTCTTAGCCTTTTGTTTCTTTTTCTTTCCAATAAAATTCTGTTTCATTAAACCTATGTTTTTTTTCCCAAAGAGCATGAGTAACTAAACTTGTCTAACCGAAGGTTATCAAGATTTCTCAAATTGAGTTCATGAGGCTTAGAACCCCCACTTAACCCTTCTCAATGAGTATTCATCATTTCTCCGCATTACGGGACTAGCGCTTTCGTCCATGTCCTTCCAAAAGTAATCTTTTCATCTTGTGCAAAGATGGTCACTTTGTATGTTTTGGGAAGGTTGCACAGTCGGTTCGCTAACTTATTGCATCAGAGTTTGTCGAGCCCAAGAGACGAAATGGTGTGACATTCGCCATTGAGAAATGATGATCTAGTGTAAGACGGTCCCACAGGAGTGACGGTTGGCTAGAGTCAAGTTCCTCTAGATTGCAAGGTTATAACCTAAAGTGGAAATGGTGGTCGTAGGTGTCCTCTTCCACTATAATTGACTTATTTGGTCATGAGAAGAACCACCTAAAAGTCTATGATTGAACCAAAGGAGAATTGAGATAAACAGAGGCTAGAATCCTTCAAATCGAAAACCCCCTTTTCTCAACTCTGTTTCTTTTCACAATTGCGATTTTAATTTATTTAATCTCAACTCTTCTATATTCTTAATTCTATTTTTTTATTTATTTTTCTAGGTCAGACGTTTTTCTTGGGCACGACTGCGCCCAAGAATTCGAGGAACAAGAAGCTGTAGCGATCCAATCCCTGAGGATTTGACCCTACTTCCCTTATGCTATTCTTTTCGTTATTTCTTAGGGAAAGGTTATATTTGGTGCTTTCGACGACACACCAGCCATAAGTTAAATCTACGACTTAGATAAACTTACGATCTTGTTTTGCACTCATTCGTATCATTTGGTATCAGATTCTTGGGCGTTTTAGGTGTTATTTGTGTTCTTATAAACTGATTTCCACCAAACAACCTTAAAACAATTTTTTCTAATCTAGAAAGCTTTTGGGAAAAATATTTTTCAGCGGGTAAACGTTTTTCAGACGATCTAAAATTTTACATAATGATTCTTGGCACTCTGTTAGAATATTAAAAAAAATTCCCCAACAAAAGTGATCGAAAAAGTGAAAAAAATAAAATTTAAAAAAATTAAGAAAAGTTAAAAAAATATTTTGTGATTTGAATTTTGTGTTGAAAATTTTCAGATTAGATCTAAATTATTTGAAGAAACTCTAGTTTAAATTTCGTGACTTTTGAAAATTGAAAACATCTTGAACGAAATTTGTCAAAATACTTCGAAGTTATATAAATAGTTTATTTTAAAAAAATAAAATAAAAAACCACTCTCATATTTTTAATAATACAATTTTCTTTTCAATAAAATTATAATGAGACTCAATCATTTACATTCTATAAGAGTTTCTTATTTATCCACACAACATATGTTTCCTTTATAAAACAAATTTCCATTAGCTTCTTTTATATCTATATTTATATTTTGAAATTATCAAAAATCTTTTTTCTCTTTATAAAGTAATAAATATTATTTCGAGGGTATTTATATCTTTTTTATATTAATAAATCTAAAAAAAAAGTATATATACAGATAATTATAAAATTTAAATTTAAAATATCATAAATTTTATTATATCAATTTTACCATTTCAATCAAAACCACATTTAATTTTATATTAACTTTTTATAACTTTATTGTACATATTTTTTCACCTACGTCCCATAATTTAAATGCAGTGAACGGCAAGAAATAAAATTCATTGTGTAAAAAATAATAGAAAATAAAATTCAAATCAAAATAGTGTAAGAGGACGAAAGCCATCGGTGGGTGTCGCCAAGCTTTAGTTTGGACTTCTAGTCAAACTTCAAAACCCTTCTTTATGAAAATTAACTTTTTCTGGTCTATATAGTTCGTTAAACTTGGGGATCAAGAATATCCAAGTCACCAATAACAGAGAAGAACAAAAGGATAATGTCAAGAAAATATCACTTATATTATATTTTTTCGGTTTTTTTATTAAAATGACCCTAAAATTTTAATAAATTATAAAAATAATTCATTTTCTTATTTTTTTACGTAAATGACCTGAAATGAATAGTAAAAATTGGTAGAGGCAAAAAAATTGACGTTGCCAACATGTCACGTCAATCATAAAATTAAAAAAATTAAATTTTTGGTGGAGCTATAGTAAATGACGCAACCTGTATAAATATCAAAGAAATACTAGTATTGGGCCAAAAAATAAATAATGGAGGTGCAGCCGCCACCTGAAGTTTAATATATTTGTTTTTTTTTTTTAAGTAAAAGAAAAGCATAGCATCGGACATTATAAAGTCAATGGTCAGCTTCCATCTTAGCACCATCTGCAGAACTAGTTGAGATCTAGCAATTACAGAAATGGCAAAATGTAGTTATGTTCCACTCTTCGAAACAAAGCAAGTTAAAGGACGAGTCCTTTTCAGGTGTATTGCAGCCTCAATCTTTCTCGGCATCTGCTTCATTGTTATGTATAGAGTAATGTTTTTCCCAGTCGGAGGAAAAGCTGAGAGATGGATTTGGATTGGACAGTTTCTTTCTGAGCTATGGTTCTGTTTTTATTGGTTTCTCACCACCGTTAGTAGATGGAACTCTGTCTACCGCTTGCCGTACATACAAAGGCTCTCTCAAAGGTATATATACATATCTTCATTATGTTGTTAACAGAAACTATTCATGCTAATTCGTTTCGTTTTTCATGATTCACAATTTAATCTTGAAAAGGTTCGAAAAGGAATTACCGGGCATCGACATCTTTGTGTGCACAGCGGATCCGTTGATAGAGCCACCGAGCATGGTGGTGAATACGGTTTTATCAGTGATGGCATATGATTATCCACCTGAGAAGTTAAGCATCTATTTGTCAGATGATGGGGGATCGGATTTGACGTTTTATGCCATGTTAGAGGCTGCAAATTTCTCCAAGACATGGCTTCCTTTTTGCAAGAAGTTCAGAGTTGAACCAACATCTCCTGAGGCCTACTTTAGGACAGCTTCTGAACCACTCAATGATGCTGACAACTGGCTCTCGGTTAAGGTAATTTTAATATTTGTTCGCTTTCCACTAATATATAAACATATGTGTCATTGCATTTTTTATCGTTAAACAATAATGGAATCTTAGGTGAAAAGGTAATGTATTTATTTTTTTAATATTTTTAGTTGTTTTATTTAATAATTCATATAAAAATAATAACAACACTTTTAAGTAAATTTTTTATTGGGTCAATGTTGAGTTGATATAAAAATAATAAAAAAGTAAAATTTAAATTAAATTATATTCATTGGATTGTATTTAACAATTTAAAGGTAAAATTAAACAAATTTATAATTAAAATTAATTTCTGAAAAATTTAAATCTAATAATATTATCAATTAACTTTTATTAAATTCAACCTAAAAACTGAATTGAACACTAAAAGATAATATCATTAGCTTTGAATACTAAAATATATAAATTTTGTCAAACACAAATACTAGATTAGACCAAAAATAATACAATTACCACATTAAAAGAATAGCATCAAAAGATTATTAGGCCTAAATGAAATTCTTAGTAAGACAAAGCCTACCTAAGTGTAGAACAAGATTAACATATATAAATCTTACTATATAAGGTCCTAAATTAGGAATATTTGATGCACCATGAGCGCATAAGTCTCATGCACCATCAATGAATAATAATATGACACATCATCATTAAATTAAAGAAAAAAAATGGAGGATTTGTAAATAAACACAAATAGTTTTATTTAAACATAATCAAACATTAATTATAACTATTATAAATAAATATTGATAATCTCATATCTAGAATCTTGAATTTAAAGGTTTAGGGTCTAAAGTCTCGTATTTAGGTTTCAGGGTTTTAGCATAAATACATACATTGTTTGCTGTAGCATTTCACATCAAAGGTGTGGATATATGTTTGTGTTTATATATATAATATTGTTAATACTTATGCAGAAACTATACGAGGAAATGAAAATGAGGATTGAAGCCACTATAAAGTTGAACCGAATTCCAGATCACATTCGTAAACAACACAAAGGATTTCGTGAATGGGACTTCGTTTTAAGCAAACATGATCATCAAACCATTCTTCAAGTAATTACTCGTTTCATAACTCTCAATTAATTAATTAAAGTCGAATAGTTGAGCTTAATCAATTAATGATGCTTTAATTAATGTTTCTTAGATCCTAATTGATGGAAGAGACTCCAATGCTGTGGATATTGAAGGAAACCCTTTGCCAACTCTAGTGTACCTGGCAAGAGAGAAAAGACCCCAACATCACCACCATTTCAAAGCTGGATCCATGAATGCTCTTGTAAGTATATAATATTATATAGGCCTAAATATGTACATATAAAAAGCTCATAAAATTAAATGAGCATTCAAACTCTTACTGTTTTATTGCAAACAATTAAGTTATCAAACATATACTTTCAAATAATTAAGTCAATGACTGGGAAAAAAATTTGATCAGAGGGAACAATCAAATTTTGTCCTTTTGATAGTCAGAGCAATTGGGGTTAGGATGACTATTTACTTTTAATTGAGTACTTTTTTTTTTAATATTTAAACTTATTATATATAAATATTTTTTTGAAAGTAATTTAATTTGCTTGTTACTAACTGGTTTTATGGTGACAATTAGATAAGGGTTTCATCAAGGATAAGCAATGGTCCAATTATTTTGAATGTGGATTGCGATACGTATGCCAACAATTCAAAGGCAGTCAAATACTCTCTGTGCCTTTTCATGGATGAAAAGAAGGGAGATGAGATTGCCTACGTACAGTTTCTTCAGAGTTTCGATAATCTCACAAAAAATGAAATTTATGCTAGCTCTTTTCGAGTACTGCAACAAGTAAGTAATTCAGTCTTTAATAGAAAGGTTTCAAGCAAACAATAATTAATATAATCATATGGTATATAATCTTGATATTGATTTTCATTTTGGTTATATTTGATCTGTCTGTGTTGTTTAAGTTGGAGCTTCATGGACTTGATGCAATTGGAGGACCATGCTACAATGGCTCAGGATGCTTTCACAGGAGAGAGGCTCTCTGTGGGAAGAAATATGAGAAAAACTATAAAGTTGATTGGAAGAAAGTAAGTGATACAAAGGCTGATGAAAGTGCGAGCTTCCTTGAAGAAACATGTAAAGTTCTTGCAAGCTGTACCTTTGAACACAACACAACATGGGGAAAAGAGGTGCATTTTGTTCATTCTTACGTGAATACACAAATGAACATGAACCATTATAGTTTATTTAGCTGATTAATTCAAGTTAGCTGTAAGAGGTGACGTTTAAGTAGGTTTGAGTTCTAATTTCATTAATTATAGTCTCTTTTTCTATTTTTAAGTATTAACTTGTTGAATGTCACATTTTAAGGATAATGCATGAATCTAATAGGTTATCACCTAATTAACATAGGCAAGTAGACATGGATTTGAACATTTCTTAATAGTAATGAAAATAAGTTTTTCACTGCAGATGGGTTTAATATATGGCTTTCTAGTGGAAGATATAATTACAGGGTTGAATATACAATGTAAAGGCTGGAAATCTATGTATTTAAGCCCTGAAAGAGATGGCTTCTTAGGAGTTGCACCAATAACATTATTACAGACGCTTGTCCAACATAAGAGATGGATGGATGGTCACCTTCAAGTTTTCCTATCGAGATATTGCCCCTTGTTATATGGATATAAAAAGATCCCTCTTAAGCTTCGACTTGCTTATTGTCCGTACAACTTATGGGCTGCAAACTGCTTGGCTACGTTGTATATTGTTGTTATGCCATGTCTTTGTTTGCTTAAAGGCATCTCATTGTTCCCTAAGGTATGAAGCTCCTAGGTTCTTAACTATCTATCTCGTAGGATGCTATATGGAATGATCCTAAAACCATGCTAACCTGCAGATATCAAGCCCCTGGGTGTTCCCATTTGCATATGTTGCCTTTGTACACCGTGCATATAGCCTAAATGAATTTCTATGGTGCGGAGGCACATTCCGAGGTTGGTGCAATGATCAAAGGATGTGGTTGTTCAATAGAACATCTGCATACTTCTTTGCATTATTTGAAACCATCTCGAAGCTATTAGGATATTCACGGCTAAACTTTGTTGTCACTGCCAAAGTAGCTGATAAAGAAGCCTTGAAAAGATATGATGGAGAGTTGATTGAGTTTGGTGCTACTTCACCAATGTTTGATATTTTAGCCACCCTTGCAATGTTGAATTTGTTTGGTATCTTTGGGGCACTCAAGAAGGTCATCTTGGATGTAGATGAGGACTTACAGGTTTTGGAGAAATTTGGGTTGCAAATTCTCCTCTGCTTTGTTTTGGTTACAATCAACTTGCCTGTATACCAAGCACTCTTTTTCAGGAATGACAATGGCAAGATGCCAAGTAGAGTTACTTACAAGTCTATTATTTTCGCCATGCTAGCCTGTACTGCAACCATGTGTTTTTAAAAAAAAACACAAGTGTTGAAGTTTGATTCTTTCAATAAGTTTGATTTTATATATTGAGGTATATGAGATTCTAGAATAAATGTGTCGTTAAGAGGATCACAACAATTTACTAGTTGTATTTAAACAAGTAAATGGTTTTGTCGAGGAGTGTTGAAGTTGGCCAGCATGCTGCTTGTTGCACCAGAAACAGCTCGAGCCAGTGAAGTTGCAGCAGAAGATCAAGCCACTGTTTCATTTTGTTATTTTTGAATTGATGATTTGTAACTTAGTTGAAAACAAAACAAGTTGTACCTGATGTTTTAGGTACTGATAAGATGAAAAATCAGCTTGTCTATGTGTGCAAGTAAGGTTTTGTAAGTTACAATGTAATTAGTGGAGTTAGGTAGTGTTTTAGGTGCTGATTTGCTTATGCTGACCAGCTCATGTCTGGTATTTGTATTGGCTTTAAGCCATTGTTCATTTTAATGAATATTCGTTCAAAAAAATTGTTCATCCAATACTCTCTCTTTTGCTTTCATTGTTCAGTTCCTAGAAGCTTAATTTTGTTCTTGAAAACTGTTTTGTTTCTTCTGCAAGTCTCGAGCCTTGTTGCTCAAGTTTCAGCTGATCTTGCTTGAACACAGCTCATAACACTAACAAGGAGGAACTTGCTTCTGGGTGTAAAACCACGATATCTCAAGCTATATTAGATAAGGTGTTATTTTTTTGGTTTAAATTGTTTAAGATAAAGTCCTCTTAATAAATGTACTTTTTAGAGTTTGAATTTATATTCACACCCTTATAAGACCAGATTGCTACAACCTTAATCAACTTAATCAACAATTTTATGTCCATGAAATATTATTACACATGCTTGACAGATGATTAATTGTAACAGCAGAATCTTATGTGATTCCATTTATTTATTGGATATACTGGATGGTAAAGAGGTGTAGGTTAACCACAAGGGGGAGAGGAGAGTGACCAGAGAGCTCAATTCCGTCATGGCTGACATACCAGCAGCCAACAAATCTACCGCCTAGGAAGAGCCAGCAGCAGGGCCAGGTCACCAAGGATTGTCGTCGCCACCGTAGAGCACGTCGAGGACATCAATGGTTTCAAATCCTGCGCCTTCGAGAGTGTATTAGAACCTGGACTATAAGGGTCATGAAAGTAATTTACTCCTATCAAAAGTATGCGAGTAGTACATTATCTTAGAATTTTTATTTAATGAACTACCTTTATATCCACTACCCATAGTCTCATATTCATTCAAAAAATTTGGTTTAAGGATGTAAAAAGTTTTCAAACTTTTAAAAGAATTTAATTAAACTCTTTTTTTTTTCACTCAATTGGTATTTAAACTTTCAAATTGCATCAAAAATGACATCAAACTTTTTCAAAAAAAGCAATTAAGTCTTTACTTTTTTTGCACTCAATTGAGTACTTGAACTTTCAAAATGCATTAAAAAGGTCATCAAACTTTAAAAAAAGAGTAATTAAGTCCCTACTTTTTTCTTTTGTACTCAATTGAGTACTTGAACTTTTAAAATGTATTAAAAAAGCTCTCAAATTTTTTCAAAAACAAAAATTTAAGCCCCTGATTTTTTTACACTCAATTAGGTACTTAAACTGTAAAATGCATCAAAAAGGCTCATTAACCGTTAACTTTAATAGTTTACCGTTAAAGTTAACTGCCTCTAATTTTTTTTCAGTTGAAGCCATCCTTGTCACAACCACAGCATGACATGTGGCAAAAAATTATAAAAAATAAAAATCAATGGAAGTTATAAAAATTATTAAATTTTAATAAAAATATAAAAATATTTAAATTTTATTAAAAAATAGAAAAAAAAATTATTGTAACCTCTCAAACCCGGCTTAGACGTTAGGGCTAGATTGAAAAGGCTACATTAGCCACTGAAATGGCTAAGCTAACTTACGTTACTTTTGAAGATTTTAAATAAACTCATTTTACAGAAAAACTTGTAGTTGTACTTTTGTGTTAATTTAAAACATTCATTTATTGGGTCAATTGTACTAAAGATTTATTTTATTGTTGATAGTATTGTTTTAGAAAAATCGTTTGCTTATCGCTCATCTTTGTAAAAACTCAATGTTAAACTAATGCAACGAAAAAAATCATTTTTCAAGTCATTTTGGAACCTAGTTGTCTTATCAATTTGTTTCTCAGAAACGGTTCCTTTGCAATGCAACAGAAATTAGAGAACAATGTCAAATTTTACTTAAGCCAAACATTATGCATTTTCTGATTATTATGCTTGAGTAATCCATGGATGCAAAAATTTCCAAATGAAAAGTTACCAAAACACAAACCAGAAATAATTAAAAATTACAAACCAAAACCAATAGAGACTGATCAAAACTTATTAAAAATAGTTTGAGGTCCAAGGTGATTCTCCGTATGCCGGGTCTAGTCCTAGTTTTGAGGTTTACCTGAAAAATTAAACACTATGGGGGGTGAGCTTATGAAAGCTTAGTGTGAGTCAAATAATTATTTAAACACTCATAAATAGCAAATACAGTGAAGCATATTAGCATTAACAGAAGAACACAGAACCATCATTGGAATTTTATATCATTACATAGAAATTATCAAATCGATGTCAAATGGTGTATGAGCATGAGTCATCATTCATTCGAGTAAAAATCATTAATTTTGATACCATTCAAAACAACACAATACGTAGCATAAATCAATAACATTCGAGTATGTTATGAGAATGACGCAATGCAAAAAGGTTCCCACCCAAACCATCCATTACACACCACGAGTTCTCCAGAACCCATATGCCAAACTCCAACGAATGCGAGTAAAGCTTGATGTGATAAAACCACCGAATAACAATATTGCAGTAAAATTGCCATATAACAAATAATGCGATATAATCGCCTATTCCCTCGATACTCCAAATGCAATGCACTGTCTATGAATAAATGCGGACTTAATATGCCACCGGTACTCCACGGAACTCTTTTGTTAACTACAAAATATCTCATCCCAATGCACATACAATATGTCATACAATATTTACATAGCCATAATTTAATACTTTTCACATTTAATTGACATGCTCAACATGCCTTCAATAATTGAATACTTTAAGTGAATGAAATCAATGTTCCAACTTTCAAATTACCATTAAGATAGTATCATTCAACATTACACAATTTCAAATACTTTTACGAATTTCCAATGTGCATGTGTAAACATTTCCAATATAACATAGCAACTTTTTTTCATGCAATCATATCATTCATAAACTCATATTTTAACAAATCATGTCATACATACAATAAATCTCATACCAAATAACACAATCATGCATCACAATATCAATCACATAATCACACTGTCAAACTAGCAACTTTGCTAACACATCAATCTTTTACGGTTCGAAACGTACCTAGTTTGGCCACTTACAAATTAATTATTTGGCTATTAAATCAATCCAATCAAAAATCTAAATCATAAAATATAACATGATAATTATCATTATCAAACAAGTTTATGAGTTTAGCACCCACACCTTATTTTACGTATTTTCGCAACACACTAACGAATCTTCCGATTTCCTTAATAAACCTTAAAACAAACCTAAATTCAAAACCAATATAAATTCAATTAATTCACCTCCTAAATAACCCCCTAAACACCCACTTATGGGTTCAAACCAATTGTCACAATTACAACTATTTTACGAATCCAAACTATTTAGATATCTTACACTGTTTTGATGCGAATCATATATGTGAACGTCTTTCGACTTTACGGTTGACTTGGGGCATTTGGGTCAGCACCTAACACATACATACTAGAAACCAGTAGTCAATATTGATTAAAATCCTTCATTTAACCAATCTATAACCTTTATCTAATAACTATGTCGATACAACAAACTAGCTTGCATTTAATCGCACTTACGCTTCCCGATTTGTGAGATCCGAATGGCCAATTGATCAAGAACGTTTTCCCCTAATTCATATGTAATTAAAGGCTGATTAGGAGGGTTCAAGAACTCAAATTAATGCTAGAAATGGATGGGCAAAAATTTAGAAACAGAACAGTCCCCTTTCTTACACCTAGGCACACGTACCACCACCCTTGGTGGCCAAAATTGGGGTTGATTCAAGAACAAATTTGTGATCCTTTTAAAATATAAAATAACTTTAAAATATTGAAAATTTCCCCAAATTCTAGATCTGGAAATTTAGGTTTTTAATTAACAAGATTAATCAAGAAATTAAAAGAAAACAAAAACTTACACAAGCTAGGTGAAAGGGGCTAC
Source organism: Gossypium hirsutum (assembly GCF_007990345.1). NCBI lineage: Eukaryota > Viridiplantae > Streptophyta > Magnoliopsida > Malvales > Malvaceae > Gossypium > Gossypium hirsutum. The sequence continues at coordinate 52,892,777 of NC_053447.1, read as the reverse complement.
AATGACACTTCTTGGCAAAGATAGGCATCAATATTGGAGACTTAAGATTTTAGATTGGTGGCTGATTTAATTAGAGAAAAATGACAGCAATATGATGGAGGAGATGATGCAAAATCTTGTGGCAAAAAGAAAAGAAATAGATGATAAAACTAGGTATTATGGGTGATGGCAACAATTGTGAAAGGAAAAAAATTGAAGTAAAAAGAGGAGAAGGGAGGAACGACTAGGGTGAGTAAAAATAGATTAAAGACTGGTTATTTTGTGTCAAATCTAACATTTATACCTACGGTTACAAGGGTATCGGCGACACACACATTAAAAATAAGAGATTTTATAAAAATTAATTATTTTGCATAGGAAAGGATTCAAACTTAGAACCTCAATTTAATTTCAATGTTTTTCTATTTATCAATTAACCATTAAGCTATTTCCTCATTTTTGAAATAATTTTGCAATATTTATTTTAAAAACAATGCATGTCACATGCTAGGGTTTAAGACAAAATTTACAAAATAATAAAAATGATGCAATAAAAGGGATTTGAACTTGAGTTTCAAGGAACATTTCATTAACACTTAACCAACAAACCAATACCTCATTTATTTCCTAAAACGCACAGATAATCTCAAATTTTAGGGCATGACCACTCTCCCTCCCTCTCTATTCACAAATTCGATTCCACTAACCCCCAATTTTTGTAATGTTACAAATATAAAAATCGTAAAAATTATAAAAATATTGTAAAATTTTATAAAAATCATAAAAAAATTATAAAATGCATCAAAAAGATCATTTAACCATTAACTTTAACTGTTGATCGTTAAAATAAATGACCTCTAGTTTTTTTTCAGTTAAAGTCATCATGTGTTCCAACACAATGTAACATGTGGCGAAAAATGATAAAAATAAAAAACAATAAAATTATAGAAAAATTATAAAATGCTTCTTTTAGTACGATAAGTTTTATAAATTTCTTTTATAAATTTTATATTTCTTTATATTTTTTATAATTTTCTTACGACTTTATAAAATTTTACAATATTTTTCTATATTTATATATTTTATAATTTTTTCTTCTAATTTTTAATAAATTTTTATATTTTTATTAAAATTTACTTATTTTTATAATTTTTATTGATCTTTATTTTTAGCATTTTTTTTGTCATATGTCACGCTATAGTTGTGACACGTGGTGACTTTAATTGAGAAATTAGGGGCGGTTCAAGTACTCAATTGAGTGCAAACAAAAGTAGGAGCTTAATTGCTTTTTTGAAAAAGTTTGAGGGTCTTTTTGATGCACTTTGAAAATTTAAGTACCCAATTGTGTGGAAAAAAAACAGGGGCTTAATTGTTTTTTTAAAAAAGTTTGAAGTCTTTTTGATGCATTGTGAAAGTTTAAGTACGAGTTAAAAAACAATTACTTAAATATTTTTTTAAAAAAATAAGTTTCTTAAACGGAAAAACTTGAGTTTTTTTTTTTTTTAAAGTAAAAGCAAAGCATAGCATTGAAGTGTGCCGTAATCCCACATTATAAAGTCAATGCTAAGCTTCCATCTTAGCACCATCTACAGAACTAGTTGAGATAGGGAAATTACAGAAATGGCAAAAAGTAATTATGTTCCTCTCTTCGAAACAAAGCAAGTTATAGGACGAATCTTTTTCAGGTGTATTGCAGCTTCAATCTTTCTCGGCATCTGCTTCATTGTTATGTATAGAGTAATGTTTTTCCCAGTCGGAGGAAAAGCTGAGAGATGGACATGGATTGGACTGTTTCTTTCTGAGCTATGGTTCTGTCTTTATTGGTTTTTCACCACCGTTAGTAGATGGAACTCAGTCTACCGTTTGCCTTACATTGACAGGCTCTCTCAAAGGTACATACATATCTTCATTCTGTCGTTTTTCATGATTCCCCATTTACGCGAAATTCATTACTTTCAATCTTGGAAAGGTTCGGAAAAGAATTACCGGGTATAGACATATTTGTGTGCACGGCTGATCCATTGATGGAGCCACCTAGTATAGTGGTGAATACGGTTTTATCAGTGATGGCATATGATTATCCACCTGAGAAGTTAAGCATCTATTTATCAGATGATGGGGGATCGGATTTAACGTTTTATGCCATGTTAGAGGCTGCAAATTTCTCAAAGACATGGCTGCCTTTCTGCAAAAAGTTGAAAGTGGAACCAACGTCTCCTGAGGCGTACTTTAGGACAGCTTCCGAACCAGTGAATGCGGAGTGGCTTTCAGTTAAGGTAAATTTACTATTAATTTCTTGCACGCATATTGTTTAATGTTTGATTCCGATTTGCATTTTGCGAAATTATTGATGCATTCTCAAAAGATTCTTTTGTCTTTTTTCTAGTTATTCGTTACAATTCTTAAAAAATTCTACTAACTTGTTACGAGAAAATTACGGATAAATTATAAAAATAGTCACTTTTTGTTTGTTTCAGATTATATTTTAGTCATTTATATTTAAAATATTATGTTTTGGTCATTTACATTATTGTTTTATTACAAAGTGGTCGCTCTACCGTTAAGTTTCGTTACCTCCCTAACGGCAGTCCAAATTTAAAACTCATTTAGATTACCATGTAGGACTGCCTTAGGGGTAATGGAGTTTAACAGTAGAGGGACCACTTCGTAACAAAACAATAGCGTAAGTGACTAAAACGTAAAATTTCAAATATTAGAGACTAAAATGTAATCTGGGGCAAATTAGAGTGACTATTTTTACAATTTATCCAAACTATGCGTCACTGCACACCTCACCCTAAACCTGGTCAACAAAACAATCCAATTTAAGCTCCTTTCTGAAATATTATAAATATAATTTCACCGAATCTTTTAGCTAACTCGGTAAGTTGGACCAAAGACAAACTTATCTTCTTGTAATGCCAACACCACTTGGAGCTATTTGTTTTTCTTTTATAAAAACGTAACTTTCTGAAACATAGCCATCCACTACTTACAAAAATGAAAAAACTAAAAATAACTTCTTAATAAAATTTTTAATATTAATAAAATATAAGAGAATATTTGATACACTATCTGTGCGTAAATTTCATGCATTATTACTTAATAATAAAATGACACATTATTATTTGTGTAAGACAAGAAATATTGTAGAGTTTAAAGAAGAAATATTAATTATAATAGTTGAACATAAATAAACACACACAAAAAAAAAACATAGAATTCGAAACTCAAAATCTCAAATCTCAATCCGTAAATTTGAAACTCGAAATCCAAAACTTGAATAAAAAAATAAAATAATTATAATTATAATTAATATTTAATTATGTTTAATAAAGTTGGTAGTATTTATTTTGAAGTCTTTCAATTTTCTTTTTTACAATAATGATGATATATCGTTTTGTTATTAGTTTATAGTGTATGAGACTTATATATCGATGATGCATCAAATATTAATATACAAAATATATAATTAAATAAATTTAGTTAGCGGGAATTTCTATATCATACTTATAAATAAGAATTATGATTTTATTTAAAACTTTTGTTCAATGAATTTATATAATAATAAAGAATTAAATTTTACATTGAATTACTTTATTATGTTTTCATTAATCAAAAAAGGAAAATTAGGGAAAGTTAATAAAAATACAAATTCCTAAAAAACCACGTGCCTCTTAATCCTACCATTTGTCACTAAACCATTGCTTCCTGTGAGCGGTGCCTCGGTACTGTATAGAAGAAAGATACAGTCATTTTCATAAGGAAATTCTTAACTTTTCCTTACCCTTCTTCTTTGTTATCTCAATGCCAAATGTCCCTTGTATTCCTGAGATAGTGTGGGTGGGCCAATTTCTTCCCCCAGTTCCTTGGAGTTTCTATAACAAATCTTCTTTTCTTCTTCGAACTCAGCTTATCACAAAACGAGTTTTAAATAGAAAATTTTAATTATTTATGTAATAAGTAATGATATAATATATTATATCTGGCAAGTTATTATGATGAATTTATTAATTAAAAAAAAGTAAAAATGAGTACAGAATAGTTTATTTTTCAATATATTAAATTTTATAGTTTATACTACTGCGTTAATTATTATATGAATTCTTTATTTGAATTGTAAAAAAAAATACTCACATGATTATCATGTAATAAAAAAGTTACAATAGACATGAATTTAATAGATAATATTAATGGTGTTAACAACTCTTAAAGATTACATCATCATATTCATCAAAATAAAATATTTGGGCTAACTAATGTCGTAAAAGTTAATGTACAAAATTATGTCAAGAAGTTGAAGTATAAAGATTAGATCTTAAATTTGAGTTGAAAAAAAATTTGAGCGCAGTATAATTATCAAAATTGAAATTCGACTATAGTTATATCATTTTTAGAAAAAAAATAAAGTGCCATGTCACTTTGCTATGTTCATGATCTCTCTTGTTTCTACCAAAATGTTCATATAAATTTGAAAAAACAAATCACTTCTAAACTTTCAACTCTAAATAACTTTTTTTTTTATCCTTGGACATTTCTTAGCATACAAAGGATGCGATAGTAACATAATAAGGTAGCTATCACATATGAGAAGTAAATGATTTGGACTAATTAATGTCATTATAAAAATAAATGATCAACTTATGTGAGCATAGTAGAGAAATCAAAACAACAATTTTACCATTATCTTATAATTATTAAAAAAGGAGAAAAAATCATGCCATTAGTTAGTCCAATTAATTAGCACCGTTAATAATTTTGATAGTCGATTTGAATTTAAATAAAAAAAATTTATTTAACTCATCATGCTAAAATAAATTTTTTTGTTAGAATAGTATTTTTTAAAAAAATCTATATTAAAAATTTAATTTGAATAGTCAATAATATCAACAATTTAGACCAAATATTATAAAAGAAAAGAAACATAAATTATAAAAATAGAATCCTCAAACACAATAAAGATACAATTGACACTGACAGACTAACACCCACATAGGATGCTCTAGATTTGATGATCACACTGCAATCAACATGCCATTTCGATGCAAAGAAAATGGTGAAGGCTTCTTTCTTTGACTACAATAACTTTAGCCAAAGGTTTGAAAAAGTTATGGACGACCGACTGCTATGATCTCTTAGGATCCCACTTATCTCACATGCCAAAATGCAAAGCCCATGAACATGGCACAAGATGCGCCTCATGGAGGTCTATTGCTCAGATGTAGGGGTGAACAAAACTTGATTCGACTCGAAAAAATCGAAAAAAAAATTCGAATTTCGAGTTATTCGAATCAACTCGAATTTTTTTTTTCGAATTTCAAGTTCGAATCGAGTTGAGTTTTTGAATTCGAATAACTCGAATAATTCGAATAATTCGAATATCAAACTATAATATTTTACATTTTTATCCCAAACTCCCAAACCTTTTTACTTTTCCCTCAAAACTTTTACTCCTTCCCACTTTCCCCCCAAAACTTTTACTCCCTTCCCCTCCCAACCCCCCAATCTACCCAAAATCCATTTCCCGCCAATATTTTACTCTCCTATTTATTTTTCTCAAAATTTTACTCCCAAAAACCCTCAAAACCATTTATTTTTCCCCCAAAATTTTTACTCTCTCCCACTTTTCCCCTAAAACTTTTATTCCATTCCCATCCCACCTCCCAATTTATCCCAAACCCTCCCCCCTCCAATTTTTTTTTAATATTTTCCCTCCAAAATTTTACTCCCCTTATTTACTTTCCCTCAAACTTTTATTCCCCAAAACTTTTTATTTTTCCCCTAAACTTTTACTTCTCACCCTTTACTCTCAAATAAAAAATCAAAATTATCCAAAAAAAATCACTAAACATAAATAGTAATAATTTTATTTATATCTACTATTTATATTATTAAATTAAATTTCACATTTTATATTATTTATATTATTGAATTGTTTAGTCATATTAAATATTTATATTAAAACTGAATTATTAATTATGCCATAAAATATTCGTGTTAAAATTTTATATTGGTATTAATTTCACATTTTATTTTTAAAATAACTTTTATTAAAAAATTATATTTTTACATTTAATATATTTTTTAATTCTAAAATACATAGTGACAAGAATCTGAAGATAATTGAAACAACTAAGCAAGCAAAGAAGCTAACCAATATATAAAAAATTAATAAATAAATTATGAAGAGATGAAAGTTAATAAAAATTTTGATTAATGTGAACAAATTTTATTACGATGGGTGACAATGGTTACAAGGACCCAAAATTATTTTTTTAAATTTAACTTGAACAAATATATTCGATTCGATTCGATTCGAATTCCATCTCACTCGACTCGATTCGAGAAAACTTCAAATAAAGTTAGGATGATAAAATGAGATTCGAAAACTCGATTAACTCAAAAATTTTCGATTCGATTCGATTTGATTCAATCAAATGCTCACCCCTACTCAGATGGGGATCATTTGGCCCACAAGAGTTGGCCCGATTCAAAGAGCTATTGGACAAGCCTGTCAGATTGAAGCCTAGTTGGCCCAATAATGAAGAGATGGCAACTTAGGCTAATATGGTAACTAATCTTAGAAGATAGAGGGAATCATATCTTGTAAAGATTAGATTAGATTTGATAAGGCTTATCTTGTAAATCCCTAAAATTAAGGGATATGGTTAAATCTCATCCGTCGATGTAAATGTATCTTGACCGTCGGTTTTAGGGGAGCTCAACTATAAATAGAGAGCCTCTCCCTCATTTGTACTCATTCCATTGTATTCTGAATTCTTAAGAGTAATAGAGTTCTGAGAACATTTACTCAAACATCTTGTGTGCATTCTTTTCTGTGGCTTTCTGTTGTTATTTAGCTTAGCTTCTTTTGGCACAATCGCTTCCGCTATACAAATTGGTACATTGAAGGAGTTCTAAAGAATCCTCACTTTTGGGCGTAAAGGCTGACTTAGGCGAGTTTGGGACGAACGAATCGCCTAAGGCCCCACGGATTGCGAGACGAAAGGTCTAGCCCCGTGACAAGTGGTATCAGAGCAAGGTTTGAACCAAGTAATATTCGAGTTGTTGGTTCAAAGGCACTTTTGGGATGTCGAAAGAAGTTCTTGGTCAGAATGAGCCAATGGAGACCCGAGAAAGGGCTAGAAAAGCGAGTCGATCAAGGGACTTAATTTCAGCTTTGGAGGATCGAGTCGTCAATCTCGAGGAGTCCATGGGGGACGTCAAGGAGAGGATCGACGATGTCAATGATAGATACAATGATGGGTTGTGAACATTGTAAGAACAACTCAGGGAATTTGTGTGGGATACTATCGGTTCCTCTGAGAAAAAGCTGGCTGAAAAGAACGACGCTCTCGAGGCTATGGTGACAGCCTTGAAGGAGGAGATCAATAAGCTTAAGGGGGAGCTCAAGATTTTCAAGGCTGCCATAGGGAATGGAATGTTGGCTTCAAAGCCGAAGCTACAAGCGATGGATGTGCCCAAGCCGAAGGCGTTTAAATGGGCAAGATCCGCAAGTGAAGTGGACAACTTTCTTTGGGCCATGGAGCAATACTTTCGTGCGATGAACATCAAAGATGATGTCACAAAGGTAAACACTGTTGCTATGTATTTCACTGATGTTGCTTTGTTAAGGTGGCGACGTAGGTCCACTGATGTGAGACGTGGTGGGACCAAAATTGGGACTTGGAAGAAGTTCCAAAGTGAATTTAAAGCACAGTTCTACCTCGAGTATACCGAGGACGAAGCTCGAGCAAAGTTGCAACGGCTAATGCAACGAGGTACAGTTAGGGAGTATGTACGGGAGTTCAGTGAACTCATGCTCCAGATCTCTGATTTGAGCGAGAAGGAAGTATTTTTCTCCTTTACAGATGGGCTGAAACCATGGGTGAAGCAAGAATTGCAACGTCAAGGAGTTCAGGAACTTACAAAAACCATGATGGTAGCGGAGTCCATAGTGGAACTTGCTTCGAGAAGGGACAGGTTTGAATCTTCCAAGCCCAACAGGAGAGGCAATGGTGGGTACCATGAGGAGGATGAAGAGGGAAAAAGCTATGATGGCAACGGTAGTAGTAGCGATGGTGATGATAGGAAACCATGAAATGGGAAGTGGAGACCTAATAGCCCGAAAGAAAAGAGGGGAAAGTTACGATGCTACTTTTGCAAGGGACCGCACATGAAGAGGGACTACCCAAAGGTATCTTCAGTTTCGGCTATTAAGAGAAATGATGAGCCGGAAGAGGCGAAGCTTATTGAGGGAAAGCCATCGAGGGTCAATTCGATGGTGCTCATACCTAAGAAAAGGAATGGAAAAGAAGGGTTGATGTTTGTAGACATCAACATTGCAGGTCAGAAGCGGAGTGCTCTTATTGATACAGGAGCATCGGACTTGTTCATATCGGAGAAGGCTACAAAGAAGCTTGGTCTATCGATTAGGAAATCAAATAGGAAGATCAAGACAGTAAATTCTGAGGAGGCCCCAACTTTGAGAGTAGTTCAGAATGTGGAACTACAAATCGGCGAATGGAAGGGCAAGGAAGACTTTAAGGTAATCGAATTAGATGATTACGATTATGTACTTGGCTTAAACTTCCTTGACAGGATTAAAACAGTTCTGCATCCATGCGCCGATCAAATTCATATTAGCACTGGTCTGTTAACAAAAATTATTGTGCCGGTGCATCGAGATATGAAGGTGGGGGCAAAGGTGTTGTCGTCAATCCAACTAGTCGAGGATGTTTCGTATGGGGGAACATTGACTCGATAGAACGGAAAGTTACGAAAGCTTCTTCGGAAGTGTCAGTGGCTCAAGAGTTCGATATGAAGCCTGCAGATTCGACTGTGAAGCCGACACCTTTGGGAAAGGTGGGTTGTGCATCGGGCATCAAGAAAAAGGGAGCGATGCAAAAACAGTCGGGACGAGTAAATAGTGCGAGTAAGGTACATTGCGAACACGTTGATAGTGTTTTGAATTCTGACTTGTTGGCTTGGCAAGGTCGTAGGGGCCTTTTCAAAGTTCATGAGCAAGGAGGCCAAGGGACTGTGGGCAATACGAAGCCAAGGTGTGAGAATCGAGATGATTCAAAAGGAAACTAGTCAAAATTTGGGCAAGTTAGTACGGAGACTTCTTGCCAACAAGATGTACCAACGAGTGCAACGATTCAAGTAAAGATGCGACGGAAGCTGACACAAAGGTTTTAAAGGAAGGGACAACCTGATTGCAAGACAAGTCAGGAAGAAGCCAAGGCAACGAGAGGGTTCAAAGGTGAATCAAGTCAGTGCCATTCGGAAGTCGCAACGAGGGCGTTGCGAGAATGGGTGGGGGAGAATGTCACGGGCCAAAGTGCAAAGCCTGTGACCAAGGCACAAGATGCGCCCCATAGAGGTCTATTACTCAGATGGAGATCGTTTGGCCCACAAGAATTGGCCCGATTCAAAGAGCTATTGGACAAGCCTGTCAGATTGAAGACTAGTTGGCCCGATAATGAAGAGATGGCAACTTAGGCTAACATGGTAACTAATCTTAGAAGATAGAGGGAATCATATCTTGTAAAGATTAGATTTGATTTGATAAGGCTTATCTTGTAAATCCCTAAAATTAAGGGATATGGTTAAATCTTATCCGTCGATGTAAATGTATCTTGACTGTCGGTTTTGGGGGAGCTCAATTATAAATAGAGAGCCTCCCCCTCATTTGTACTCATTCCATTGTATTCTGAATTCTTAAGAGTAATAGAGTTCTGAGAGCATTTACTCAAACACCTTGTGTGCATTCTTTTCTATGGCTTTCTGTTGTTCTTTGGCTTAGCTTCTTTTGGCACAATCGCTTCCGCTATACATATTGGTGCCTTGGAGGAGTTCTAAAGAATCCTCACTTTTGGACGTAAAGGCTGACTTAGGCGAGTTTGAGACGAACGGATCGCCTAAGGCCGCACGGATTACGAGACGAAAGGTCTAGCCTCGTGACACTTATACCAGCTACCGTTAGCGGCACCATCAATTCTATATTTCACGACACCTGTGGGGGAAAAAGCCCAATGACTCTTTGTCTCATCTTCCATAAATTACTAAATGTCCATTACTTTCTTTAGTAAATTTTAGTAATAAAATCAATATAAAAGTTTAGAATTTAAGTTAATATACTATATTTTGATTAAAACAATTTATTTCTTTTGAGAAAATAAAAAATGAACTTTAATTTTATATATTTAGTTCATTTTATTTTAAATAAATTAAGAAATTACATATATAAATTTTATTAATTTTAATATAAACATTTTAAAAGATTTCAAATATAAACTTTGTTGTAAATAATTATTAACTTAAATTTAAATAATATAAAAAATTCATATAATGACCAACTAGATTCAAATACCCTATAAGCTTAAAATTGATGAGACTGATTCGATTTTATTTTAATTTTTAATTTTTTTTGGGACAAATCAATTTTAGTATGGTTGTTACACAAATATATTGATCACAATGTAGGTCTCATCAAGGGTCCTTATATATACTCTTTTTGAAATTAGGGTAAGCGGATATTTTTAAAGGTTCTTCCATTTTTTAACCACTAAAGGTAGTTTTTAGTTCCCTTTTTACCATGGGAACTCTTCATACTTTCTCCCTTTCATCTCTTTCATTTATAACTCTTTGACATATAAGGATGAACCATTTTAAATCCCTACCACTTTCTCTTACATGTCTCTTCCCTTGTTGACTCCCTGTATTTACAATTGTGCAGTCTATTACAATGCGTAATCCAATGCCATCAAGTTAGCAATTGTACTTTTGGCATAATAAGTGTAATATCGAATCGTCAGGTCAATGGTTGCATCTTTAGCATGACCGTCAGGTCAACAATTGCATCTTCAATTTGATTTTTCTATTGCGTAATCTTTGACCGTCAAGCCAACAGTTGCACCCTTTGAAAAGTTATGAAACAACATATCTACAAGCAATTTAACTACGAATAAAGGTGCCCAACTATGATACCACAAATGGTGTAGCTCCTAATGGTACTCATCTACAATACAACTAAAGGCATCCTTCCACTAAAGTACAACTCTCACACCCTTCCACTAAGGGTTCATTCACCGAACAATGGCTCACACTATTACATTAGCATAATCCCAAATGGTTGTTAACGCCTCCGAGGCGAACTTAATTTTGAACGATTGATTTACCTTTAACGTTAGGATAATTTTAAATACTTACGAACAATTGAAATACCTACGATGCTAACACAATTCAAAATATTTGCAAATTACCATAATTTTTGTAAGAAGAAATTCAAGCAAATTTTCCTAAATAAAATTAACCTCGCCCACGACATAAAGATCTCACCATTGCTTTTCGTCTCAAGCAATGTCCTTTTATAACCTTCCCTTAATAATGGGCAATTGTTATGCATGAATATTTTGGTCACTATGCAGGTCCTACCATAGACTCTTATATATACTCTTCTTGGGATTAGGGCTGTTAGAATTAAGTGACTCGGATCCTTATTTAAATAAAATACAGTGGTAAAATACAATAAAAGTAAAATCCCTATAGAACTATACTTCTTTTATTTTATTTTAAAATAAGTTTTTTAAACCTTATTAAACTCTATCTATTTGATATTGATAAGAATAAGGTGTTTCAATCTTACTACACTCCTATTAGAATATGGTTTTACAAGCCTATAAATAGACATAGTCTACTCATCTTGTAATTATTCAAGTTCGACATAGTGAATTATCTTCTCCTCTGCCCATGGTTTTTTCCCGAAAGGGTTTCTACGTAAAAATCTGTGTGTTCTTTATTTTAATTTCTCAATTGTGGTGGAGAAACAACTCTATTCTGAATTTTTGTATTGGCTTGAGGAGTCGACCTGTTGTAGATTCTGGATTAATATAATGCTCCACCTATTTTTGATTTTCTTTATTGGAAGAGTCTTTAAGAGAAAAGTTAGGTAGCATAGCAGTTTAATCAAAAACAACATATCTACTAATCACAACTTTTTTATTTTCAGGACACCATAACTTATACCCTTTTACACCAGCTTTATAACCAAGAAAAACACATTTAATGGATCTCGATTCCAATTTTCCATTATCAACATGAGCATACGCAGGACACCCAAAGATTTTTAAATCAGAATAGTTAGCAGGATTACCAGACCATACCTCTTGTGGATTCTTTTTCTCAATGGCAACGGATGGAGACTAGTTGATCAAAAAATATGCAGTAGAGGCTGTTTCGACCCAAAATGACTTTGGTAACTTGGCATTTGACAACATACATCGAACCTTCTCCATGATCGTTCTGGTCATTCATTCTGCAATGCCGTTTTGCTGTGGAGTATGACGAACTGTCAAGTATCTCACGATCCCTTTTAACTTGCACAATTTATTAAACTTATCAGAACAGAACTCTAAGCCATTGTCTGTGCGGAGGTATTTTATTTATTTTCCCGTCTGCTTTTCAATCATAGTTTTTTTAAGACTTAAATGCGAAAAACACATCGCTTGTCTGCTTTAGGAAGAACGCCACACTTTTCTGGAAAAATCATCAATCAAAGTTAGCATATAATTAGTTCCACCTCTCGAAGGCACTATGGATGACCCCCACAGATCAGAATGAATATACTCCAACATTTCCTTTGTGTTATGGATTCCTCTGGTGAATCGAACTCTCTTTTGCTTCCCAATAATACAGTGCTCACAGAACTTCAGTTTGTAAATTCCTTACCCATTCCTCTTTTGCTCAAATATGCCATGCTATTTTCACTCATATGCCCTAGGTGCATATGCCAAAGTTTAGTAATATCATCATTTGATAAGGAAGAGGATGCGACAGCTGCATCACCAGTAATTGTAAAACCCTGCAAAACATATAACTTGACAGTCTTTCTCTGTCCTTTCATCACAACGAGAGAACCTTTAGAAATCTTCAAAACCCTACTTTTAGTTGTGTATTATACCCTTTTAAATCAAGAGTACTCAACGAAATTAAATTTCTCTTCAATTCTGGAACATGTCGTACGTCACTAAGTGTTTAGACACCTCCATTAAACATCTTAACTTTAATTGTTCCAACACTTGCAATTTTACATGAAGTATTATTTCTCATCAAAACAACGCCTTCAGACACTGTTTCGTAAGTTGTAAACCAATCTCGATTGGGACTCATGTGGAAGGTACAGCTCGAATAAAGGATCTACTCCTCGCCCACTTTAGAATTGTTGACAGAAGCGACTAGAAGTTCACTATCGTTGTAGTCTTCTACAACATCAGCCTTACCGAAATTTTTTGGTTGTTTTTCATTTTGATTCGTAGCCTCCCTTTTGATCTTGTTCTGTAGTTTATAACACTCAGATTTAATGTGCCCTTTCTTCTTACAAAAGTTACAAGTTTTACCTCTGTTTGAAGACTTCGATCTACCTTTAAATTTACCATAAAGATTTTATTCCTGTGTTCTTCCACGATCATCATCAGCATTCCGATATTATCTTTTACGAACAATGAGACCCTCTCCCTGAGAGTCAGTTTTAACCATAAGATACTTCATCTTATTATACGAGGTTGAAGAATCATAAACCTCATCAACCGTGAGAGACTCGCGACTATATAAAATCGTATCTCTAAAGGTTGAATAAGACGGGGGCAACGAACAAAGTAGAATCAACTCTAGATCTTCCTTATCATACTGAACCTCCATGACTTCTAAGTTTAAGAGAATTTCTTTAAACACTGTTAAGTGTTCGTGTACAGATTCACCTTCCTCCAAACGATAAGCATAAAGACGTTGCTTCATATGTAGCTTGCTAGTTAGAGTTTTTGACATACATATTTGTTCCAACCTCTTCCATAATTTAGCGACGGTCTTCTCCTTCATTACATCCTATAAAATTTCGTTAGGCAAATGCAGATGTAACTGTGTTAACGCCTTTCGATCCTTGCGCATCTTCTCTTCCTCTGTCAATGTTGAAGGTATCTTATCTACCCCTAGCAGGGCTTCTTCTAAGTCTATCTGTATAAGAACTATCTATATTTTTATCTGCCATAACACGAATATGGTGTTACGATCCAACAATGAAATTTTATACTTCAAAGACGCCATTACCGTGATTGAGAAAAAGACTCCACAAGAGGTATGGTTTGGTAATCCTGCTGACTATTCTGATTTAAAGATCTTTGGGTGTCTTGCTATGCTAATGTTGATAATGGAAAATTTGAACCGAGATTCATTAAATGTGTTTTTCTTAGTTATAAAGTTGGTGTAAAAGGGTATAAGTTATGGTGTTTTGAAAATAGAAAAGTTGTGATTAGTAGAGATGTTATTTTTAATAAAACTACTATGCTACCTAACTTTTCTCTTAAAGACTCTTCCAATAAAGAAAATCAAAAGTAGGTGGAGCATTAGATTAATCCAGAAATCTACAACAGAGTCAACTCCTTAAGTCAGTACAAAAATTTAGAATAGAGTTACTTCTTCACCACAGTACTCTATCGCCAAAAACAGAATTAGAAGAGAAATTAAACCTCTAAAAGAAGTATGCCGAGGCTGATCTGGTTGCTTATACTTTAAATGTGGCTGAAGATATAGATGCAAACCAAGAGCAATCTAATTATCCTGAGGTGGTTAGTTGTGAAGACTCAGAAAAGTAGATGTTTGCTATACAAGAAGAGATGAAATCACTCTACAAAAATAAAACATGGAATCTTGTGAAACGTCCTAAAGGTAAAAAGGTTGTTCGTTGTAAATGGGTTTTTAAAAAGAAATAGGGGACTCTAGGAGTTGAAGAACCCAGATATAAAGCAAGGCTTGTTGCAAAAGGGTTACAGTCAAATTGCAGGAGTGGACTTCACAGATGTGTTCTCCCCAGTTGTGAAACATAGTTTGATTCAAGCTTTGCTTGGTATTGTGGCCATGCATGATTTGGAGCTTTAGCAGTTAGATGTAAAAACTGTATTTTTGCATGGAGAACTTGAGGAGGATATTTACATGCAACAACCAGAGGGTTTTACAGTCTCAAAAAAAGAGGACTATGTTTACTTGCTGAAAAAGTCTTTTTACGATTTGAAACAGTCACCAAGACAGTGGTACAAGAGGTTTGATTCCTTTATGACTTCTTATGATTTCAAAAGAAGTAGCTTTGGCAGTTGTGTTTACTTTAAGAAAAATAGTGATGGTTTTTTTGTGTATCTGCTCCTTTATGTTGATGACATGTTAATAACAGTGAAAGATAAAGGAGAGATAAGAAAGGTCAAAGCCCAATTAAGTGAAGAATTTGAGATTAAATATTTGAGACTAGAAAATAAGATACTTGGTATAGAGATTCTCAGAGATGAAAAAACAAGTAAATTGTACCTAAGTCAGAAGGGGTACATTAAGAAAGTTTTTTGCAGATTTAATATACAGAATGCTAAGCCTATTAGTACTCCTTTAGCAATCCATTTCAGCTTTCATCGGCTTTGTCTCCACAATCAGATGTTGAGATTTAATACATGTCACATGTTCCATACTCTAGTGCAGCGGGATCTCTCATGTATGCTATAGTTTGTTCAAGTCCAGATTTATCATATGTAGTCAGTGCAGTTAGCAAATACATGGTGAATCCCGGTAAAGAATATTGGAAAATAGTTCAGTGGATTTTAAGATATTTATGAGGTACTACTGATGTTTGCTTGCAGTTTGGAAGAACCAGAGATGGAGTCATTGGGTATGTTGGTGCTAATTTTGCTGGAGACCTTGATAGAAGAAGATCTCTCACATGTTATGTCTGTACAATCGGAGGTTGTGTAATCAGTTGGAAAGCCACTTTGCAAACTACAGTTGCTTTGTCTACCACTAAAGCTGAGTACATGGCAATTACTGAGGCTTGTAAAGAAGCTATTTGGTTGAAGGGACTCTTTAGTGAACTCAATGAAGACCTTCAAATCAATACAGTATTTTGTGACAGTCAGAGTGTCATCTTCCTTACAAAAGATCAAATGTTTCATGAGAGAAAAAAACA
The DNA here is from genome assembly GCF_007990345.1 of Gossypium hirsutum. Taxonomy (NCBI): domain Eukaryota; kingdom Viridiplantae; phylum Streptophyta; class Magnoliopsida; order Malvales; family Malvaceae; genus Gossypium; species Gossypium hirsutum. The sequence goes on along the minus strand of NC_053447.1, from coordinate 52,876,798 downwards.
CATTAATGTTCGGTATCATTTTGTTCGTGATATTATTGCTCGTGGTGATATTATTGTGAGCAAAATTAGTACTCATGAAAATCCTGCAGATATGATGACTAAGTCACTTCCTATAACTAAGTTTGAGCATTGCTTAGACTTGGTTGGTTTTCATTGTTGAAGTTAAACCCTTAAGGGATTTTATAAAAGAGGTGGAGAACTTGTTCGTTGAGAGTTCGCGATGAAGAACTTGTTCATTGAGAATTCGTGTCAAGGTGGAGATTGTTAGAATTAAGTGACCCAAATCCTTATATAAATAAAATATAGTGATAAAATAAAATAAAAGTAAAATCCCTATAGAACTATACTTCTTTTATTTTATTTTAAAATAAGGTTTTTTAAACCTTATTAAACTCCATTTATTTGATATTGATTAAAATAAGGTGTTTCAATCTTACTACACTCTTATTAGAATATAATTTTACAAGTCTATAAATAGACATAGTCTACTCCTCTTGTAATTATTCGAATTTGACATAGTGAATTATCTTCTCCTCTGCTCGTGGTTTTTTCCGAAAGGGCTTCCACGTAAAAATTTGTGTGTTCTTTATTTTTATTTCTCTTTTTTTTGTGATATATTGTCATTACCGACATTCTATTTTTAAAAGGGCAATGGGGTCTTTTTGGGGGGTTCTTTCTTTCTTCCACTTTTCAACCACCAAGGGCATTTCTTATCTCTCACTTACACCATGGGAACTCCCCATAATTTCTCCACTTCATCTCCTTCATTACGACTCTCCAGCCTACAAGCGTGAACCGTTCTAACCCTCTCCTCCCTTGTTGATTCCTTGCATCAACAATGGTATTAATTAAGGATAAAGTAACATTCAGTCTCTGCACTAGGCCATTTTTCTTACACTGGTCTTTAAATTTTTTTTGTCTATTTAGTCTATGAACTTGTCAAATTTTCTCGATTTGGTACATGAAGTTGGATTCCATTAAGGTATGATGGCGTTGCACTATGAGATTGTGTCATGTCATCACTTGAATTTTTTTTTAAATAGTAACAATTTTTTTTATTTTCTTAGATTTTATAATATAATTTTTTAAAAATTTTAAAGTGAAGGCATGACATGACAAAATCTAAGTTCATAGACCAAATTGAAAAAAGTTATCAAGTTCCAAGATAAATGTGGACCAAAAAAGTTCAAAGATCAAGTTGAAAAAAGTATCAAGTTCAACGACTAAATTTTATTTTATCCCTATTAATTATGTTTTGGTACAAAGATGATTTAAACCTAAATTGATCTTAGGATAGATGAATATTCTACCAATAGGCCATAACTTGAGTTTCTTATCCTTATTAATTATTAATTCAATTAGTTTTCAATAAAAAAATCATTAATCCAATTAGTTACTTAGTTGAACTTCGGGTAATATAATTTGGAGCTTTATGTATTCCACAAAAGCATTAATGTATTAAAGTAATGAATATAAAAGAAAATATTTATCAAGCACGAAATCTCATATTATACCTTAGATTGCATTTTAGCTTCTCTATTTAAAAAAAAAAAAGGCAAATTAGCTCCTATATGTAAGATGAGTGAGCAAAATAGCTCTCCGTTAAAATTGTACCATTAAATATTTATTTTGGTGTTTATATATAAGGTATAATAGCAAATTTAGCACACAATCTTTACAAATTTATTCAATTTGACCCCTATTAGTTTATTGGAAGTAAATTAGAAAATTTTGAAACTATTAAAGCTAAAGGGTCAAAAAAGCTTTAGTAACATTTAAAAAAAATCAATTAAGTCCTTTTAAAATTAAATTTTATTTAAAAAATCATAAAAATTTTAAAGAAAAATTTATACAATAAAATTTAAAAAAAAATTAAAATTATAATTTTTTATTAAAAATAAAAATATTAATCTAATAAAGGAGTAACGTTCAATTTTTTATTTTAATTCTTATAATCATTAGATTTTAATGAGTGAATATTATTTTTTAGGCATATCCATGGGATTTAAAAACTCATTTGCAGGTTAAAAAATTTTAAATTTTTTTTTTGCACTTAGAAAAGAAAAGAAAAAAAAACTGACTGTCTTATAGGGACCTTTAGATTATTAGATTAAGTCACAATTATGGAAGAAAATAAATTATACTAAATTTTTAAAAAATTATTTAATAATTGAATTATAAGTAACATAATAAACTCTCATAAAATTTTAATTCAATCCTTGGTCATTTCATTTTTTAAGTAGTTATTTTAGTTAAACATTTTATATTAAAAATAATAAAAATATTATTATAATATTTATTATTCTTTAAAAATGAATTTTAAATAAATTTTTAATTAATTTTTTGTCGAATTAATTTATAACACTAAATTTTACAAAAGAATTTTTTAATAATATAGATAGATATTTATTATAGTATAGGTGTAATAAGTGTGGGTATCACAGTGCATAAGCATATACATGCTCTAGCATTTGACATCAAAGATGTGGGTGTATTAATGTATTGTGAATAATCATGCAGAAACTATACGATGAAATGAAAATGAGGATTGAAGCCACCACAAAATTGGATCGAATTCCAGATTACATTCGTAAGCAGCATAAAGGATTTCGTGAGTGGGATTTTGTTACAAGTAAACGTGATCATCAAACCATCCTTCAAGTAAATTGTTCATTTCATAAACTTCTAATTAATTAAGCTTTGAATAGTTGAGCTTAATTAATTAATGATGTTTTAATTAATTTTTCTTAGATACTAATTGATGGAAGAGACACCAATGCTGTGGATATTAAAGGCGACCCTTTGCCAACTCTAGTGTATTTGGCAAGAGAGAAAAGACCTCAATATCACCACCATTTCAAAGCTGGAGCCATGAATGCTCTTGTAAGTATACTATCAATTATATAGGTTTAAATATGTATATTTTTTATACATTTAATTTGCTTGTTAATGATTTTAATGGTGGAAAATAGATCAGGGTATCATCAAGGATAAGTAATGGTCCAATTATTTTGAACGTGGATTGTGATATGTATTCAAATAATTCAAAGTCAATCAAATATTCTTTATGCATTTTCATGGATGAAGAGAAGGGAGATGAGATCGCCTATATACAGTTTCCTCAGAAATTCAATAATCTCACCAAAAATGATATTTATGGTAGCTCTTTTCGAGTAATACAACAGGTAATTAAGCCTATAATAGAAAGGTAATTTTATGCAAACAATGATTAATTTTGATGATTTTTTTTTTCAACAATAAAGCTGGAGCTTGCAGGACTTGACGCAAATGGAGGGCCAATGTACATTGGAACAGGATGCTTCCACAGGAGAGAGGCTCTTTGTGGGAAGCAATATGAGAAAAACTATAAGGTTGATTGGAAGAAACTAAAAGATACAAAAGCTAATGAAAGTGCAAGCGTCCTTGAAGAAACATGTAAAGTTCTTGCAAGCTGTACCTTTGAACACAACACACCATGGGGAAAAGAGGTGCATTTCGTTAGTTCTCACTTACCTAAATACATATACAAACATGAACCCGTAATTTAATTCAATTGGTAAGTTATGGTTACTCGTAAGAAGTGTCATCTAGCAGATTTGGGTTGGAGTTCTATCATCTTAGGATGGAAACAGACATGAATCAGCATTTCTCATTTGTAATGAAAATAAGGTTTTGGTGGCAGATGGGTTTAAAGTATGGCATTCTGGTGGAAGATATAATTACAGGATTGAGTATAAAATGTAGAGGATGGAAATCCATGTACTTAAACCCTGAAAGAGAAGGCTTCTTAGGAGTTGCTCCAACAACATTATTGCAGTTGCTGGTGCAACATACGAGATGGGCAGAAGGTCACCTTCAAATTTTCCTATCAAGATACTGTTCCTTGGTGTATGGATATAAAAGGATTCCTCTTAAGCTTCGACTTGCTTACTGTCCTTTCAACTTGTGGGCTGCAAACTGCTTGGCTACGCTGTATTATGTTGTAGTCCCATGCCTTTGCCTGCTTAAAGGCTTCTCATTGTTTCCTAAGGTATGAAGTTCTTAAATTCTTAAGTATTTATCTCGAAGGATGATATATTAATGTAAAACCATGGCAACGTGCAGATATCAAGCCCCTGGGTGGTCCCATTTGTATATGTTGCCTTTGTACACCGTGCATACAGCCTTGGTGAATTCCTATGGTGCGGAGGCACATTCCGAGGTTGGTGCAATGATCAAAGGGTGTGGTTGTTCAAGAGAACAACTTCATACTTCTTTGCCTTCTTTCAAACCATCTTGAAGCTATTAGGGTATTCACAGCTAACCTTCGCCCTCACTGCCAAAGTATCTGATGAAAACGTCTCGGAAAGATACGAACAAGAGCTGATTGAGTTTGGTGCCACTTCACCGATGTTTGATATTTTAGCCACACTTGCAATGTTGAATTTGTTTGGTAGCTTTGGGGCAATCAAGAAGGTCATCTTGGATGCAGATGAGGACTTTAAGGTTTTGGACCAATTTGGGTTGCAAATTCTGCTCTGCTTGGTTTTGGTTACCATCAATTTGCCTGTATACCAAGCACTCTTTTTCCGGAAGGACAATGGCAAGATGCCTAGTTCAGTTACTTACAAGTCTATTATTTTTGCCTTGCTAGCCTGTACTGTGGCCATGTATTGAACCACTAAAATCTCTCTGCTAAGAAAGTCGCTATATAGGACTAAAAATAATTGAATCATAAATGCCTAAAGGTAGTTGTATGAATAAATTGATTAAGGCCAGTTTTACGTATTGAGCCATTATGAGATTGTGTAAACTATATAATTTACAAAATCACTTTCTTTTTTCACTTGGCAAAATTTTGTGCATAACGTATTATATATTAGTCATTTGGAGCTGCTAAGTTGACTTCAAAGAGACACCCTTGCAATGGAAAGAATCTGGTGGGAGCTCATTTCAGGCCAAAGCTTTTGTCCCATCTCTCCTCTGGAGCTTGGTATAATGGTATGATGAATCAATTCAACAAAAATCAGAGGTTAGTGGTTTCATTAACAAGCTCTTTTGTTCACTGGACTTCATTTGTTGGATAATTTTTGCTAGTTTTGGTTTTGGGTATTGGTGGGCATAGCTCAGGGAAATTCTGGGTTGTCAAGTCTTGGGATTTTATCATGAACAAAGGAAAATTGGAAAGCAAAAGTTATCTTCCACTCTTTGAAACGAGGCCAGCAAGGGGACGCTAACTGTTTCAGTTGTTTTCAGCTTCAATCTCCATAACCATATGTTTCATTTGGGTTTATAGAGTAAGCTACTTTCCAGCTGCTGAAGCAAAAGCTGAGAGATGGACTTTGCTCGGGTTGTTTCTTCCTGAACTATGGTTCAGCTTTTACTGGTCTCTCACTCTAATCTTCAAATGGAACCCAGTCTTTCGTTACACTTTCAAACGCGGGCTCTCTTCCAGGCTTCTCTTAATTTAATTGCCTCTCATTTTAGCTTATCCAATTCAAGCATAAAATTAATACTTCTTACGACAGGTACAATTAGGAAGCTTTTCCTGGAGTATAAATTTGTTTGTAGAAGAGATCCTGGAATAGAGCCACCCATTATGGCGATAAACACAGTTTTATCAGTTATGGCCTATGAGTACACATCTGAGAAGCTAAGTGTTCATCCATCTGATGATGGCTGCTCAGATTTAACATTTTATGCTTTGTTAGAGGCTGCAAGTTTCTCCCGGATATGGCTACCGTTTTGCAGGAAGCTCAAAGTAGAACCAAGATTGCCCGAGGCTTATTTCAGGAAAACCGTTAAACATGCTGATGATTCTGCCATGGCTAAGGAGTGCTTGTGTAACACCCAAACCCAGCCTAAAAGTTATGACCAGATATTGAAGAATTACATTAACTCGTTTAAAAACTTTCTATTTAATCAAACTTAATATGCGTTTCAAAAACACAAAATTTGACAAAAATACTAATGTTGGCAGATCATTTCCAAAACTAAAGCAAACATTTGTTAAAAACATTTAATTATTTATAAAAAAAAACACTTCAGTGATTACTTAATCTATGAAACAGAAATTTTCAGAGTTTTAATTTTGAAAACCAAATTTTAGTTTGGTAAATTATATGGTTTTGCAATTTGACATTAAAATATCAAAATCCAACAAACATTGCAAAAAAAAAAAAGCCCAAAACAAATTTACAGTCCAAGAACAATTATAACATAAACCAACTTATATATTTAACCAGTAAATAATCCGAGCTTCCGCACATTTTCCGGTCCTAAGTCTGTAGTTCACCTGAAACATATTAACAAATGAGTGAGCTAGAAGCCCAGTGTGTGACTCGGCTCACAAAATAGAATTTCCTTATACTTACACAAATGTCAATACCAACACAGAATTTTACTTATAATGTTCACACATTCGAATATCATATCAGAATAACACAATACCAAAAACATAAAGCAAATCAGAACATCATATTTCCAGAAGATATATCATATCAAAATGTCATATCATATCAAAATAAATCCTACCCTCATCCACTACACACCAACTCCATCCAACCAATCACACCAATAGGACTACATGAGTCCATCCATCCAATCACATCGGGTCGTGGTGGTATGCCACTCATAATGGTGCAACTAAGCTGCTAAACATATATTGTGGTTTAACCGCTAAAATTGCAATAATATTGCCTGAAAACTCTTCCTCCATTATCAAAACCCACCCTAATGTACATGAAAATCATAATAACATGCGTACATATCACATGAATGGTATGGCATGCATACCTAAACATATTTTCTTTTCAGATTATAACATAACATATTGCTTATACTAACAGTTATTTTACATACAGATGTCATATATGTTTTTACACGTAATTATGCTTCCAAAGTTATCTGAACACAAGTTGTACATACGTTTTACACATATCTTAAGCCAAACAGACCCCACGGAAGCCAAATGGGGCTACACAACCTACCTAACTTGCCCATGTGATCACACACGCCCTTGTCTCCCATACGGTCTACCTAAATTACCCGTGTAATCACACTCACCCGTGTAACACCCCTAACCCGTATCCGTCGCCAGATTAAGGTTACAGAGCATTACTATACAATCGAAAACATTTAAACTTAACTTCATTCAATAACATAAACAAATCATAAATCAATCATATACATATATATCATCCCTAAATCGAACCCTCAAAGCCTTAAAAATACCTTAGAAATTATTTCGGGCAAATTTGAAATCATTTGGAAAGTCTAGGAAAAAGTCACAAAAATTTGGAAACAAAGGTCACACGACAGTGTAACCTTTGACTTCACTCGTGTAACTCTCTGAGTAGGGTCACACGCTCATGTCACACGTTCATGTGCCAGGCCGTGTAACTCGCTGACTTGTAATCTAAGGAACTCACCAGATGACACATGGCCTTGTCGCCAAGCCATGTGGACCCAAATTTACCTAAAATCAAGTAATTTCCAACACCATTACATGCATAAAAAATTGGATAATTTGTGCACACTTTCAAAACACCAAAACCTTACTTAAACATACATATGTATATGCCATTCCAAAACACTAATTCAACTAACCAATATGCCATTCAAAGGCACTTCAAATGCATTCAATAACACTTACCTAAACATGTCAATCTTACCACATTTCAATCATCAATTACTAGTTCAATACTTTCCAAAAGCATGTCATAACTTGACCATAATCATACAATTCAAAACATACCTTAGGAGTCATTTAAAACATACATAATAAGATAACCAAAATGACACAATCTAGCTATACATCAAATGGTACCAACCAAGTTAACTTCCACAACTTATATATGCCAAATCACCAACTAAACATTCAAAAAATGTCATTACAATTCACCCTATACATGCCATTATAAACCTTGGCCAAAACATTCAAAAACTATCGATATATTTGTTGGATAGTGTGATAGATCTTCGATGAGCTTTAAATCAATCAAACTTCTGATAATCTATAAAACATAGGAAAGAAACTATGTAAGCAATTAATGCTTAGTAAGCTCGTATAAGTTAAAACATAACTTACTATTTCATTTGCATAATATAAAGCATAAGAATAATATAACCCAAACCATAAGCTTGGCATAAGCCTATACATCACCATCAATACACAAGTTAGCACACTTGCTTATAAATCAAATGAACCAACCATAATATAAGTCATTTTTCATATGGAATACATTAATTAGTTCATGCATTCTTTCCATAAGATCATGCTTGATTCCATTTGAATAATTACCATTTCAATCCATTTTCTTACCCATTGAATCATCTAGAATTTCATCGGATACTCGAGTAAGCTCACACGAAGTGTGCCTTTATATATAACCGTAACATTTCCTTTACATCATTGCTCACACGAGTTGTGAAATGGGCCTGCTCACACAAGATGCGAGTCAAAATGTAAGCTTCACGATGCTGTTCACACGAGCTGTGGAGTATCCGCAACAAATGTGGGACCCCAGCCATCGGTAGGACATTCAAGACCAGCACCTGAAACATGAAATCCCTAATGACATGTTATTTGTAACCTACGAATTCTTAAGGTTCAATCAGGACTTGATAACTGTCATAGCACTGATTTCTTTATACACCGTTAAATTAACATTATAAATAACATAATAACATACAATTTAAGTAGCATTAATACAATAATTGTTCATACAAACTTACCTCGACAACTAGGGGCGTAGAAGTTAAATCGAGCTAATCTAAAGCTTTTACTTTACCTCAATCTAGGTTCGTACGTGGTTTATTTTGATCTAAATAAACAATTTCAATCCATTTTATACTTATAGTATTCGATTTAATTCTCATTTCATATTTATATAAAATTATCATTTTGCCCCTAATATTTTAACATTTCACAATTTAGTCTTTAAGCTCCTAAATTGAAATCTAATCATTTTAATCAAAATCCATGTTAATCAAGCATGCAAGGAACCTTGAAAAAACTCATATTTACCATCATTTCAAAATAAAACCCTAAAATTTATACTTTTAACAAATTAGTCCCTAATTCCAAAATTAATCAAAAATCACTTTACGGAAGTTGTTCATTTTTCAACGAAGATTCATAATCTATCATTTAACATAAAAAAACATTCAAGAACATTCATGGAATAACCCTCAACCTTTAACATTTTTACAAATTGGCCACCGGGCTAGCTAGATTAAGCTAAAACAATCTGAAAAACATAAAAATCATTAAAAATGAGGCTGAAATCACTTACCATGCACTATAAAGAGCCTAGTCAAATGAAGCATTCATCCATGGAGATTTTCCTCATTAAAATCAGTTTAGGGATATAAAAGTACAAGATGATACCTTGTTTATTTTGTTTTAGTTTTAAGTTTAATTACCTAATTACCATATTAACCTTTAAAAACTTTAATAATTTCATCAAAACCATATCCATAAACATCCACTATCACCTCAATTGGTCTAACTATAATTCAAGTATTTTAGTTTAAGGTTTCATAGTCATTTGACCCTATTAACTAATAGAACTCTACTTTTACACTTTTTACGATTTAGTTCTTTTTATTTAATTAATCATGCAAACATCAAAATTCTTAATGAAATTTTAATACGACCTTAATAAAATCTCGTAGACACTAAATAATTAATAAAATAATAATTTAGTCGTCAGATTTGTGGTCCCAAAACCACTGTTCAGATTTCACTAAAAATAGGTTGTTACAGCTCGTGCCTCCCACACAACCTACCCAAATTGCCCATGTAATCGCACACGATCGTGTGCTCCACACGACCGACCATACGTTTATGTGGTGCATACAACCTGACAAACGGCCTTGTGACGCAGAGCAGTTTTGAAAATAATCACTATTTTCGAGTTTTTCCAAGTTCTAATCGACGTTTCGGGTTAAAATCACACACTTGATGGTAATTTAGATATCCCACACAAACTTCGCACTCTAAACCCTACACACAACATCCACGTCAACCCAATTAGAAATCAAGTAACTAAACTGAATTGAAACATTCACACTAATAATTAACAAACAGCTCCAAATCGCCATTAGATCACTTACCCTTACACAAACAACAGCCCAACCATACTTAATTTGCTAGTAAATTCCCCGCTCCACAGTAACCACCTAGCAAAATTACAAAATTTTATCAAAACCAATTCAATCCAAAATAATCAACTCACCCACTTGTCTCTTCATAAACAGATAACATCGCCAAATCTCTATTAAATGAATACTAGCACTTACCCAAATTAAAACAACGAAACGAAAAATAATTGATCGTATGAATAGATAGAGAACCGTAATGAAAGCACAAAAGAACGAATAGAAGAGTGATAGCAAATAATAGAGTGACCAATGAAAATGTGAGAAAAGCTAAGAAAAAGCAATAGAAATACTTGGAAGAGAAAAGAAACAAACAACAAAATTGTGGCACAAAGAAAAGGAAAACAAAAATGAAAGAAACGTGAAAACTAAATGAGGAAAAGTGGGGAGATTTTTTTGGGATAATTCAAACTACCATATCCCACTAAATCCCACTAACTAATCACCTATCAGGTAGATTCCCTCAGAGTTCAAAATAAAAATAATTCTACTTTCCACACAAGAACAAAGGGTAAGCTAAAGCTTTACCGCTGAACTAGTAGGTTCATTATTAACATTAGCTGAGTGCAAATATTTTTTAAGCTATAAGTTCAAATATAAGGATTTGAATAAAAATATACAAAACTCAAGGACAATAATTCAAATCTAAAACCTCACACACACAAACACTACACTTAACCACTGAATCAGATCAATTCACTTGACAAAATTTTCACAATCTTAACTCAAAAATTAAGACTGTGATTATTCTTAATTTCATTAACTCAATTTCTTCTAACTAAATTTTCGGTATGCGGCAGCAAGATATGTTGTCTAAAATCACAAGCTTTCTTCAGTTTTTGTTTCCTCAATTCTTGTAACTGAGTAGATTAGTATTTTTACCTGAAAACACATGTTGATTAATGAGCTGAAAGATGCATGCATGATTACATTTCAATACTGTAATCTTTGGTTTCGATATAAGTGGTGCTGATAAAAGTAAAATCATCTTTATCATTTGATAGATATCATATAAAGAGTTGAAGATGCCAATCAAACCCATCACAAAATTGGAGAAAAGAACGGAGCACAAGGGAATGCACGTGCAAGAGTTGTGATTGGCTATCACTTCTTTTATGTTTTAAATATCTTTTACAATTTCTTTTTTACATTTTTTATAATAACATTATTAAATTCAACTAATTTCATTTCAATTATCATAATTTTTAATTTTAATTTTATAATTTTTTTATAAATTATGTTTTCTTCCTAAATTTTAAATATATATTTTTTGAATTTTTATATATTCATATTATTTTCTATATATTTTTAATGTGTATATACATTTAATAAAAGAAAATATTTTATTTTTACATAAAGACGTCATGTGGCACTTTGTGCGTTACACCCCCGACCCGATCTAGGAGTTTTGGCTAAGTTGAAGGCATTACATTCGATCACCAAAATGATCCCGTAATGCCATTCTTTTTACTTGAGCCGAATTGATTGAAAATCGCTCTTTTGTTTTTAGAAAAAAATTTCATTAATTTAAGCCGAATTTATTTAGTAATTCAATTACAACATTAATGTGAGGGTTTGAAAAATAGTTAGGGTTTTTAGGAAAAGACTAATCCAAAATTTTAAGTATTTTATAAATCAGCAAAAAACAAAAGATAGTTTTCTAAACCAAATGGCATGCCAATATTAGAGTAACATTTAAGTGTCAAGCATAAAATAAATAAGCTAACAAATTCCAAATGTAAAATATAAAAATGAGAGAATACTAAATAATTACAAACCCAAAATAAATGATTAAGGAAAATTTTAAATGAAACTTAATGGTAGAACTTAATAAAAAATGACTTGCTAATCTCGAGGGTCTTCTGATGCCATTTTGTGTCCTAATTCTCTGCACTGCTTGAGAAATAAAGAAAATGGAGAATGAGCTTACAACGACTCAGTGTGAGACTAATCTTAAACCATTATCTATAATCAATCGAACAGTAAAGTATTTAATTCATAGCATAATAATAATTTAAGCATAATGAACATATAATAATGATACATATATAGAATATAATTATGATAATTTTAGTTTTTAATTTCACACCCATCCATCCAAACCACCCTCGAGCATTGCTCGACACACCATCTTGCATAACACATACCAATAACTGACCATCCCATATTTAATTTTCGTTGATAATGGTCGTTCATTGGTTATCTGTGACTATGACTATTACTACCATCCCAATTTGGTTTGATTTTGATGGTGTTTTAAAACGATTATCCCGTCTTGTTCAGTTTAAATGGCTTTACACATAAACTATCATCCTAGTTGACCCAATTTGGTGGCTTTTTAACTTACCATCTCGGCTTATCCATTTTGGATAAGGCTAAGCAAAACTCGATTCGACTCGAAAAAATCGAAAAAAATTCGAATTTTGAGTTAAATAAATCAAGTTATTTGAATTAATCAAATTATATGAGTCAAATTGAGTTTTTTTCGAATTTCAAGTTCGAACCGAGTTTAGTTTTCGAATTTGAATAAACCGGATACCAAACTATAATATTTTATATTTTTACCCTAATCTCCCAAACCTCTTTACTTCCTCCAAAAACTTTTACTCCCTCCCACTTTCTCCCCAAAACTTGTACTCCCCTCACATTCCACCCCCTTTCTACCCCAAACCAATTTCCTCCTAATTTTTTTTTGAATATTCTCCCCCCCCAAATTTTACTCCCCTATTTATTTTCCCCCCAAAATCTTACTCCCTCAACCCTAGAACTTTTACTTCTCACTTTTTACTCTCAAATCAAAAATTAAAATCATCCAAAAAAAAATCCCTAAACTTATATAATAATAATTATCAAAAATTAAAATCATCCAAAAAATCCCTAAATCTATATATTAATAATTTTATTTATATAATGTCTTCTTAGAAGGGGTAGCAGCAAAACGTGCGTAAATTTTATTTTCTACAAGATTTTGACGATATTTTTTTTATTTTTTGTTCTTTGGGCCCATCCTTGTTTGTCTTATGAATAATTGGACAGTTGTGAGTTTTTGGGTTGGTGTTGTTGTTTTCCAGTGGATACGTGAGTGCGTTGCTTTCTCACTAGTTGGCGGTGGAAGGCACATTCTTGGACGGTGACTTTTTTCATTTTTTGGATAGGAGTAATGGAGTCTTGATTGTGATTTTGGCTCTGTAGCGGTGGCTTCGAAGCAATGGCTTTTGTCCTTTATGGTTTGCACTTTGCATGTTTTTTTTACGTTCACGTTTAAAAGTGCATGTTTACGTTTCTTTTATTGTTAGTTGTTTTTTTTTTCTGTTTGTAAGGTTTGTTGGTAGTTTTGAGTGGTTGTTTGACAGGCCTTCTCCTTTTTTGTTTTTTTTTATTTTCATTATTTTTCTTTACCTCGATTGGTTCGTTGTTCCAGGTTTTGTTTCTTTAATCCTGTTTGTTGTTTAGTGTTCGAAGGTGTTTTCCTTTGGCTTCATCCTATTCTTCTTTCTGGCATCAAGCAGATTTGGGGGTGGAAAGCTTTCGGTGTTGAACGGGTGACGTTTTCTTGGTGTTTCTTCGTGCTCCTTGGGCTGCTCATTCTTCGACGACAAGTGCACCAGGTTCGGCGTTGTCTTGGCCTGTTCGTGGAGGGTTCTACACGGAGCTTCCTCTTGGAGTTTTTTCTGTCTTGCTTTCCTTTTCTTTTTTGATCTTGTATTTCTTGTTCCATTTTTTTATAACTAAGTAAAGGGTCTATAAACTAGACTGTTTAAATTTTAGTTTTGTGTGTTCTTTTTCCTTGTTTTTCTGGTGCTTTGTTCTTGTGTGTATTAGGTATCATTTGTTGGCTTTCTCTTTGGTGTGATTTTCTGCTACAAGCTTTGGTTTCTTTTACTACTTTGGTTTTGTTTTTATTTTTCTGTACTTTGTAGATTTTCCTGTATCATTGCCTTATGGCTCGTTCAGGTTGCGGTTGGGGGAGGTGATTCCTGGTCCATCTTGGTGCTTAGGGGTATTTCAATACGACGGTGTGTGCCCTTAGTCTTGGAGGTGTTGCGGGGCGAGGTGGTAAAGGTCTCCTTGTTCATGTTTCTCCCTGCCTCAATAAATCTGGTTCGCTTATCTTCTCTCATTTTTGTGATTGTTGTATTTCTTAGTGTTCTTTTGGTTATAATTGGGCTGTTCAGGGACTTTTAATAATTTTACTGTGACTTTTACTTCTTTGTGTTTTGTTTGGTTAGTCTGCTGGTACATGCATAATTTTGTAGTGTATTTTTTAGTACTGCTTTACTGTTTGCTTGATTGGATTATTATGTGTGTATTTTCCTGGTTCAAGGCTATTTTTTTGTTTTGGTTATTCATGTTTTTGTTCCGCTGTGGTGGACGGCGGTTGTCCTTTGGATAGATTTTCTTTTGATTGAGTGCTCCGGTCAATGGGGTGTGTGGCTGCCTTAAGTGGATTTTGGGTCTAGAGGGGTGATTGCCGTGTGTTTGTTGTTGGGTTGGGTTACGATGGCAGATGAGTTAAATGACATGCTTGCAAATCTAAAATTTTCTGATTCTGAACAAGAAAAGGTGATTTGTCAAAGCTCGATAAAATCTGAATTGCAGGGATATGAAGCTTGGGCCGTTGGGAAATTTCTGTCGGAGGAAAAAATTAACAAAGAGGCAATGTACAGGGTGCTAAAATCTCTATGGTATACTAAGGAACCAGAAATTTCATTGCAATTGCAGATGACTTATTCTTGGTGAAATTTGGGTTGAGGGAAGACAGGGAAAGGATCCTTAATTTAGCATATTGGAGCTTTGACCAATGCTTGTTTTCCATGGTTCCCTTTGTGAAAGGACATGAAATGAGTTGCTACTGCTTCCGTTTTATTCCCTTTTGGGTTCGTATCTTCAATATTTTGCTGGAGAAAATGGAACGCCAGGTGGCCATTGATGTTGGGAATGCTATTGGAGAAGTTTTGGCAATTGATTGGAGGGATAGGGAGGGATGTTGGGTTTGAATTTATTAGAGTGAGGATAAAGTTAGACACCTCTAAACCGTTGAGAAGGGTGGTTTATATGGTTGGGGCTGACGGAGAGGAGATTTTGTGTGCCATCAAGTATGAACGACTCCCAACTTTTTATTATTTGTGCGACCGTATAGGACATCACACTTGTAAGTGTGGGTTATTTGAGAGGGCCAAAGGGGTTGAAAATCTGAAATTTCAATATAGGAATTGGTTAAGGGTCCAAATGGGGAAACCTAATCAGAGTACGGGCATGTGGCGAAATGGGATTGAAACTATTGAAGGTGGGAAATGGAAAAAATGGGAGAATGAAATGTCCAATAGTACAACTGATGAGGGAGATCATGTGATGAAACAGAGGGGGAAGGAAAAAATCAAAACAGGGGACGAGATCTTAGATTCATGCTCTCCATCAGAAAAACGTGTTAATAGGCCTACTAGAGAGAGTTTTGGGCGAGTCTGGAATAATCGCAAAAAAAAACTAAGTGTGGAAGTGGGGAAGGTCTTGATGAGTGCCCGATAAGAATAGTCCGTAGAAAATTAGTGGAGCCCTTCAAGGCGGTGGCTAGCGATCAGCCTCGTCTAGAGCCATGAAAATCCATTGTTGGAACTGTCGTGGGGTTGGGAGCCGTGCTATTCGTGAGTTGATATAGCTCATTGTTGTCAATAATCCTGATGTTGTCTTTTTAAGCAAAACCAAGCTTCAAGCTAATGAGTTTGAGCATATTCGGGTTCGGTGTAGTATGGACGGCTATTTTGTTGTGGATCCGAATGGTCGCAAAGATGGTCTTTCTTTATTATGGAGGGATAGGGTGAGCGTAACTATACAAAATTTTTTGGAGCATCTTGTGGATTCTATGGTTAAAATTGAGAGAAATGATCAGATTCAGTTTATGGGCTTCTATTGTTACCTTAACCCTAATCAGAGACATTTTTCTTGGGATACTCTTCGGAGGGTAGGGACTCTTGTCAGTGAGGATTGGATTATTGGGGGATTTTAATGAGGTAATGGATGATGCGGAGAAATGTGGGGGTCGACGTAGGCCTAGAGTGGCTATGGATAACTTCAGGAAGGTTTTGAATGATCTTGGTTTAGTTGACATTAAGCCTGACAATGGGTGGTTCACTTGGACTAACAACCGTGATGGGGACAGAGTGGTGAAGGAAGGTCTTGATAAATTCATGGTTTTGGCCAATTGGTTGGGTTGTTTTCTATTTTTAGCATTGAGTGTGCTTCATTAGACTTGTTCGAACCATGATACTATCTTATTGGATACCTTAGAAAGGAGGCCGATGGAGGATACGAAGGATCCGAGGCTTTTTTTTTTTTAGGTTTAAGGCCTACTGGGGTAAGAAGAGCGAGGCCAAGGATATGAATAAAAGGGTTTGGGACCAATGTTATGGAAATATGTTGGCAGGGATTGATCGCATCCGCCTTCATCTAGGTAGATGGCAGTTTCGACAATTCAAAATGGATCAAAAATGTATGAGGGAGTTAACTAATCGGGTTGATAAATTGATGGATGGGCCGAGGTTGAATTCAAATGTTAATATGTTGAGAGCTTTTTAGGTAGAGTTGGGTCATCTGTACGAGGAAGAGCAGTATTAGGCTCAAAGATCTCGAATTCAGTGGTTTAAAAAGGGGGACTAGAACACCCTTTTTTTCATGTTTGGGCTTCTAGAAGAAATAAAAAGAACAAGATTGCGGGTTTGAATAATTCAAAGGGTAATTGGGTTTCTGATGTTAATGGTATTTGCTAAGTGGATTGGGAGTACTTTCATTCTCTTTTTTAAGACTGAGGCTTGTGGCAATCTTGAGAGGGCATTAGGTTTGATCCCGACTTGTATTAACCCTGATATGAATATGGTGTTGGAAAATAGTGTTATGAATAAGAAGCTTATCGATGCTTTTAATCAAATAGATCCTTGTAAGGCCCTGTGTATTGATGGGCTCTTAGGTCTCTTCTATAAGGAAAACTGGGGGGTGGTTGGTAAGGATGTGCTTCAGTATTGTCTCGAGGTTATGGATGGGCGTAGATATATCAAGGATATTAATAAAACTGTTATTGTTCTCATCCCCAAAATTAACGAGCCCAAGGATATGACTCATTTTTGCCCCATCAATCTTTGTAGAGTTATCTACAAAATGATTTCCAAGTTCTTAGCTAATAGATTAAAAACTGTTCTTTTGGCTTATATTAGTCAGAACCAAAGTACTTTTGCGTTGGGGTGTATGATTCATGATAATTTCCTCATTGTCCACGAGTTTTTGCATTACCTCCAAAGTTCTAAAAATGGGTCGAATAAAGGATTTTTTTATTAAGCTTGACATGAGTAAAGCTTATGACCGCGTGGAATGGGACTTTTTAGAGAAAGTGGTAATTCGTATGGGGTTTTCTATGTCTTGGGTCACATTGGTTATGCAGTGTATCCATACGGTGAGCTACGTTGTTAAATGTAATGTTTCCCTCACTAATGTGATTATCTTTAAGAAAGGGCTCTGTCAGGGAGATCTACTTTCGCCCTATCTTTTTCTGTTTTGCATGGAAACGCTCTCTAGGTTGCTCTTGGGAGCCTAGATGGAAGGGAAGATTCGGGGAATTAAGGCCAGTCAGAATGGGCCCATGATTAATCATATTTTCTTCATGGATGATACTCTCCTTTTTGTCCATAATAAGAAAGAGGAGGTTGAGACCGTTAAGGATATGCTTCACTACTTCGAGATGATTTTGGGGCAAAAGATTAATACATCCAAGTCTATTGTCTATTTCAATCCTAATACTCCAAGAGATTAAATGACACAGTTAAGTGGCATCTTGGGTATGCGATTTATCGAGTCTATGGACAACTACTTGGGCTTACCATTGTCGTTGAAAAAAATAAAACGAGGGCGTTTTAACACGTTATTGATCGATTTTCTCTTAGGATAAAAGGCTAGTCTAAAAGTCTTTTATCCTATGGTGGTAAGGATATTTTCATTAAATCAGTCTTATAATTTTTACCTACTTATGCACTTTCAATTTTTCTTATTCCTACTGGCATCCAAGATACGATGATTTCGGGGATAATGAGCTTTTGGTGGGCAAAAAAGAATAAAGATCTTGGCTAGGCTATGATGGCATGGGTGGTCTTGGCTTTAAGGACTTGAGGCTTTTTAATATTGCACTTCTCAGGAGACAGGCTTTTTAATATTGCGCTTCTCGAGAGACATGTGTGACGACTCATCAATAATAAGGATACTCTATGTTATCGTATTCTATGCTCTAAGTACTTTCTAGATGGGGATGTGTTCTAGCCTAAGGCAGTTGATAAGCCCTCATTCTCTTGGACGAGTATTCTGCATGCGGTTAAAGCACTTGAGACTGAGTTTGGTTGGCAAATAGGCGATGACATGACTATTAGGTTCGAGTCTAACAAATGGGGATTTTAGGGTATTGATGGAAATTTGTTGATGGCTTCTTTCAATGGCATTTGAGATGGTTTAGTGAGCGAGTTGTGGAGGTCTAACTCGTGTGTGTGGGACAGAGATAGGGTGGAGGAGCTTTATGGCAATGAGTTGTGTGATCATATTTATGCCTTATCGACTGTTCAACATGGTCCACCGGATCAAATTGTTTGGTTTCACAACAAGTCCGAGTGCTATTCATCAAAATCTGGCTATTTTTAGCTTATTCTTAAGAAATCGGTTATGGGTCACATCGTTTATTTTGGAGGACTATCTAGAAACTCCATGTGCTTCCCAAAATTCATATATTTGCATGGAGGGTTGGTCACAACTTACTTTCAACTAATGTTAAAATAGCTTCAATTTTTCATGACTTTGGTCGCACTTGCCACTAATGCGGGATTAGGTATGAAACTATTATACATGCTCTTAGAGATAGTCCTAAGTCCCATGCAGTTCTTTCTTTTGGTAGGCTTACCGGACGCTTACTTGATTCTCCCTTTGAGAGTGGTATTGATTGGCTCAAGGATGCCACTCGCTTTTGGATCTTAAGGCATTTAAGAATCTCATCACGATTTTATGGAATATTTGGAATGGTTGCAATAATACTCTGTTTTGAGGCAAGGAGGATGATGCTCGGAGGGTATGGGAGTGGGCGAAGACTTTGGGGGTGATTTCAGGATCCATAGTCTATCACATGCCCTGATGAACCCCAGGCCCCCTAGGTCCCATAGATGGATCAAGCCCTCGATTGATGCCATTAAGATTAATGTTGATGCAGCGGTTTTTGACTCGGTAGTGAGCATTGGGATTATTGCGAGAGACTATGATGGTTTTGTGTTAGGGGGCCGTACAGTCTTTTTTAACCATAAGATGGATATTGAATGGGCTGAAACGGAAGCCTTAAGGGAAGGGATCATGTGGGCTTGTAACAACGTCACAAGAGCTTTGTTCGAGACTGATTGTGTGAGTTTAGTTAATCAATTTAAGTCTCGTCGGGAGGAAATTTTGATCTTTGGTTTTCGATTGAAAGAAATCTTTGGGTTATTGGAGTCTTTCATCGATTTTAAGATTAAGTGGGTTGCTCATTCGAGCAATAGAGTGGCTGATAGCCTTTGTAAACTTGCTATTAACAAACGTTGTACCTTTCCTTTTAATATGGAGTATCCAAGCGATATCCATGGGCTTGTACTTGTTGATGCTTGTTAAATCGAGGTAGTGACCTTTGAGCCCATTTTTAATAAAAAAATAATTTTATTTATATCTACTATTTATGTTATTAAATTAAATTTCACATTTTGTACTATCTATATTATTGAATTGTTTAATCATATTGAATCTTTATAATTTTTTGTTAAAATTGAATAGTTGATGATGCCATAAAATATTCGTGTTAAAATTTTATCTTGGTATCAATTTCACATTTTATCTTTAAGATAACTTTTATTAAAAAAATCACATTTTTTACATTTAATATATTTTTTTATTTCAAAATACATAGTGACAAGAATCAGAAGATAATTGAAGCAACTAAACAAGCAAAGAAGTTAACTCGTATATAAAATATTAATAAATAAATTATGAAGGGATTAAAGTTAATAACAAATTTGATTACGGTGAGTAATAGTGATTACAAGGACCCAAAATTATTGTTTTTTTAATTTAACATAAACAAATATATTCGATTTAATTCAATTCGATTCAATTTGAATTCCATCTCACTTGACTTGATTCGAGAAAATTTCAAATCAAGTTAGGATGATAAAATAAGATTCGTCAACTCGATTAACTCGAAATTTTTTCATTCGATTCGATTTGATCGAACGCTCATCCCTAGTTTTGGATGACATTATCGCCTATTCGTGCAATACTGACTTTCGATGTAAACTTAAATTGACACTGCCTCCTACAGAACTCCTCCATCCTCCATTACTGATTTCGTGTAATTATTCACATAAACTTAACATATTTATGCTATTTATAATCAATTGATGCAACATTCAATATCTCATACTTCAGCATTACAAGGCATGTGTTCATGTATTCATTGATCTCACATATCTATACATATATTTTGTGCATGAAAGAAAAATAATATCACATGTACAATGGTTCATATATATCATATATAGGGTTTTCATATAACATATGTATAGAATTCACATGTAAAATATATAGGGTTCTCATGTTTAACCTAGGGTTTTGCATGAAACAAATTAGTTACTTCTATTTAATTATACATAATGACTTAAGTTTAGATCCCACACCTGATTTGAAGACATAATAACTTTAGCTTTGAAGAGATTGATGATCGACTCGAGAAGATTTTGAATTCCTTGATTAAAAATCAATTTAACAATGAAAGAGAAAGAAAGAACTCAAGAGTTTGAAAGAATTTTGTAATGGGGTTTTGAAGGAAAAATAGAAAATAAATAAAGTAAGGAGGATAAATTCTATTAGAATTTAAAAAGGAGTAATTTGAAATTCAAATTAGGATAAGAAGATAAAAAGATTATGGAATTTTAATTTTATTTAAAATTTAAAGAATGATAACATATGAATTTTAGTTGGGATTGGATTGGGGTAAATTTCTAAATTTTACTAACTTTTGGGGTGTTATTGTAATTTTTCCAAAGTTTGAGGGCTTTATTACAATTTTACCAAAATTGGGACACCACCTGCAATTTTCCCACTTTGGCTGAATTTAAAAGGAAAGGGAAAGAAAGAGGCATGAATCAATCTTAGGCAAAGAGAGTGGAATAGGTAATGCTTGGCCATTAGGCTAATGCACATTTTATGGTTATATTTCACCACTTCTAATATAAAAGCTATCCTTAAGTTTGCTCTTTTAAATGCAGAAAAATTTAAGGAAGAAAATTCAAAAGTGGGGGTTTGAACTTCGTTTTCTAAAGGTTTTATTAAACTTTTAACCACTAATACTACAACGTAATTTTTAATAATTTTATAAATTCTAATCCCCTAATTTTGGGATGTGACAAATCCCACTCCCTTAAAAAAAACTCGTCTTCGAATTTTAACTACTAGCATAAGAATTGCTTAATCACAAAATCTATTATTTCTTTTTTTAAACCGATCACTATGTTTTCGCTGCGCAACTCTAATTATTATTCTCTTTAACTTTCTACGGGCTTTTCTTGAAGATCTTATTCACTACCATTTTGTTCTATCCCAAATTTCCCTATTTAACCGAAATACTATCGTTTCTTTGAGGCTAAGGTTTATCTACAATTTTCTAGTAAAAGTTCAAGCATTAACTATTTCATAAATGTTTACAGTCTAAGAGTAAAGTTTATCTAAAATCTCAAAAGTAACAGTAACTAAAGTAGGACTGACATCGGAGTCTCGAATTCAATTTCCTGCAAAAGATTATCATTAATTTTTTCAAAACTTGTGGCATGATTTTTCCCAAATTTTCCTCATCATAAAAATAATTTGCTCCTATACATGCATACTTTTTCAAAAGTTTAAACTGTTGTTTAGAAAACCTAGACTTTACTACCACTAAATGTAACCACCCCAACGACCTAGACGGAAGGCCCGAGTCGAAGAGACAATCCATCCTCAATTCTAAACTTGGTTTCTCATAGGGAATAACTCATATTAATCAATTAAAACTAACATTAATTTAGAAGCAGAAAATAAATCAATAATCTTTGTATAGTAAATCAACCTAATTAAAACACTTAATAAATAAACAATAATTTATAATCATTATTAATGAGAAATAATAAATATAAACCTTTTTATCTATATAAATACCTATTAATAACATACTAATTGATGTAATTTAAAATAATTGTCCCATACCACAATTTTTAATAAAATAATATCATAATTGTAATAATAAATAATAGTAATAAATTATTGGCGACAACAAGCCGAGACCCTTCGCATGTCAAGTACATGTCCTAGTCCGTTGGGTTATCTGAAAATATAGAAATTAGGGGGAGTAGGCTATGGAAGCTCAATGTGTGCCCCTTTACAATAAACCAAACCAATATTCAAATGTACATTTCAATCATAATAATCAAGTTCACATAATAATCCAATCAACACGATAATTTAGTTTTTGTCACTTAGACAATTAGAACATTAACATTCAGTTGAATTCAATTGAACAATTCAACTATAGTCATAATATCATTTTCATTAGATATATGCACCTTTATCAATTCGATCGTTTCAACATATACTTTTCAATGAGTATGCATGGTATGTTATGCAACATTCATTTAACGTTTCATTTAACATTCGTTAATCCTACCCCCAACTACTAACTCTCTAAATAGAGAGTTCCCTAGACCCCCTATACCTTTTTACTTCGATCATGGACGTTTACCTCTACATTCGTTCAAATACGGTAAGTGCAAACAAAAGCTTTTGATAACTGTGGAAGCACAGCCTCTCCCAATAGAAAGCTATTAGACACTGTGAGAGCATAGTACAAAAACGTCGCAGTTAGGAGATGATGTAACTGTGGGCATATAGTAAGACCATCGCAGTTGGAATTTGCTATGGCTGTAAATACACAGCAAACATTCGTTTAACTGTGGAGTCACGACCGCTCGCATATAATAGCTGTCAGAGGGATCGTGTGGCACAGTGAGATTGCAATTGGAATCTATTGTTCTGTGGGTACATAGTCAAACATTCGTTTATGCAGTCAATATAAGCTGTTATTCTTCCTCCTTTCATATCATCCCCCATGCATATGCAATGCAACTATTCTTTAACGTATTGATTCATTCAATCATTATTACTTTCAACATTCTATTTCGTTGCATAATAATGATAGTCACGATTATACCCAACAATCAATAGTTCAATAATTTAGGCATATGAGATGTTCATTCGACATTTATAACATTGATAAAGATAAAATCATTCATGAATCAAGCAATCAATCAAAAGCAATTAAAATCATAAATCCATTGATGCATATATTCAATCATTCTAATCTTAGTCCAAGACCTAACTGCATAATCTAGTTCTCTATATGCCATTAAAAACCTAATTAGGGACTGAATTGCATAAAATAAGTAAAGACAAGGTAAAACTGTAATTTTTAAGTTTCAGGGGCCACATGGCTGTGTGACCAACCCGTGTGCAAAGCCCCAAGCTGTGTGCGATGCGAAGGGGTGAAGGTGTAAGAGTCACACATCTGTGTGTCCAGGCCATGTGCTAGGCTCTAAGCCGTGTGCGATGGATCGACGCAGCTGTGCGTTCGACTGTGTGCGGGGATTCAGGCCATGTGCAATGCGAGGGGGATGAGGTGCAAGAGTCACACAACCGTGTGTCTAGCTTGTGTGCAAGGCTAGTCAGGGATTACTCTTGTTTCGACCATATGCAGCTTCAATATTCATGGCTGTCTGTTTCATTTACTTTTATCGACCGAGTTATTTTCCAATAGAAGGCAAAACTAGATAGTAGTAAAGTGGAGGTGTCCTGGAACAAAATTTCAAAGATCTTGCTCTTGCAAGATCATTTGAGGAAGCCATTAAAAACTCTATCAAAGTTATTCATCTATGAACCAATTCAGATAGGATTGAAATATGGGCCTGAAGTGGAGGATATTCTCACAAGTTTGGCCATACAAAGCAAGCAGAGATGGACTGAAGGTGACTTCCAAAGTTTTCCATCAAAACATAGTCCATTCCTCAATGTACGTAGAAAGATCAGCTTTCTTACTGCATTTACTTCTTGTTTGCTGTAAACTGCTTGCCTACTCTGTACTATGTTTGCTCAGGGGCATCTCTTTGTTACCAAAGGTATGAACAATACCTTCAGTTTTCCATAGTGTTCGGGTTTGAAAGGATTCTTTTCCAACAAGTGAGTCTAACAATTAAACGTTTCTTCAAACCACCACAAGATGTCAAGCTCTTGGGGGGCAAAAATTTTGTGTGCCATCCTTGTCAACTCTGCATACAGCCTTGCGGAGTTCTTGAGCTGTGGAGGTACAGTCCAGGGTTGGTTGAATGAAGAAAGGATGCGGATGTTCAAAAGAACAACCACCTATTTCTTTGCCTTCGTAGACAATATCGCAAAGCTATGTGGATTTTCAAAGTTGGTGTTTATCATTAGCAGAAAGGTAGCGGATGCATATTGGAGATACAAGCAAGAGGTCATGGAATTTTGGTCAACTCCACCAACGTCTACTTTACAATTTTATCAGCATATGCTCTGTTCGATCAGTAAGGCTTCATTTGGGAAGTAAAAAAGGTTGCCTTCAATGATGTTCCTACAAAGGTTTTTCAACCTATTTGGTTTGCAGATACCTTCTCTGCTGTGTTTCTGTTGTTTTAAACCTGCCTATTTATGAGGAGCTGTCCGTAAAATGCCCGACTCTATAACATATCAATCCCTGAATTTTGCTCAATTAGCCTGCACAATAGCCATGTACTAGATTCATACTATGCAAGATGTATTTATCAAGTAGAACTTTTGGGAATAAGATAGAAATTACAAGCAAGGTCAAGAGCGGTACTAAACTTTTAATGGAATCCTCATAACATGCAACTTTCTATCCTAATTCTCTTGGTGTACATCCTCCCTTGTACCAAAAAATAGAGTATATAAAACATGAAATATCATTAAAAAAAAAAGAAAGAAAAGTTCAAACTTCAGAAATAAGATTGCTCAATGGTGCAAATAGAAAGCAAGCAACCATAAAGACTTTCCCAAACTGTTTATGGATCTAGTCTTTACTGAAAAAAAGAAAAGAAAAGAAAAGTTCTTTTTTAACTTAAGTACCTTCCATATTTGATCATATAAATTACAAATAGCCTTTTGATCTCCATCCTTCCATCCCAGATTTGTTTGCAAGCGGATTACTGAGAGATACATAAACTCAACCAGAAGATTATACTTTGCAGTTTTTCACCACCTATTTTAACTGCAACCAAACTATTTCTAAACAGATGATTGAAGGCCAATGATACCTGCTCAAGAGTAAAGAACCATAAGTTAGTAAGTTCCACATGAATGCAGCATTAGATCTGACAGTCCATATATTCGTGTCATTTTTTCATGTCATCTGTTATATTTATTTTTTATATGCCATGTTTGTATCGTGTTCAATATTACTAAGACAGTGCAACAACTACGCAAAGGAAGAAGAAACTATGACAAGCTTGTGAATCATTTATATATCACAGCTACATTCAGGGGTGAATCCAAAAGTTTTTTTTAAAGGGGGCCGGAGTTGAATTATAAATTTTTGAGAGGTTGAAATATAATTTTATCATGTATTAATTTATGATTTCATTATTTTCTGAAGGGACATAATAGAATTTTTTTCTTTTTTTTTTTTTTGGCGGGGGGGACTGCAATTTGATCATATATTAATTTATAATTTAAACACTTCTTAAGGGGCCTGCATAGCAATTTCTCCATTTTGGAGGGCCCAAGGCCCCTGCCTCGCCCCCACCCCCTTTAAAATTCACCCCTGGCTACATCCAACTAACTTGATTTTGGCATGCATTTTGGCAACACCAAGCCATTTACGAATTGATGCTCTAAGAAAACAACAATAGGAAAACTAATATTTACCACATCCGACTCTTGCACCGGCATTCCCTGTTGTCTTGCTAAGTTCATGCCCACCTGCATATTAGTTATTATAATTAGTCAAAACCAAATGGTGAAAAAAAAAAGTGATTTATATGGGCCACTGTATACATGCCATGAGCAGAATATGAATGAAAAAATCAGACAATGGTCACACTAAGAGAGATATATAATGAATGACAAATAATTATGTCAGACAAGAAAGGGTAAGAAGAGCAAAAAATGTTGGAGCAGCCTATTGGAAGGCAACAGAAGCAGCATCCTAATTCATTTCAGGACATCATCAGAAGCCATGTCCCCAAACCCCTTTTTAACCAATCAAGCAAAAAGAAGTGGCTTAATCATATCAAGCCATTATTATAAACATCGCGAATTAAAGGAAGATCCGCATTGAATCCAAAGATATCAATATCTCTTCTAGTTTATAAACAATAATTGACTTGGATATACTGTTAAAATGATCAAAGGTTTAGCAACTAGTGCTCCCATTCAGAAGTGTTCAGTGAACTTTTTAGCTCCTTAAATTTCTTTGACGGGCTCTTAAACATATAACTTGTTTGACTAGTATCTAACTGCTTTCAACACTGGACTGCTAACTACCTTGTATCATGGAAAATGAGGCCATTTTGAGTACATATTTTATCCCAAGTGAGACCAAATTTGGAAAATTACCTATGGAATCATCATATCAATTCTAACAACTTCTAGTCATCATCATATAACTAAATTGTCTACAAGTTCACAACAAAACATATCCTTCTTTTTACTAATAAACAATGCAGTATAATGGTACATGCAAGCTCTAGTAATTTGAAAAACCAAACATTTCACCTTTGCCGAGATCATCTGGATCAGCATGCACAACAACTGCCCTCCCTAAAATGGAATGCTGTCCGCTAAGTGGAATCTACAAATCGAAACAAAGAGAAGAACAATTATTATTGCTAAGTGTAATTCATCTTCAGGAAACCAAAATTTTAGGAGACTAAGTATTTAAAAGAACTTAACAAGTGCCACTACCCGTCCAAAGAACAAAATCAATTCATTGTCACAGGCCACCAGGGAAACAAAGAAAAATGAAAATTTAATTTCTAAGAAGAGAAAAAAAACACCACAATTCAGTACCTGCCAATCTTTAATTGAGACCTCAGCAACCCCTGCAATGGAGACATTGCATTATTATTGTAAAAACTATAAGTCATTCATAAATAATAGTCTATCATAATCATATAAATCACAGAAACAGCATATACCATCAGAGCCAGCAATGATGTTACCCAAATCACCAGCATGGCGCTCTCCATCACTTGGAGCTCCATGATCCTTCTTTAATGGATTAAAATGAGGCCCTAAAGTATATCAAAAAAATTATAAGCAACAAAAATCACCATATGTCATATAGAGGGAAAGAAATAAATGAATAAACCAAAATTTGACCAAACATTTGCATAAATGCTAAAACTGTATACTCATATCAGAAAAAGTGAGGGGGGGAAACCACTTTAATGATAAATGATATCAACCGAAATTCAACAAATTTGTAAAAAGAAAATTCCATTTTAAACTAAATGATATGAACATAATTTATGCAAATAGCATAAGTTAAAAGATTTAAACTTCATCAAGGAAAACACCCATCTTAGTACTATAAACTACATCGACCTTAGTTAAACACACAACTTGCATAAATGTCAAAAAATTAAATTTCATATCATTAAAAAGAAAAACAAAGCAATCAAAGGGAATTGGATTGGATAGGGAAAGATGAGAAAAGTGGGAAAGATACCAGTGGAATTGCAGCCATTGGTGGTATCACCGAGGGCGTGGATATGGAAGCCATGAAGGCCAGGAGAGAGGCCTGTTATCTTTCCTTGGACATGGGTTATCCCTATATTAATAAGAAACATTAAAATCCAATTGTCTCAGAAGATGAAGAGACATAGAGAAAGAAGGAAAGAGGGAGAGAGAACCATTTGGGATTTGGGTGAAGTGAAGAAAGCCTCTAACGTTGGTATCTCCAGTGACGAGAGCCACAGCTTTGAGTGTTGCTTTAGAAACAACTTCCATTACTTTATCTTCTACAATTGCTCCCTCTTCAATCTTTTTCTTTTCCTTCTATTTTAGTTACATACTATTCCTTTGTTTAATAACTTAATACTAATTATTTAAATAATTGTAAAAGAAAATAGAGAAAATGAAAGTGAAGTGAAAATTTTTAAGGTTAATGAAAGAGAATCATAACTGTTTATTTTATTTGAATAGTTAAAATTAATAACCATTAATATGATAAAAATAGTAATTTGTATTTTAAAAAGAAAATCACTTTCTTTTCTCTACTTTTCCTCTAAATTTATTCGACTCTCTTTTCTTTCTTTAAAGGTTAATCTTTTTTATGATTAGTTTTGTTACCCAAGTTATTTTATTAAATTTCAATTTCAATTTAAAAATTAGGTTAAAATTAAATTAAATTTATATATATTCTATTTTCTCTCCTTCCTTCTTTCTACTTTTTTTTAAGCTACTTTTTAATTGTTAGATAACTTTAATTTGTAAAGATTTCAAAAAATGGAGAAAGATATTTTTTTAAAAATAATACATGAAGTTTGAATCTATGATAAAGGATTCGAAATTGAGGTTATAGAAATGAAAAAAAAAAACTCACCAGAATTTGGGTTTTGTTGCCTTAAATTTAGCTAAATTTTTTAATAAGTTTTTTTAATTTACCTATCATCAAAGTTCTTGTGTAAAGAATAAAATAAACGAACATGTTTTTATGTTTTTTTTAAGAAATTTTTTTATGAAATAATATTTAATTTTTGAGGATTTTTTAATTATAAAGTGTTATGAGCCACAAAATGATTACTTAAGAATTTTTTAACTATTACCCTTTTTGTTTTTAGTAATTTGGATAATGAAATATGGTTTAGGTTTAATTTATAACCAGAAAAAAAAGTTTAAGTATCAACTTGAAAAAAAATTAATTTAAATATCAATTTGATTTAAGCCAAACAATAAATTTTAATGAATTTATATTTTTCCTTTTGGATTTTCTTAATTTTTATTTCTCGTACTAATAAAATTATGTTTATCTCAAATAAGATTACAATAATGTAATTATGAATTTTCTGCTTTTATTAAGAATTGTAAATTTAAATTCTATATTTTACTTTGAAAAAATTACTTCTCTTCTGTAATTAGTCCATTAAGTAAACCGTAATTCTGAAAAACATAGTTTCACAATATATACGTAAAGAATTAGTGAAAATCAATAATTCATCACTGTATATACATTAAATTAGTAAAAAGTAATAATGCAATTTTACCTATTTTTCAACAATTTGATTAATTTCTTAGTTTTTATAAAATATAAGGGTCAAATTTTGACAAACTAAAGTGTTAGGCTTGAAAATTCCAAGCACAGGGTAAATTGATATTTTAAAAATTATTTCCAAACTTTTCCAAATGATGAGAAAAGGAAAAGAAAAGCTTGGACAATTTAATTTATAATAGTTTGTCCCCCAATTACGTATCTCCACTACATTGGTATACCTCAATCAAGAATTTTCTAATTTACTATATCTGAATTGTTACCTTTTTAAGGAAAAGGTACAACTTTCACAATCCCTATTTTTTTTACAAGGCTAAATAGAACATTATCCCTAGTTTTTATGGCTTAACTAGAATCCTCCATTTTTTACACGGCTCTACCAAAACCTTTTACAATTCACTTAAGGTTTTATACCTCAAAAACCTTTAAGTAATCTTTTGCAATCCAAAAGAAATATGTAAATGATCTGTCGTGATTTGATAATTACATTTAACGAGCTTATTTTCGAGCAATTTAGATGTCTTTGTCGTGTTTTTAGTTAGTTTTTGTTCTTTGCATTAATAAGTTATTAGTGTGCATTTTGTGCTATTTTGAGACCTGAGATGGCCAATTGGCACTTGAGGAATCAACGAGGTTGGTGAGTGATGCAAGGAATCCACAGTGGCTCGAACAGCACGAGAACATCACCTAGAAGGGAGGGTATCGCGGTATAGAAGCATGGAAGTTGTGATACCCCTGACAATGTTTAAAACAAGAAAGATTGAGCCACCTAAGTGGTATCGCGATACCCAAAACTCCCAAAGGACCCCCATTTCAATATTGTCCAGGATATCGAGATACTGGACTATAGGTATCACGATATCACTGTCGAGGGAAGACAAAAAATGACCATAGGGGTAGCCCTTGTCCAACATGTCCCCCAACCAAAATTAGATGATCAAGGGCAATTTGGTCACTATTTTTTGGGTCTATAATTTGCTAAAAAAGGCCAAAAATTAACTGAACAAATATACACTAGACATTTAACTCTTTTTCATGTTTTTTTTTATTTTTTCTCTTCATCTTTTAGGGTTTAATCTTCTTTTTTATAGCTTTAGGGACTAGGTATTTTGTCTCTTATTTTTTTAGTTTCTATAGTTGTTAGTTAACACTGTAGCTAGATTTATTTACTTGTTTAGTACCTCAAACTTCTTGTATTCTTTTAGTTTAATCCTAGTTTCAATGCAACTCAGTTTCCTTTTAGTTTCATCATTAAAAATCCTATTTTTAGTTTTCTTTAACATTTCCTTTGCTGCCATTATTATTATTTTCAAGCTTCTTAGAGAAAAGCCCAAGCTTTTCTCTTTTTTTATTGTGTTTTCCATTTATGCCTCTTGTGTGTGATTATCTTGTTTTTGTTTTCTTAAGCATGATAATGGGTAACTAAATCTGAAGTGGGAGGTTGATGGAAATGTTAGCTAGTTAACTTTTTGGGTCAGGGACTAAATTGAAAAAATTAGACTAAATCGAATAGACTTCAAAACCTAGGATTAACACCCCTAAAGGAAAATTAAGATAAGTGAGACTATGAGGAGATCTTATCTGACACTAGTTTGATAGTCCCAGGTTAGTTGGGTGAGGTCGAGAGATAAACCGGACTAATTCATCTAACTTGGTAAAGTTGAGCCATTTTAGGAGTTTAAGTAATTTAGTTCCCTAATTCGAGGGTTAACTAGTAACATGGAAGTCAACAGACCACTACTTGTTATTAATTGGTTAAGTTCATAGTTTTGCTTGATTTACAATTTAGTTCTTTTCTATTTCTAGGTAATTAATTAGTATAATTTACCTCTTGTATGGCTTGTAATATAATTTCTTAATGAGTAGTTAGCTAGACTCATTGAATTACATGTTTATAGTTTAGAAATCGCTTAATCGCCAACTCCTGTGGGTTCGATCCTTGGAATACTCTGGTGTTCCATTGAACATTAGAAATATTACAACTGATCTATCACACTAGTCGGCGATCGAGGCAATCAGTAAACAATGAAGGCCTCTAAAAGGTGTGTGTTTATAAGTGTTAAGCTTTCTCAAATAATGGATGTGAGAATAACAATAAGAACCTAAGAGATGTGTACAAGAGAAATTGAATAAACAAATATTTGCTGCTTTTCTCTTTATTTCTAGGGTTGGATGTTCTTCTTATGTGTCTTCAAGTGTTCTTGACTTGAATTTATACCTTCTAATTGATGTTTGGGCGTTTAGAGTTGTTGGAGGGAGTTTCGAGCCATTGGAAGAATTAATCTCAAGCATTTAATGTAGTCTGCAGGTTCAAGTCTCAATTCTTGAGGGATAGGTATCGAGACTTGGCTGAACAATAGTCGTTAGAAGTCTTAAAGTCTCGAGAGTGGACAAACAAGTCTTGTGACTTAAGGGTAAGTCTCAATACTTAGACTAGTAAGTCTCGAGATTGCACTACTCTCATTTATCTTTTGTGTACGATTTTCATAAATCTCGATACTAGCCACCTAAGTCTTGAGACTTAACTTCTAGGTATCAAGACTTAGGTGGTAAGCCGCAATACTATACCCTCTTAGAAACCTCTATATAAAACTATTTGAGGTGGTATCGAGACTTGTATAGATAAGTCTCAATACTTAGAAAATGCATTTTAAGGGTTGGAAACTATTTTAAAGGGTCTTGGAGTTACTTAAAAATATTTGTGAATTGTCTAAGTCATTTGAGAACATTATTTTGAGTTTGAGACAGTTGAAAATAAATTAAACATATTTGATAGAGGAATTTTGAAATTTATTTGTTATATCAAAACATTTGAAAATCAAAGCTAACAATCTCCCCCTTTTTTTTATATAACAAAACTTTTTAGAAAAAATTGCTTTGTAAAAATTCCACTAAATCAAATGCTATTTTCAAGTTATGCTCCTCTTTTTGAAACACTTTATGAAGGCATTCTTTTGAAAACTAATTTGCTTGAATTTCATAAGAATAGAAATTTTGTGAAGCTTTGAAACTCAAGATTCAATTTTCAATATTTGTTAGCAATGTTCCAAATTTGAATTTGAATTTGAATTTTTTTTATAATTTCATTTCTTGGGGGTCCCCAAGGTGACACACTCAGTCAGATCAATCTCAGGTTCTTGCAACTAAACTTTCAATTCAATCGAAGCCATTATGTATCGTGCAATAGAGATCGACGCAGTACCAAGTGCTACTTTAATAGCAAATTCAACTTCTCTCTCAAGAGGAAAGTGATATGTCACATTTCATTGTGGCAAACTAAAGTCTTTCTGGCACTTAAAGAACTTGTTTTCTAGAGTTTTTATATGTTTTTATTTCGTTTTTGGTTTTTTATTACTTTATGTTTAATTTATGCAAAATAAGCATTTTTTACGCAATTTTGAGTAATGTCATGACCTAATGGGCCAATAGGGCCTGGGATGATTTAACAGCTTCAATTAGTGTGTAGGACACAGTTTTTGGGCTTAAAATATGAAGGATGATTGCAACGTCGCGACACTAAGGAGTGGTGTCGCAATACCAGACTTCGAAACCATAATATTTACATTCAAAAGGCAATGTTGCGAATCAACCCTATTTAGGTCAGATCATAAACTCTATAAATAGACATGTTAAGCCTCATTTTGTGAGGTTGTTAAGTTTTTGTTTAGGCTTGGCCAAGTGAGCCACTTAGTTAGTTTTACGGTTTTTATTTTCATTTTTTATTTTATTTTAATTTAGTCCTAAAAAAGCTTTTATTCTTATCTAACTTGGATTCAATTTCGATCCAAGCTTTCAATTAAATAGGTTTTATTTATTTGTTTTCGATTTCCAATTGCAATTGGGATTATCTTCGAGACTGTTAAAGGAAATTTAGCTTTCACATGCAAATTGACATCGAAACAAATTTATTTATTTTATTCCTTTTTCTTATTTAATTTACAGTTTTGCATGTTGAATGTAAATTTAGAGATTATTGCATCTAGATCCATAACTGACTAGTTTCCTTAGGGAGATTAATGAACGGATGTGTGGCTAATTAACGGATGAATTAGGGTTTGAATTTAAGTTAGTTGATTTAAATTATGTGTGATTAAACCCCAGGAAGTGACGACCCTAGAAAGTAATTTACGATAAACGAGAATGAGAGATAAGTTTACCGAGTAAATCATAATTTATCCTAGTCAATTAAATGAGGCCGAGAGATAAATGTGTATTGGTATATTAGTTAATTAGTTAGAGGTCGAGAGGTAATAACTGGTTAATCAATAGCTAACTCGATAAAACCGGAGTTCTAAAGTTAATTAGGAACACTGAAGTGAGTTAATCTTTTGTCTGCTTAACTTGATTTAATTTTGATTGTTATTTGGTTGCTGTTAATTTAAAAAAAAATTAAATAAGTTATCATAGGGACTAAATTGCAATAATGAAAAAATATTTAAAACAATCAAACTACAAAATTATCAGTAGATTAACAAAATTAAACATCTAAGACCTTGATATGTAAATTTTCAAAGCATTTCATAGATATTTGGGACTCCAATTACATCACCAAAATCTAAAGACTAAATTACAAAGCTGTGAAAACATGTCATGGACAAGCCAAGCGCCACGTCGAGACAACGCAATGTAGTGCATCGAGACGAGCTCTGGAAGTGGTTCCTGGTTGAGACGACTTGACAAAGGAATTCACGACGTCGATCCCACATCGAGATGTCATTTGAATGACGTCGAGATGTCGATTGCAATTCCAGTTCATAACCTACATTTTTTAAGTTTAAGCCCTACCACACATACCATTTCATGCATTTGAGGCTATTTCTCACTTCAAACATGTCATATTACCTTCAAAAAACAATTAGAAGATGCTCACATACACTATAACATATCATAGCAAAATTTGACATACAATGTAATCATCATGCTAACAACCATTCTTATATTCCAAGAAATCATTACTCAACATAACAAATCAAAATCTCAATGTTATCTAAGGGTTTTAAATGTCTATTTTGAACCATTTGGTCTATAACACCCCTAACCCGTCTCCATCGTCAAATTAGGGTTATAAAGCATTACAGTACAAATCGAAACATTTAACAAACCATTATTTAACAAACCATCAATTAAAAACATTAAGGCATACATAAGCTTGGCACCACTCAAACATACCAAATTGCGAAGTTAACATTCAAGCCCTATTACATGCCATTTATAACCATTTGCCAAAATAACCAAAAACTACCAAAATGATCGATGGATAGTGTGATAGTGCTCCAACGAGATTCCACCCGGTGGAGCTTTCTGATGATATACAAATCAAGGAAAAAAACTATATAAGAAACTAGTGCTTAGTAAGCTCGTATAAATATTAAACATAAACTTACCAAATAGGCTCAGTTTATATAGTTTATGCATAATTCATTTAGCATGCTCATATGTTTAACCGATTCCTATTTTCAATCACCAATCTCACAAGTTAGTAAACTTGTACATAAAACATTCAATTCATCCATATCAAGAGACATATATTTGGATCATAACCACTTATATAACATTCAACACATTTCCAATGTATCATTCATACACCTCAAAACATTTGCACAAGTATTTTCTTTTCATCCATTTAACATATGACTTACCACGAAATAACATTCACTTAATTTAAACCTTTAATACCCATTGAACCAAATGAAATAACGTCGGATACACAGGAACCATGCTCACACAAAGTGTGTCTGTACATGTAACTGTAACCATACCTGTAATGCTCACACGAGCTGTGGGTTGGGATGTTAGTTACATGATGCTGCTCACACGAGCTGTGGAGAATCCGTAACAAATGCAGGACCTCAACCATCAGTAGGACATCCAAGACCAACACCCAAAACCATTAATCCATAATGACATGTCATTTTATCCTAAGTATTCAAAAGGTTCAAACGGGACACTTATTCATCCATAACCTTTCATTTCGGTCCATTAAACCATTACAATATACTTTCATGAAATGCCCATTTCCAAGTATAACTTATAATTTGGTTAACTTCACTAATTGATCCATAATACCAAATTATCACACCATTATCAATTTAATCTAAACATAGCATACATATTTATTTACATTTCATCCAAAACAAAAAATAACAAATTTAATCCTTACACGAACTTACCTCGACTAACGCAGTTGCAAAAGTAAAGCCGATGATTAATCTGAGATCTTAGCTTTTCCTCGATTCAAGTTTGGTTGATTTGTTTCTTGATCTAAATAGTAATTTAGCTCAATTAAATAATTTAAATAGCTTAAGATAAAAAAAATTCAAACTTATAACCCATTTTAAAGTGAATTTACAAAATTACCCCTAATATTTTAACTTTTATGCAATTTAGTCTCTAAGCTCAAAACTCACAATTTAACCATTTTTAAATAAAAACCATGCTAGTTGATTTTTAATAGGTTGACAAACAGCCCAAAATTTCCACCATTTAACATTATTATTGAATTTTACTATATCTTCAATTAGGTTCTTAAACACAAAATCATCAAAAATCACTTAACAAAATACTTATATTTAACTACCAACTTTAATAATCTATTAACTAAATTCAAAAACACTTCAAATCATTCATGAAGAGTCCCTAAAATTTTCACAATTTTACAAATTGACCCCCGAGCTAGTTAGATTAAGCTAATATGAACTCAAACGCATAAAAATAATTAAAAACGAACAAGAATTTCATACCATGCATCCAAAACAAAGCTTGGCCAAAACCTTTGCTTCCCAAATATGGTGATTTGGGTTTGACAAAGCAAAATGGGGAAGATGATAGTGGTTTTACCTTTTGTTTTGTTTAACCTTTTATTTAATTATTAAATTACAAAATTAACCTTTTAAATTTAATCATATTTCTTATAACTAGACTCCAAAATCATCCATTTTACTTTAGATAGTTGAATTTACCAATTAAGGCCCTTAAATCACCTTTTCATAGCTATTTGATCCAATATCTAATAGAAGTCAACTTTTGTAGCTTTTACAATTTTGTCCTTTTTATTCAATTAACTATCTAAATGATAAAATTTCTTAACCAAATTTTAATACGAGTCTAATAAATATTCGTAAACATTAAATAAGTATTTAAACGCTGATTCACTTGTTAGAATTATGGTCCCAAAACTACTATTTCTGATAACACTAAAAATAGGTTGTTACATGGTCATTTTAAACATGCTCAAATTTCCAGAATACCAATTTAAGCCCACTAACAATTTTTAATCGTTTTACATGCCACTTTATTACATATTTATCAAGAAAATGTAGTATGCAGCCTCAATCTCATTCCCAAACATGAAAATATCCACAATCAAAGTCCAAAAACATTATCAATATTCTATGAGTCAAGTCCCAAAATAGCAACCCACATTACCTTTATTCGAAGTGTTTAAAACCAAAAAAAACATACTCAATCACGATGCCTTGCAAGGATCACTTCCTTACCCACTTCACACTCCTCGAGTACATTATTTTTCTATAGAATTTAAATAAAGAGTGTGAGCTCAAACAAGCTCAATGAATGTTCATAAGTACCACTGAACATACAGAATAACATAAGTTAAGTAAAAGCATACTAGAAGTAAGTACACAAACACTTTTTCATCATGTCAAATCATCATTTTAATGTTTCATTTGTTCACATAGAATAGATATACATTTTTTCACAAGACACTTGAATCACAAATTAAGCATTTCCATTTTGATATATTGCCTCCTTGAGACTATGAAACATAAGTGAACCCAATCACACTCATTGGATAAATAGATCTCCAACACATCAATTACTCAAAGGGTTTAACATGTCCCATTAAGTGTAGCCTTAAGCTAAACACTTCCAATACACCAAACATGTCTCGTTGAATAGAGCATAGCTCGGCATTCCCTTATCTCTCCAACCTATCCCGAGGCCTCAATCACCTAATCACAAAGCACAAAGGTGAGTATTCACAATCATATGGCATGCCAACTATAT
Source organism: Gossypium hirsutum (assembly GCF_007990345.1). Lineage (NCBI taxonomy): Eukaryota > Viridiplantae > Streptophyta > Magnoliopsida > Malvales > Malvaceae > Gossypium > Gossypium hirsutum. The sequence continues at coordinate 52,839,267 of NC_053447.1, read as the reverse complement.
CTAACAATTTCAAGAGACCACAAGGCCAACATATCCACACTAGCACATGATTATTTACTTTTTTATTGCACAATTCCTCTATTCTTGATCATCATATACACAACACTATCATTTCACATAACATGCTAATCGTACTCACATTTGATTCACTTACAAGTGCTAACACGTTGCTCAATCAGCCACAATCTCATTAGTCCACATATGAGTGCATTAAACCTAGTAAATCACGTACCACATGCTAACATAAATCATGTATCACATGTTGTTTTGCTACATCAATTTCTAGACCTCACAACACATAACTACCATTTTACAAAATGAGGCAAAAGGACTAAGAAGTCTTACTCTCAGAACCTAGGATAGGTGTTTAGGCTAACCTAAGCTCCTGATTAACACAATGAATTGTGCATACCAGCAACGACTCCATAACACTCACTGATCTTACTTTCGCTTGCTAGCTGAAAGCTTAAACAAGCTTCACAATGTATTTCTCCTTACTCGTAGAGGGCTTCGACAGTTCTGAAACTTCACAAACATAATACACACAATACGTACAAATCATTAACAATCGTAAACACGTCATAAATCAAACAAAACACGGATTCAATCTAGCTCTTCTTAAACCAAAAATTTTAACGAGTTTAATTGAATCTTAAATTTCTTAATCCGAACCTATTTCCATTGCTTGGAACTGATCCTAAACATCTAATTAATTAATTTATAATAGATCTAAACTACATATAACCCCTAAAATCTCAAAATTAAATTTTTCCAAAAAATCACCCATAATCACCTTGAAGAAAAACCATCAAATTTTTAAAATCTGTAACACCCTGAACCGGACCCGATTCATTGAATCCAGATCATAAGTGTTATCACACATAATACTTAGTCAAACTCATGAAACCGTAAAAGATAATCTCTTATTTAAAACATAGTCTTTTTAATTACATTTAAAGACTAAATCTTAAGAAACAAATATGGTATTCAAACATAAAATATTAAAAAATTACAATATATCTTTCTTAAAACAACCATCTGATAGTTACAGATTAATTAAATTAAACTCTTAAAATACACCACCCCAACAACACTATATGCATAATAACTCGATATACCTTTACTTTGGCATAGTCCTGGCATCGTCTATTGAGGTACATTCTCTTAACATCAAAACCTGAAACATAAATAAGTTCAAGAGAACTTAGTGAGATTAGACACATAATTACCTTGGTGGATACTTTGAATTTTCATAGGAACTCCTATACACTAACCATTCTTCTAAACCATTTATTTCAGCCAGATACTACTACAGTTCTAGCATACCCTTACCTGCTAACTATCATACTCCTATCATACACATATCTTTCTTATCTACCTAACTGAATATCCTTCCAGACATTTCATAAATCTCTTTGTCACGTATGTGCTTCTTTATAGAACATGCCTATAGAGCCCACCTCAAACTAACTCTGTTGACACCATTTTTTAAAATTTGAAAAACGGGGTTCGACTTTGAAAATGAAAATGGGAGTCGCCACCGATCTTTTAATAAAGTGTGATCGGATCACCTTGAAAATGATTTTAGGTCTACAAATTTTGAGAAAATAGGTTTGAGAGTCGGTTACGCACGAGGAAGGGTTAGCACCCTCGTGACGCCCAAAATTGGTACCGAATCGATTGTTTAATGTCTTAGTGTCGAAATTTGAAAAGATTTTAAAATGCAATCCTTTGAAAAGAAAATTTGAATAAAATGAATCGGATGATAAGGCTCACTTGTTTCAAAGAAACGAATTGTCACACTCAGTAAGTTAGAGTGCAATATTTCGAATCCTCAAAATTAAGTTTATCCTTTGGCTTTTAAAAACTATGCATTTCGAAAAGGGTATCTGATTATTTGGGTCAAATGAGGAAATCAAAACCCAATAAGTTAGGGTTTGGTTTCACAAAATTCCTAAATATCGAATATTGCCTTTATTTAGAAGAATCCTCATCTCGAGAAAACAACATGTCATATCCAATACGTTAGGCCACCACTTGTTGAATTCCCGAGAATGAGCTTTTTATTTATAAATCATAAGGTTTTATTACAAAAGAGATACTACGCTATATAAATTCATCAGAAAAATTGAAACCCAGTAAGTTAGGGCACAATTCTCTCAAGAATCATAAATAGCGGGTATTTTAACAAATTGCAAAATAAGATGATTCTAATGTTTTTATTGAAACACGGTAAAAACGCAGTGATTAAAAGAAGAATGAATCATGCAAAATTTGAATAGTAAATATACACCAATGAGTGATGAACAATAAATCAATAAATACAATAATAATAGTTTCAATCATGCATTATGCCAATATCAACATCAACATTCAAAAATTATTAGTTTAAAAGGAAGATAAAATGTAACTTATAAAATAAAAAAATAAAAATGAGAATAAATAAATTTAGAATTTAAAAATATACACAAGATTATACCAAAAAATAATTAATATGAATATTTGGAACGATTTGATAATAGAACTAAAAAAACAAATAAAATGTTTAAATGAATTTTTAACGGAAGAATTGTAAAAAAGAAAAAAAATGAATAAATCTTAAGATTAATATATACACTTTGATTTATATAAGTAAAAAATCTTAATGTAAATAATAGTATATATAGTCATAATATATAATAAAGTTAAAATAAGTAAAATAGAATAGCAAATTTGAAAGGAATAGAATATTTGTGCATAAAATAATTCAATATATATATATGTGTATGGAAAAAACACAAGATATTATTACGAAAAATTTTGGAGCTAAACGTATATATATACATGTATGAATTTTAAGAAATATATATATATAAGTTATACTAAGATAATATAAAATGTATATAGTAAAATATTTGTGAAAATAAGTAATAATACGTAAAAACATAAAATAATATCATAAAATAAAATAAAAGGATCTATATAATAAGATTAAGTAAAAAAAACTAATAGTAATAATAATAATAATAATAATAATAATAATAATAATGGAGATATTAAACTAATTAAAAAGAAACAAATAACACAAAAAGGATTAAAATACAACTAAAACGAAATTAATCGGGAAAAACATAAATAAACAAAATAAGGCCAATGTACAATGCGCGAATAAAATGGAGGGTTAATTCGGAAATATTCCCAGCCCTCCAAAATGCTGCGTTGTGGCATGGACTAAAATAAAATGAAAAGCAAATTAAACGGCAAAATTTAAAAAAGGAAAAGAACCGATTTGAACCCAGAACAAAAGAGAGAGGACCGGGAGTGCAATTATCCTTCCCCCTACCAAAACGCGCGGATCTAGCCGCGGTTGGATCGGGTCATCGGGTATGGCCGCTAAACGGCGTTGTTTGGGCTCTAGGAACCCTAGCTCAAAACGGCGCCGTATAATATCATTATTTAAACAAAATTTTCTAAAAAAAACATTAGCAGCCTAGTTTTAAAAAAAACAATTTGCTTCTTGTTTTCTCTGTTCGGGTTTTGACCCTAGCCTTCACCGCCGTCAGTATGCCACATCTCCGCCGTGATTACACTCAATAGTGGTCGAAGCTGCACCCCTAGGGGCTTTTTAGCTCCTCCTCGCACGGATCTGAAGGCATTACCAAGTAACCTTCTCCTTTATTTCCCTTTATTTTCTCTTTTGCCAACAAGAAATCTAAAACTAATATTGAAGAAGTAGAAAAGAAAGAAGAAATCAAAATAAAATAAATTTTCCAATCACCTTTCTTGAAACTGTTTCTTTCTATTGCCTTTCTTTTTTAAAAAACTTTCATACAATATTTGTGGGTCTCCTCCTTACAGATTTTTTTAAATCGGCCTTTATAGTGCCGAAAAATCCAAAAGAAATAATCAAAATCTGAATTTTTTTACAAGTGTTATCTGTCCTTTTTTGTTTGATGCTGCATTGCGTTTGTTGCATTGCAGGTCCGGGTACGGAGACACGTGACGTGGCTCGGCGCGTACGAAGGCAGAGGCTGGCGTGGAGCAGCTCAGAGGCGTGGCTCGTGGGCCCGAGGGAAAGCCCTGGTGGCTACGGTGCCTGTGCTAGGGCTGAATGCCTAGGGTTTCTGTGTGTTGCTTAGTGTTTTGGGCTCATTTGGGTTATTGGGTAATTCGGGCTTGGGCGGTCGTGTAATTGGGCTGATGTGTATAATTTGGGATTTTAGTGATTGGGCTTAAAATTCGAATTTGACCCATTGTAGCTGGACTTTATTAGACTATTTAATTTTAATTTTTCATTTGGTTTATTTCACTAACGGGCCGGTCAATTTGGGCCTATTACAGCTGCCCCTCTTTGCTCGTTGTCGTGTAACGAGAACGGAGCAAAGACTAAAAGCCCAATTTTGCCCGGTCGTGTTTGGACCTTTGGTCCTCTTCTTCTTCGAGTTGCCTCATTCCATCCACTGCATCTTCAGAGGTATAGGAATTGGTGTCTTGATCCACTCTACCGCAACATCGGGGAGATAGGATTTGTAACTCGTAACTTTAATCTGTTTAACTGTGATGTCGAGGAAGCAAGATTCGTTGTTGTAGTTTCAATCTGTTCCACTACACCATCTGGGAAGTAAGATTCGCTGTTGTAGCTTTAATCTTTTTAACTGCAATGTCGGGGAAGCAAGATTCGTCGTTGTGGCGTTAATCGGTTCCACTGCACAGCTTGAGAAGTAAGATTCACTGTGGTAGCTTTAATCTTTTTAACTGCAATGTCGGGGAAGCAAGATTCGCCGTTATGGCATTAATCTGTTCCACTACACCACTTGAGAAGTAAGATTCACTGTGGTAGCTTTAATCTTTTTAACTGCAATGTCGGGGAAGCAAGGTTCGCCGTTGTGGCGTTAATCTGTTCCACTGCATCTACTGGGGAGTAAGATTCGTTGTTGTAGCTTTAATCTTTTTAACTGCAATGTCAGGGAAGCAAGATTCACCGATGTGGCTTTAATCTGTTCCATTGCAACCTCAGAGGGATAAGACCTGTTTACTCAGTCTGCTCCGCTGCAACCCTAGGGAGGTAAGACCTAATGCGATCCACTCTACTGTAACTTTAGAGAGATAAGATCTATTACTTTAATCCACTCCGCTACAACTTCAGGGAGATAGGATTTGTGGCTTAAATCTGCTTCCTTACACTTGAAGATAAGATTCGCCATCTTTGATCTGCTCCATTATTGCTTAGGGAGACAAGATCTGTAATTCACTGATCTGTTCTCTGGGGAACATGACCTGTATAATAGACCTAATTATGCCTAATAATTAGGATGGCATGATCAAAATGAATCAAATGCTCCTAACTAGACATGTGTGAATGGCGTTTGCATGAACGCAGAATTTTATTTTTCCGATAATGATCCCGCTTAGGTTGTCATTACTCGAAGTTTATCAAGGCTTTAACACTGACGTGCTACAACGCCTTCTCGCTTGACTGGATTTTCTGAAGAAACATTTAGCCAGGTTGCCCCTCATTGTAAACCTCAAAGTTTAACCCATTAGGGCGCAAAATTTGTTTAATCCTCTCTTATCACAATTCAAGGATTCAGGATCTGAATCGTTCTGGTTTCTTACACCATTCTCAGGGTGTCGTACCAAATACTCATGTGCAAATGAATGGTCTCTTCTCTGGGGTAACCTCTTCCTGTTACCTGATGATCATTGCTTGCTTGTTTATTTAAGCTTTTTCATTAACACGACATCTTGTCATTTTGTTTAATCAATGTTTTTGATAACAAAATCCAAAGAGAAAGTCCAAATTTAGACTCTTCCTTCTCAAATTTCCAACCTTTAAATTTGGTGCGTTCTAAACAATAGTCCTGTTTCAGGTTCCTGTATTATCTAGAAACTTTTCAGAGTAATATGGAAAACTTCCATTGTGAAAGTTTTATTAGTCCATTAATCATTATTCTAATGCAACATGGTTGCAAAAAATAGTCATGACAATGGATAAGAATAAAGTTGGTTCTAAGCATAGCTCAAAATGAATAAATTATCAAAAACAGTAAAGAATGATAATAAAGAAATTGATTGGGAATGTATATCTTGGAAAAGAAAAAAGTATTCTAAGAATAAAAAATTCAATATAAATAATATGAGAATTGGGTGCCCCAGATATCGCAGCTTGAACTTCTCTGTACAAACTTTCTAAAGACCATTCTGAGTTTGACATGTGTTTAGGAGATCTACAGTGCTTTGTCGATGCCCCAAGATGTCGCATACCCTTTCCTGTTGATTCAGGTATAACAAGATTACCACATGCCCCAATCTGGTCAAGATACGAGTTGATCTGATCACTTCATGACCCATTCTGATCAATATTTGAGCCGTCCTTTTCAGGTTTTCAACTCAAATCCCCTTTGGCCTAAGGCGCCCTTTGCGGGTTTTCCCCTTAGCCTCTCCATTTTTACTTTTTCATTTTTCATTCTTTGTTTTCATTTTTCATTTTTCACATTTTTTTGACTCAAAGTGCCCTTTGCGGGTTTTCACCTTGGTCTTTTCTTCTTCTTTAAATGAAGTATTTCGTGATTGGATCTGAGTTTATAGGATTAGCAATCTCACTCAAGACCAGTGCTCCTCTGAAAAAGTTCTTCTTTACAACATAGGGACATTCCCGATTTGGCATTCATTTCCCTCTAGAATCCTTTAGTTGAGGAATGATCTTTCTCAACATCCTGCCCTCTCATAGAATTCTCTAAGACGACCCTGTTTATTATGGGCTTGTATCATTTGTTTCTGGTACATTCGACCCAGATGAATAGCTTTTAACCCTTTTCCTAGGTCCAACAGATCACATCGTGATTGGATCCATTCTGCTTCATCCAACTTTAGCTCAATTAATACCCGGAGAGAGGGGATTTCAATAGGTAAAACTACTCAATCCTGTAAACCAAAGAGATAGGTGTTGCCCCAGTACAGATGTTCGACAAGCAAGGAGGGCAAATGGTAATTTCTCATGCCGATCATTGCAAGTCTCGGTCATTTTTCTTCAATTTTCTTGATGTTCATCTCTAGGAAATTCAGTGACGAATCGTGCTGTCTTCTTCTGAATTTATTTCAGACCTCAGCTATCGTGCTATTGTTCAAGTTCAATGCAGTTTCCAATAAGCATATGATGACATATGAAGCAGCCTCTAATGATCTCAAAAATGAAGTAATGCCCATTAGAAGTCTTCAATAATGGTGATGTCCATGCCCTTTTTTGCTCAAAATTTGAGTCGCCCTGTTCGGGTTTTCAACTCAAATCCACCTTTGGTCAAAGCGCCCTTTGCGAGTTTTCGCTTTTGCCTCTCCTTTTCTTTTTTTCTCTTTTCATTTTCATTTTTTGACTTTGATTTTGATTTTTTTTTCTTTATGCTTTTGATTTTGATTTTGATTTTTCTTCCCCCCCTTTTTTTTGAATTGGATCTGAACTCCTATGATTAGGCAAGTCTTTGTTATCCCTTTTGGCCAGAGCCAATATTTTTCTTGATAAAGTCTCCTACATAAGATCTTCCACTTTCATCTTGTATGCGAAAAACCTTCTTTGGTATCAGATTTCTTTCATAAAGCCTTTTGGGGCGTAACTACGACAGTAAACTTTGGATCTTCCTCTTTAATCAAAGTAAAATCCAACAACATTTTGAAGGGACGAAAACTCGACTTCAAATGGGCAAAGCTATACTGAGTCAACGAGAGAGGCATTGCCCCGGCAAAGAATTTCATCGTTCATTCTACAAATTTTGACGTCGTACTATTGTGTAGATTTCTTTATCAGCGTTTAACCCGGGCATATCCTGGTATGATCCTACAAAGACATCTTTGAACTCTAGAGGTAACTCAGAGGGTCTTGCTTCATCCTTGCGGTCAGGTCAATTCTAATCTTCACCAAGCTCACAATTTCTAATGATTCCTTGTGAGGTAGGATCTGTCTATCCTCTTGTTCAACCATCTTCAACAAGTTCGGAGATAAGCTACAATATTTGTCATTTTCAAAGTCATGAGATCCCTCTAAACACATGCCCCGCTCAAAAGGGAAATCTGGGTCCGTAGCAAAGTCATTCACATAATTGATATCTGGGGACCCATAATAAGTACCGAAGAATATACAAAAGAATGTATAAATTCATAAATAATTATTTGTACCATATGATTATGAATGAATGAATAATAATTTGGAAGAAAATCTAAAAGAATGAAAGAATCTGGAATTGTTTGTAAAGAATGAAAATATTGGCTCAATAATAATTTCAAAGATGTATTTCATTAAAATAATAACGTTCAGACATGAGCCTATTTCACAAAGGAAATTTCTATCATTTTTAGTCTAAAAACAACAAAAATGTTCTGAACATTACCCTAAATAAGTTCTAAAAACTACAGGGCTTTCTTCCGCGCTCAATTGCTTAGAACACTCCCAAATTTCTAAGGATGGATATCTAACAAGGTCCCTTCTTCAATTGCTTTTCGTCGATGTGAACATTTCCCACTCTTCTTCATGCATTGCATTCACTCCATTATCAATTATGATTGGGTAATGGATTTTCTGCACTGGAGTCATCAAACTTGACAACACCCATGTTAATGAGCCTTTCAACAAGCTTTTTAAAGACAGTGTAATTTTCTATCTAATGTCCCCCAATTCCCGCATGATAATCACACTGTGCATTCGCATCATACCATTTGGGGCACGGAGGTTGTAGGGGCTTTGAGTAGAAAGGAGCAATAATGTGCGCATCGAATAAGTGTTGATACAGCTCCTTATACGACATCGAAATTAGTGTGAATTGGAGCTTCTCAGTACTTGGTTTCACTCCAGATTCTTGTCTCAATGAACCTTGTTGACTAGCGACCCCTTTACTTGACCTTGAGTAACCTATGTTATTCATGTCATCTTCTTTTCTCCTTGAGACTGATTTTTTGTTATTCTCTCCACCATCTATTCTTCCGTTTTTTATGACATTTTCAATCATTTTGCCATTCATGATTATATCTGAAAAACTCTTCGAAGCACTTCCCAACATGTGAGTGATGAACGAGGTCTTCAATGTGTTGATAAAGAGCATCGTAGTTTCTCTTTCTAGGAGCGGCGGCTGGACTTGGATAGCGACTTCCCTCCATCTTTGTGCGTACTACCTGAAACTTTCGCTTGACATCTTTTCCATGTTTTGCAAAGTGATTCTATCAGACACCATATCTTTCACGTGATTGTATTGCCTCATAAATGCTTGAGCTAGGTCCCTCCATGAACCAATCTTGGTGCGGCTCAATTGATTGTACCATTTGGACGCTGCCCCTACCAAACTATCTTGGAAGCAGTGTATTAGCAACTGATCATTGTTAATGTAGCCAGTCATCCTTCTACAGAACAAGGTGATATGGGCTTCAGGACAGCTAGTTCCGTTGTATTTTTCAAATTCAGGCATTTTGAATTTGGGAGGAAGTACTAAGTCTCGGACTAAGCTTAGATCTTTAGCGTCAATTCCCTGATTACTATCAACACTTTCCAAGGCTTTAAATTTTTCCTCCAACCATTTATACCTATCTTCCCACTGTTTTGGCAATTCCGTGTTCGCCTTTCCTTCTTCAACTATTTCATCAAAATTCGGGACGGCAAGATTAACCGGATTATCACCAGGGTTAGGACTTGATCCGATCAGAAAGTTCATCGGTATTGAAACATCGGTTTGAAACCGCTGAGGCCCAATTGAAATAGAGGATCTGCGTGGAGGTACCTCAATCTGAACCTGCGCATGCAGAGGCGTAAAGCCTGGATGATAGATAGGTCTATCCTTGTCTTCTTCTTCATCATTTACCATAGGACCTTTCCCCTTATTTACTCATTTAGTCAGTAGATGGGTCAATTCAGCCATCGCATCTTTTTGAGCCTTGATCAATTTTCCCATCATGTCTTCTTGGATTTTATCTAGCCACTCTTGCATTTGTACTTGTAACCGTTCTTGGATTTCTCTAATCTTTGATCCATTTCCTTAGTTTTGTGACGAGTACCGTAAGGGTGCTTGATTGGTTGGTTTTCCAGATTAGCTGAAATAAATTTGCTCAATTAGACTCTTTCAATGGACTTTAATGCATGTAATGAAAATGCATGAAATGAATGCCTAGAGAGACGTTGATTCTGATTCAATTACATTTAGAAAACTTTTCTAGAAAGTAAATTCCTTTACATAAAGCAGATGCATGAATGGCCTTGCCATTATATTCTAAGAGACAACATCGATCCTTTTCTTCATCCGCATGTTTGAAACAATCTCGCCAATTTCCAATAGATGCCATTACTAACTCCTTTTCTTGATCCCGGTCGCGATCCATCATCTGCCCATCTTCATAAGGCTTGTCATCTTCTTTAAGGGAGTTGGAACGTTGAAGGCTCTTAGACAATCGCCTTGAATCCTCAGGCCACGAAGCAAGGTCACGAACTCTACCATCGCTCTTCTTGTGTTTCTCAGAATACATTCAGGCATCCGTATTGTTTTCCACTTTATCAAGGAATCCATATCCCATGACAAGCTTTCTAATTTAGTAATTGGATTTGAATCAATATCTCTTTCCTAAGATGCAAATACAATGCAATCATAATCAAAACAAAACAAGAGAGGTTAGTACAAAACAGAAGCAAGCAAGGAAAACAAAAGTACCTAGTCGGGTAACCACTAGGGATTTGGAATGGCTCTTTCTAGGATGGGTTCCTAAGGTCTTCTACAAGCGGTTTGGCTCTAAAGTCAAGGTACCCAAACCAGCAAATTCCTTGATAGTCACCCATTATAGGCTCATACAGACCAAGTTCGGTTCAGGGGAATACATTTCCCTATGGTTGCACAGAGATGAAAATCTCACGAAGACATAGGTACGGATGTATTCCGAAAGTGATCTACTATCCTGCACGGAGGTGAAAACCTTACGAAGGAGTAGCTTTTCACTCCCACTTAAAAGGGTAAGACTAAACAGTCTTTATGCAATATGATGCCAAGATATAAAACTCAATCCATAATATACCAACAAATGCGACAAGAGGATCGTAATTTTTCAAATCAAATTTTCAATTTTCGACAATAAGACAAAAAACAATCAATTTAATGGCTTGACTCTCTAAGTGTCCCTAGTGGAGTCGCCAAGCTGTTGACACCCTTTTTTAAAATTTGAAAAACGGGGTTCGACTTTGAAAATAAAAATGGGAGTCGCCACCGATCTTTTAATGAGGTGTGATCGGATCACCTTGAAAATGATTTTAGGTCTACGAATTTTGAGAAAATAGGTTCGGGAGTCGGTTACGCACGAGGAAGGTTAGCACCCTTGTGACGCCCAAAATTGGTACCGAATCGATTGTTTAATGTCTTAGTGTCGAAATTTGAAAAGATTTTAAAATGCAATCCTTTGAGAAGAAAATTTGAATAAAATGAATCGGATGATAAGGCTCACTTATTTCGAAGAAACGAATTGTCACACTCAGTAAGTTAGAGTGCAACATTTCGAATCCTCAACATTAAGTTTATCCTTTGGCTTTTAAAAACTATGCATTTCGAAAAGGGTATCTGATTATTTGGGTCAAATGAGGAAATCAAAACCCAATAAGTTAGGGTTCGGTTTCACAAAATTCCTAAATATCGAATATTGCCTTTATTTAGAAGAATCCTCGTCTCGAGAAAACAACATGTCATATCCAATACGTTAGGACACCACATGTCATAATAAGGTTAAGTAAAAAAAACTAATAGTAATAATAATAATAATAATAATGGAGATATTAAACTAATTAAAAAGAAACAAATAACACAAAAAGGATTAAAATACAACTAAAACGAAATTAATCGGGAACAACATAAATAAACAAAATAAGGGCCAATGTACAATGCACGAATAACATAGAGGGTTAATTTGGAAATATTCCCAGCCGTCCAAAACGCTGCGTTGCGGCATGGACTAAAATAAAATGAAAAGCAAATTAAAGGGTGAAATTTAAAAAAGGAAAAGAACCGATTTGAGCCCAGAACAAAAGAGAGAGGACCGGGTTATCCCTCCCCCTACCAAAACGCGTGGATCTAGCCACGGTTAGATCGGGTCATCGGGTATGGCCGCTAAACGGCGTCGTTTGGGCGCTAGGAACCCTAGCTCAAAACGGTGCCGTATAATATCATTATTTAAACAAAATTTTCTAAAAAAAACATTAGCAGCCTAGTTTTAAAAAAAAAAGAATTTGCTTCTTGTTTTCTCTGTTAGGGTTTTGACCCTAGCCTTCACCACCGTCAGTACGCCACATCTCCGCCGTGATTACACTCAACAGTGGTCGAAGCTGCACCCCTAGGGGCTTTTTAGCTCCTCCTCGCACGGATCTGAAGCCGTTACCAGGTAACATTCTCCTTTATTTCCCTTTATTTTCTCTTTTGCCAACAAGAAATCTAAAACCAATATTCAAGAAGCACAAAAGAAAGAAGAAATCAAAATAAAATAAATTTTCCAATCACCATTCTTGAAACTGTTTCTTTCTATTGCCTTTCTTTTTTAAAAAACTTTCATCCAATATTCGTGGGTCTCCTCCTTACAGATTTTTTTAAATCGGCCTTTATAGTGCCGAAAAATCCAAAAGAAATAATCAAAATCTGAAATTTTTTTAGAACTGTTATCTGTCCTTTTTTTGTTTGGTGTTGCGTTGCGTTTGTTGCATTAGAGGTACGGGTACGAAGACTCGTGATGTGGCTCGGCGCGTACGAAGGTAGAGGTTGGCGTGGAGTGGCTCGGAGGCGTGGCTCGTAGGGCCGAGGGAAAGCCCTGGTGGCTGCGGCACCTGTGCTAGGGCTGAATGCCTAGGGTTTTCGTGTGTCACTTAGTGTTTTGGGCTTATTTGGGTTATTGGGTAATTCGGGCTTGGGCGGTCGTGTAATTGGGCTGATGTGTATAATTTGGGATTTTAGTGATTAGGCTTAAAATTCGAATTTGGCCCATTGTAATTGGACTTTATTAGACTATTTAATTTTGATTTTTCATTTGGTTTATTTCACTAACGGGTCGGGCAAATTAGGCCTATTACAAACTCTACCTTAAAAAGTACACTTATGTCAAACAGTTGTTCATAGACATTCACCACGGTAAGATAAATATACATTTAGTGAATACTTTTGTAGAACTAGATACCATCAAACTCACACTTAAATCATATCTTGGTTTAATACTAGAAAGACCCATATTGATAATCTACTACATGGATCATTTAGATGACTTTCATGCCATTTTTCTCCAGAACCCTAGACTATCAAGTAATCAATAATCAGATTTCATATTGTAATAGCCCAATATTGACTCTAATCGGACATAGTGGTTTCAGGACCACAAATTCGAGTTAGAAAAATATTTTAATATTATTTTATGATTTTATTAAGTGTGAATTTGATTGTGTGAAATTTTCATGTTTTAATTCCGTCGTTTAAGTGTCCGATTTAATAAAAAGGGCTTAATCGCATAAAATGAAAATTTAAGGGTTAAGTATAAAAGCACCCAATTGTTGTTGTTTTTTTAAATAGGAGTATTTATGATGCAATAAGACCAAAAGAAGGATAGTGGACAATATTTGACAAAACTAACCTTAAGGTATATGTTATATATTATTATTATAAGGTTAATTTAGTAATTAGGTAAATTATAACATTATAATAAAATAAGTCATAAAAAGATGAAAGCATTCATCTTTGTTAGCCGAATGTTGAAAAGGAAGAAACCATCTATGGTTTATTAGGTTTCAGCATCTACTTAGCTTGATTAAGGTATGTTTTAGTTTCGGTTTTTGATGATTTTTACGTTTTTGTGATCGTTGCTTCGTGTTCTATCTAGCCCATGCTTTAATTTTATAATTTGATCGTGATTTTGAGATATGCCATTGATGAGTGCTTGAGCTTTGTGATATCTGATGATGAAATATGAAAGATATGTGAAAGATTAATGTGTTTTGTCTTTGAATTTTTGGTGAAATTGAGTAATTAGGGCTAATTTGTGAAAATAGATTTTTGAGGGACTAAAATGTGAAATAAATGAAATGTGAGGACTTGTATGAACATTAGGAATATTCAAACCTAGCATGGATTGTTTAAATTTTGTGTATTTTGTGCTTTATGCAATATGGACTAAATTGCAAAAAGTGTAAACTGTCAGGGGCAAAATGGTAATTTGCCCATTTATTTTTTTGGACTAAATTGAATAGAATAATAATTAAACTTGTTTATTTTGAATATATTTAGATCAAGAACCGAAGAAATCGGAGTTGGATCGAGGAAAAACTAAAGTCGTCGATTAATCGCCGGTTTTGATTTTCACTGTCCGAGGTAAGTCTATTAGCAATTTAATGTTATTAAATCAGAATATATATATATATATCATATATATAATAAGCTGGAATTAATAGTATATAAATCGATTAGAACTTTGTGATTTTCATATGTGTTAGCCGAACATATGAATTGAACTAGTTAGATTTAAATTAGTGGTATAACTTACATGTATATTAGCTATGGTATGCTTTAAGCTCAATGAAGTGAAACTAATAGTAGAATTTACATGGTTAAATTTCGAATTTATGATACAAGTTTATTGAGCTGAACTTAATATTATGAATTTCATATATATATATGTGTGATTCGAATATATATTCAAGTTCTTAAGTTGAATTCAATGTATAAATTTTATATACATGTGTGGTTCAAATATAGGTTACAAATTTCTTAAGTTGAATTTTAATGTATGAATTTTATATACATATGTGGCTTGAATATTAGTTACAAATTCTTTGAGCTGAAGTTAAAGTTGTGAATTATACATATATGTTCGAATGTGTGGTTGCTATGAAGAATTTAATATAATTCAATTTTTACAGAGATACGGTTATTGAGTAATACTTATGTAATCATAAAGAATTATACGAAAGATCATCTTTGTATATGAGATTTTCAGGCTTTGTGCCTGCAGGCTTAATGCCGGTGAAATATTTTGGACTTTACGTCTAGCAGGCTTAATACCGGTGAAATATTTCAGACTTTATGTCTAGCAGGCTTAATACCGGTGAAATATTTTAGACCTTACCTGTAGCAGGTTTAATGCCGGTGTATTGAATCAAGCTTCAAGCCTAGCAGGCTACGCGTCGGTGAATCTGTTCAATATATGTGTTTAGAAAGTTTATGTTTATTGTCAACGTAATATCAAATGGATTGTAAAAAAAAAATTGAAATAAACAGGTACGTATTATGATATATCCTGTTCGATGTTGAGGTAAGTATAATTGATTGTATATAAAAGTGATATTGATAGATATATAAGTATTTGTCAGATAAATATTATGCCTTATGCTATAGTAGTTTAAATTCAAAAGTTTATATAATGTTTATTAGATGTAATGAAAATGTTCTAAGGTTAATAATGTTTAGATAATAATTATATGGTGTACTTACGGTTTTAATAAATTTACTTAAGGAATTATATGATTTTTATATATTTTTGTTATGTTAAAGACTTACTAAGCTTTATAAGCTTACTTGGTGTGTTTAAGTTTCTCTGTTTTATAGACTTTTAAATCAAGCTTCAAGCTCGGGGATCGTCAGCAAATTTCATCACTCTATCCAATGTTTAGGTATTTAAATGTTTGAACTCAATTTATGACATGTGTAGGCTAGATGATATTTTGAATGTCGTATTTTGAAATTTTGTAACTGTAATTAATAGCCATGCGAAAGTGGCTTATTTCCTTGAGGTTGAGTTTGTTTTTAATGCATATGTTTTTGTACTAATGGTTTAAAACCAAGCTTATACTTATGCATATTTGATCGTGGTTTAAGCTTATGATATATAAATATATGTGACACATATGTTTTTTTTTTTGAATTTTTGATTCGGCTATGGAGTTAGTTATTTAGCCGAATGTACATGTGGTTGAATGACATTTAGTTTGAATGTGTATGGATTATAATAAATTAGTTTGTATTAGTCAAATATGTCATATACATGTAACATGTTTTGGATTTGGTATTATATGAATTCGATTATAGGTAAAAGGTTTAGCATGTTTTAGATGAAATGGTTGTAAAATTTAGTTCATGAAAAGGTGTTTATATTAACAAAATGTTATGAAATAAATTAGTAATTTGCATATGTATATTGGATTATATGAAATTGAAAATTATGTATAATTTGGTATTAAACTAATTATAAGTATAGTTGACTTGTAAATTGCATATTCGGCTTATGTTTCTTTAAAAATGGCTATAATAGTATATTCATTTGTGCTAGTTGATAATATATAATAATGTCTGTTTTAAAACTCTTAAATAATATATTATATATATGTATTTAAAGTAAGTTTGAAATCTATAAACTATTTACTTATACATTCAGGTAAAGATAGTAACGTTAAAATTAAAATTTTTGGGTTTAGTATTTAAAGGATTTTAATTTTAATGGCTGACCGAATATGTGTATATGAATAAATGAGTAGTTAAAGTTCAGGTATATTTTGAGTTAAACTATTAGCATGTGAATTGTTTGAATTCTTGAATTCTAATGAACGTCTGTCCTGAGTTGTGTTATGTTTGGTAATACCTCGTAACCTTAATCTGGCGACGGATACGGGTTAAGGGTGTTACACATATGGTTTCAGACAAAGTCATTATACAACCCAGAAAAAATAGGTTCCATATAACTCTAATTCAACCATTTCATAAATAATCAAACCCATAATTGTTCATTTTCTAAGTCACACATTGCTACAAATATATTCATGTCCAGCATTATTAGACCATCATGACGGATACCTTTATTAACACACAGATGCACAATTCTTTTCAAAACTTATTCATTTATTTTACAGATCTTACTCCACCCTTAACCTTGAGCATATCAATACCTTATCATTGTCATACATTATTTTAGAATCAACAGAATCTATCTATAATTTACCATAAAAACATATATACACAATTTACCAGACATACATGACAGTTCATGCCACAAAGGCCAAACAGAATACACCATAAAGGCATTATCCAGAACCTTATGTTTACTGTCTCGACGGACTCAACAGAGGATGTCATGATTTTCTCCTTCATAGACATACAAAATTTCATGTATCAAGATCTACAATTTCGATTTACACATTACCAAATGCTTCACCATGAACAATATATACAGACATATCATACCATGAGAATTAACCACATGATCTTACACACATTCATGTATCATGTTCTGCCATTCTAGTCTCATCTTATTGAAGGCTACACCATGAATGGTTCCAAATCATACCAAGTCATGAATCATAACCACATGGATTTTCATTTCTTTTCATATCTTGACTTGCCAATCTAGTTAGCAAAATTGATGTCATACTAGAGACATTGTAAAATTTAAATTATATAGGTTTTTTCTAGTAGTTTTTACCACATTTTTACTTAAAAATAATACTAATCCCGAATATTTGCTAATTAATTAAGTGAATTTTGCTTTTATTCTGACAATGGACATGAATTTATAAAATATGAAAATTTGTGCTTTATTATGTTAATTTTGTGCATAAATTAAATTATTTCATGTTATTTATTAATGTGTTACATTTAATTATGCAATGGAACCATGAAGTTGATTTAATAAAGAGCTTATTATAATTTTTGCATGGACATGAGCAATTCTACCTGACTTGGACAGCAAAACCATGCAAATTGGTTCATGAAGATGTTGCTTTGACCTAGTGAAAAATGGTGCTACATGCTGGACAAGTCTGACTATTAAATGTGTCACAAAACCGTCCAAACAAGAAGAAGAGAAGCTCAATTCGGCAAGGATATTTGGGCAGCCAAAAATCATCTTTTGGTATAATGATTTGAAGGTCCCTACACTTGGAAATCATTTAAAATCAGCACACTACGTTAGTTGAAGAAACTGTCTACCCCTTGCATGATTTAAGCATGATTTTATGCTTGAAGCAAACAACCAACTCACCCTCCTTTCCATATATTATGGCCGGCCAAAGGTGAGAGAAATCTAAGGGATCTTTGATGCCATATTTAGTACACTCCTCCACCAACCTAAAGCATAAATACCCACTCTCATTTCACATTTCAATTAACTCCCATTTCACATTTCAATTTTCTCTCATTCATCCTTCATATAACATTTCTCTTCCATTATCTCATTCCCTCTCTTCATTCCCACACATAGCATCCCATATTTTTTTCTTAGTCAACAAAACCTTGATAAGATCATCTCTTGGTCGACCACCATAAGGAGCCATTAGCAAATGAGCAACACGAAGATGGAAGGAAACTTCTTCAATTGGAATTCGCAAGGCTGCTGATCGAAACAAAGTTTATTCTTCTTTTACTTGTTACTTTAATTTTAATCATGTTTGCAATGTGCTTTGTTATATTGTCATCAATAATGGTAACTTAAATCTGTTTAGCTAGGATGATTACATCAATTCAATGAAGTTTGTTTAAATCATGTTTATAGTGTTTGTGCCTCAGTCATTCATGTTTTCAATTAAACTCAAGTATGTATTCCATTCATACGTGATTGGATGCATTGAATTAGCCGAGCGATCCTAACCAGATGACAGCTAATGGACACAATAGTTGAAAAGTGAATTCTTAATTTATATCCTAACCCAACTAAATTAAATGTTCATGATAACTTTAACGAGCTCTATTATCTTGTATAGTTTTTAGGTTTATGTGATTAAATTGTTTCAAACCTAACACGTCTCTGTTACTTCCAGAAATACTAAGAAACCCTTAGTTTAATATGATTAGTAAAATGCATGTTTTACTAAGTAAAAGATTCTGGAAGGATTTAATTTGGTTTCAAACTCATGAAAGATCGAGTTCGCATTGAATATTTTTTCGAACACTGTTAAACATGAGAAAAATGAGTTAAATTGAATGATGTAATTATTCTAGCCTATCTATGTTATTGATTGTAAAAGTTTGTGTTGCTTTCATCTCATACATTTTAGTTAATTATCATACTTAGATTAGAATTGCATTAGGGATCATCTTGCATCTAGATAATTTAATTTAGTTTAATAATCCATCACTCAAAATATTGTGTCCTTATCACCAATTTGTAAAACCTTAATTTTGTAATTAATTGATTAACATACACAGTCCTTGTGGAGACAATAACTCTTTTACTTACTTATTTCTTGATAACGACTGTGTACACTTGCACAAACCCCAACATTACAAGTTTTTGGTGCTATTGTCGGGGGTTGTTGCCTTAATCATTTTTGTGGAATTATTATTTTCAATTTGGTTTTTATTTTATTTTTATTTAACTCCTAAATTTACTAATTAACTCTTTATTCTCTATTTTTTTGATTTATTTTTAAGATTTTATGAGCATAGATTGAATTATCGATTTATTATCAGTAGACCCTAAAATCAAGCGGGTATTTAGACTAAGAAGACGTGAACGATTAGCCTAGAGACAAGCAGAAATGGAGCCAATCATATGCGCAATCCAATCCTTATTGTTGATGATAGGGATTGTTCCATAAGAAACACGTTGTTCCACTCTTTAATGAGTTAAATCCAAAAATTAGGAGGCTGGATATCGAGGCACCCCAATTTGAATTGAAACCAATGATGTTTCAAATGCTACAAATGGTGGGCCAGTTCAGTGGAATGCCCACAAAAGATCCACACCTTCACCTTCAAATATTCGCGGAGGTGAGTGATCCATTTAAAATAGTTGGTGTGACTGAAGACACACTAAGGTTGAAGCTGTTTCCATACTCGTTGCAAGATTGAGCACGAGCATGGTTCACTTCGTTGGCACTGAGCTTAATTTTTACTTGGCAAGAATTAGCAGAAAGATTTTTTGGTTAAGTATTTCCTACCTAGCAAAAACTTTAAATTGCAAAATGAGATCATAGCTTTCCAATAATTGGATGACGAGTCCTTGTACAAAGCATGAGAGATATTCAAAGAATTACTTTGTAAGTGTTCTCATCATGGGATTCCACACTGCATCAAGTTGGAGATGTTTTATAACGGTCTTAACGCACACACAATATTAATGGTAGATGCTTCTGCGAATGGTGTTCTCTTGTCAAAGTCTTATAATGAGACTTACGAAATCATCAAGAGGATCGCTAGTAATGTAACACCTCTTACCCATATTCATCATCGAAACAAAGTAAGAAGTGTTATCAAACGATTTGAATTTTTTTTTACAAAAATTTTGACATAATTTCTTTTCATAAACATTCAATTCCTCCTGCAAATTTTTGAAACACAATTTCAAGCAATTTCAATATTTCAACCAAATACAATTATATGATCAGACACAATTTATCCATCCATAACATTCTAAACTACTTTGTTAATAGTTTAAAGAAAACAATTTATCAATTAATATACACCTACATTTTAAACCAAACAATATTTTTTTATATATATATTTATACCACATTACATTAAGTCATCTATACATGCCATATTTCAAAAGTATTGGTTGCAAAATACCTAAAAGATGAGGATGATAGTGTGGATGATGTTCTGATCCTATCCAATTTCCAAGTTGATTGATATCACTATAAAACAAGGGAAAATAAAGAGGAGTAAGCATATGGCTTAGTAAGTATGTATGTAATTGATAAATAAATTTCTAGCATGATACCATATAAAATATAATTTTTATCACACATAAATCTATTGTTTATTCAAATTCCAGCAAACTATTTTTCTGCGCCACAGTCACTAAATTATTTTTATCTGGAGCTATGAAACTCCAAATTAAGCTCCATAAATTTTCCCTGAAACTATACTCATATAAAATCTTACCATAAAATGTTCAGAATTTTTGGTTCAGCCAATTAGTACAGTTTATTCTCTAAATGTTCCCTATTTCACTGCTTGACACTTCTGACCTCTCTTCACTAAAAGTCAGTTATCTCTTAGTACAAAATTCAAATTATGTTTCCACTTATTTATTTTGAAAATAGACTCAATAAGAAATTTAATAATGTAAATTGAAAAACATAATTATTTTTGTACAAATTTTAGTGATTTCCCAAAGTTAGAATAGAGGATTTCGAAATCATTTAGACCTTGTCCCACTAAAATTCCAATATCTCAAAATATATAACTCCTTTGGCCATTCTTTCTATTTTATGTGAAAGCAGACTCATTGAGATTTAATTTCATGTCTTATTCAATCACTAACTAAATTTCTATATTTTTTAGTGATTTTTCAAACTAACATCACTGTCATTGTACAAATCTATTCTATTCCAACATCCCTCATTCACATAGCACTTTAACCATTTATTTTATAACACAATACAAGACTTCATCACTTCAGTCACTTTTTCGCAACTTATCACGTTCCAATCACATACTCATATCTCATTGAACATGTCGGTATAACAACAAATATTTGAGGTTTTTCACACAGTACTACCCATGTTACTTTTATCATTCGATACACGTAATAACCTTCACATAGTACTACACATGTGATCAAGTTTTACGGTTCACGTAGTAGCCTTCACATAGTACTACACACGTGATCAAATTTTACGGTTCACGTAGTAGCCTTCACTTAGTACTACACATGTGTTCATCATTTATCTGTACACGTAGTAGCCTTCACACAATACTACACACGTGACAAAAACTTCTCGGTACACATAGTAGCCTTCACTTAGTACTACACATGTGACCATTATTTATCGATACACGTAGTAGCCTTCACACAGTGCTACACACGTGTTCATCGATACCTTATTCAAATCTTTACCATTCCGACAGTTCCACAAAGATTCTTACTTCCCAATAATTTACAATTTCTCCATAACACATTATAATATCAATCTTTCCACTCAAATCCATAACCAATTTAATAATTCGATTTGAATCACTTCAACTACTACTTGCAGTTGGTATATCCATAAACTAAGCTGATTTTAAACAAATCAACTATCAATTTCAAATTTCTAACTTTAATATAACTATTTCGTATTCAACCCCTTTCGCATATATTGTCACGAAATATAACAAAAAATAATTATAATAATGTGTTAATTACATACAACTTACCTCGATACAAAATGTAGAGATTTTGCAATTTAATCCCCAGCCTTCTCTTTTCCTTGATTAAGATTGACTTCTCGTCTTTCTTGATCTATAATAGCAAATTGAGCTTGTTTAACATTCTAATTTATTAAAACCGTCCTCGACTCAACTTTTTAAAAAATTACATTTTGTCCCCAAACTTTTGCATATTTACATTTTTGTCCCAAAACTCGAAAATTAAATTTCACTCCTTATTCTTATGTTTTACAACATTCTGAACAATTTTCCCTTCTATGGAAACATCAAATTCTCACTCTAACATACACTTATGAACATTAAATATTTTTACCGATTATGTCAATTTACCCGTTTTTACTTAAAATCGCTTAGAAAAAGTTGTTTAACATAATTTCTAACTTCATATTCTACCATAAAATAGAAAAATAAACACATTTCACCTAAGGGTATTTTTCCAAATATGAACCCTAGGTTAAATTATTGCTAGAATAAGCTAAATCAAGTTACCAGGACTCCAAAAACATAAAGAACATTAAAAACGGGGCTTGGAATCACTTACTATGGAGCTTGAAAGCTTGAAAACTCTAACCATGGCTTCCCCCTTGCTAATTTTGGCCATGAGGTTGAAGATGAGCATATTTTGCCATCTTTTTTCCATTTAATTCTATTTATTTACCAAATGACTAAAATGCCCTTACTTAAAAAAAATCTATTTCACTAATTCTATGCCCATTTTTTTCATCAATTAACTAATGGTCTAATTACCACATAAGGACCCCAAATTTAAAATTTCATAACAATTGGACACCTCTAACATGTAGAACTCAACTTTTGCACTTTTTACAATTTAATCCTTTTGACTAAATTGAGTGCCCAAACGTCGAAATTTTCGAACAAAATTTTACAAATTTTTTTTGTGAAATTGTAGACCATAAAAATATAATAATATTTTCCATCGTCAGATTTTTTGTCTCGAAACCACTATTCTGACTAGGCCCAGAATCGGGATGTTACAAGTAACAACTATCAATTACTAGCAAATTGAGTAGCCTCAAGAAGACGTGTAGCCAGAGTTCATGAAGTCGTTGCCCTTAATTTTACAACTCAAACACTGAGTCAGTTCGATGTAATTTCCTGTGTATATTGTGGGGATGGTCATTCTTTCGAGAATTGTCCATCAAATCTTGAGTCAGTTTATTATGTAGGGAACCAACACCAAAATAGAAGTGGACAAGGACTATAGTCCAACTTCTATAATTCTTCATGGCGAAACCATCCAAACTTTTACTGGAGTAACCAAGGAAATTGACCGAACAACACCTACATGCAGTATAAAATAAGCCAGTCCCAAGGGTTTAATCAGCAAGCTCCTAAACCACCTCAAGCTGAATCATCCAATAGTTTGGAGAACTTGTTGAAGGCGTACATGGCGAAGAATGACGCCCTAATCCAGAGTCAATCGGCAACATTGAAAAATTTGGAGAACCAAATAGGTAAGGAACTTTGTAACCGACCTTAAGTAGCCTTGCTGAGCGATTTAGAAAATTCAAGAAATTTGGGCAAGGAACATTGCAAGGTAGTTGCCTTACGAAGTGGTATGACTTTGGAGCCCAAGACAGTTAAGGTTGAACTTATTAAGAAGGAAGAAGTTATCTAACAGTTGATATTCATGCACCAGCTGAGCCAGAACTTACAAAGTCTAATAAGGTAAAATCTAACCAATGAATTCTAATAAGCTAACATCTTCTTTAGATGCAGATTTACCTCCTCAGAAAAGTTGTCTAGTCCAACCCAAATTTCTATCACCTCCATGTCCTCATAAATTCCAACCAAATAAGCAGAAACATGAGGTACAATTCAAGAATTTTTTGGACATTCTAAAGCAACTTCACATAAATTGAAGCACTATGTCAAGAATTTGTTTCTGCTTATTTGGCTTTAGAACAAATGTTCAACTATGTCAAGTTCATGAAGGAAATTTTGTCCAAGACAAAGAGACTTAGTGAGTATGAGACTGTAGCACTAACGAAGGAGTGCAGCACTTTCCCACAGAACAAGCTACCTCTAAAATTGAAGGACACTGAAAGCTTTACTATACCTTGTAATATTGGAGAATCTTACTGTGGTAAAGCTTTGTGCGACTTAGGAGCAATCATCAACTTGATGCCCAAATCTATTTTCAAGCTGTTGGGAATAAGTGAAGTAAAACCCACAACTGTGACACTTCAACTGGCGGATCGATCTTTATCATACCCCGAAGGAAAGATTGAGGATGTTTTGGTAACTGTGACACTTCACTATGTTTTGTCAGAGGATGACGGGATATATCGACAATGATCAATTGTTAATTCACTATTTCCAGGATAGTTTGATCGGAGCTGTGGGCAAATGTTATAACCAGCTGGGTGGTGCCCAAATTTGCTCATGGAAAGATTCGGCACAAGCCTTCATGAGACAATATACCTACGTAGCGGACATGACGCCCGATAGGATCACACTACAAAACATGGAGAAGAAACAGAATGAAAGCTTCAAGCAGTATGCCTAGAGATGGAGAGAAATGGCAACTCAAGTCCAGCCACCTCTTCTGGAAAAAGAAACCATATTGCTTTTGATCAATACTTTAAAGGCCCCGTTCATCACCCATATGTTGGGAAGCGCCACTAAGAGCTTCTCAGATATAGTGATGACCGGTGAAATGATTGAAAATGCTGTAAGAAATGGTAAAATAGATGCGGGGGAAAACTTTAAAAGACCGACTTCGAGGAAGAAAGAAGGCGAGGTAAATAATGTGAGTACATACAACAAGGGATATTCAAAGCAAATCACCGTTGGTTTACCAAGGACGGTAGCTACCAGTCATCAAGGCCCTTCGAGGCAGGAGTCCAATTCGAGGTCAGAAAGACCCTAGTTTACACCTATCCCGATAACGTTTAGAGAATTGTACCAAAATCCATTTAATGCACATGTGGTAGCTCATTTTTATATAAAACCCATGCAACCCCCGTTCCCTAAGTGGTATGACGCAAACGCTCAATGCGAATATCATGCAGGGATAACGGGGCATTCGATTGAGAATTGTACTACGTTCAAGAAGGTGGTCGAAAGACTCATCAAAATGGGTATTGTAAAGTTAGATGACCCCTCCGGACCAAATGTAGCAAGAAACCTGTTGCCTGATCATACGGATAAAGGGGTAAATGCGATAGCCGAGGGTGGAAGTAAGAGAATTAAGGCAGACGTGATGGAGGTAAGAACCCCATTGAAATGTGTTTTGGAACAGATGGTATGTAGGGGTCTAATCACTCGAGATTTAGACGAAAGGCCTAAAGGGGCAGGAATATACTGCGAGTTCCATGCCAAGAAGGGTCATAATATCCAAGAATGTGCAGAGTTCAAGACCATGGTACAAAATCTGATGTACAATAAGGAGATAGAGTTTTATGAAGAATTCAAGGAATTTGAAAAAAAAAAGATCTGCGCCTTAGAGGAAGGACCCATAGAAAGGTTCCAGAAGGTCAATCACCCAGTGGTGATTATTTCACGGCCAATGAAGCAGATATTGTCTTCCTGTACTGGCAGTGAAGTAGATAGAAAGCACCAGCCCTATCTTCCTGAGCAGCAGTGGAGTAGGTCGAAGATTGTAGATCTTATCTCCCTAAGCAGTAGTGGAGCAGATCGAAGACGGTGAATCTTATCTTCCCAAGGTAGTAGGGAAGCAGATTTAAATCACCAGTCCTATTTCCCTAAGCAGTAGTGGAGTAGGTCGAAGATTGTAGATCCTGTCTCTCTAAGCAGTAGTAGAGCAGATCGAAGACGGTGAATCTTATCTTTCCAAAGTAGTAGGGAAGCAGATTGAAGCCACTAGTCTTATCTCACTGAAGTTGCAGTATAGAAGACTGAGGATAGCAAATCCTATCTCTCTGAAGTTGCAGCGGAGTAGATTAAAGCTATTAATTCTATCTCCCTGAAGTTGCAGTGGAGCGGATTAAAATGATGAATCCTATACTTCTGAAGTTGCAGTAGGTCGGATTAAATTTACCATAACAAGTCTTATCTCCTTAAAGTTGCAGTGGAGCAGACCGTTGATAGTGGATCTTATCGTGTTAGACCTCATCCCCCTGAAGTCGCAGTGGAGCAGGTTAAAGCAACAAGTCTTATCTCCCTGACATTGCAGTGGAGTAGACAAAAAGCACAAACTTCGTCCCCCTGAAGTTGCTGCGAAGAAGATTAAAGCTACAAGTCAGAACTCTCTGAAGTGCAGTGGAGTGGATCGAAGCAACAAGACACAGTGGACTGGAACGAAGTTATTTGAAGAAGAGAAGCACTAGAAGAAGTCAAGACTCGGCGAGACCGGACAAAATTGGTCTTTCTTAGTCTTTGCTCTGTTCATTACACGACAACGAGCAAAGAGGGGTAGCTATACAGCCCAATTTTCAGCCCGACACCCCATTATAGACCCAAACTACATGGCCCAAATACAAAAGAACAAAAGCCCAATTGGCCCAATGGCCAAGTTAGGGTTTGAGAAAAAAAACCCTAACAGTCTGGCTCCTCCAGCGTCGCTCCACTGCCTCCTCCCAATGTGCGCCTTCAGCGCACACCACGCCCGAGGTCTGCCACTGCCAACCGGCCTTACACCGAAACGGCAAGCCACTCCTCTAACTTGCCTTGTCAAGACCTGCAACAAACACGAAAAAGGAAACAAAGACAGACATAGAAGCAAAGCAAAAGCAAACAAAATATATTGTAAATCGGATATAAATAGCCTAAAAAATATTGTAAATGGGGAAGATTGTATCAAAAGATTCAGAAAATAAAGGGCAAAAAAAAGCATTTAAGGTGATTTTTCTGTTTCAGATCTGTTTTTTTTTCTATTTTTCTTCTTTGCATATATAAACGAAAAGTGAAAAAAAAACAAAGTACCTGAATCGCCCCATAGCATCGACGTTAGTGGCCCTTCGCCGTCGTCGGATCCTGGCTCAAAAGAGGGCTAGGGCTTTTTTCTTTTCTTTTTTCTTTCGGCGTCTAGGGTTGAAAGGGCTTGGCCTTTGAACGCGCCGTAAAATGCGGGCTAAAATGCCCTTTTGAGCATTTCCGACCACCACCCACGGTGGAGATAAGGCGGCGCAAGGGCGGAACCCTAGGCCGAATTTGGATGGCTATGGGGGAGGCAGAGAGTGTTTGCCTGTTTTTTTTTATTTTTGAAGCTGATTAGAATGAAATTTAGGTTTTTTTTTAGTTTTTATAGCATTTAAAACGGCGCCGTATTTGGACTTTGAGTTCAGAGGCCAAAACGACGTCGTTTTGGTCTCTGACCCTCGCGCGACCCGACCCGATTGGCCAGGATCCGCGTGTTTTAGCCTTGAGGGTTTATTTTCGTAGGCAGTCCCTATGTCTTTCAAGCGCACTTCAATCCAGTCCTGTTATTTCCTTTTAAATTTAACCTCCTATTTTATCTTTGTTCCATTTTAGTCCCCATCGAAGTTGAGCGTTTTGATGGCCTGGGGTATTTTCCTTTTTGGTCCTTCTCCTTTCGCGCGCATCACAGTTTGGTCCTTCCTCTTTATTTTATTTTTGATTTTATCCCAAATCTTTGTTCTAGAATTCAAATTGGTCTTTTTGTTGTTATTTTGTTATTTTAGTAACAAATATAATTATTATACTTGTTTTTTTTTCATTATTATATTATATTAATGTTGTTTACTAATATTGTATTATTATTATTATTATTACCAAATATTTATGTATACTTTTTAATCCCAAGTTTTATTATATATATACATATCTTTTATAATATATACATACACATATTTTACAATCCGTACATGTCCATACACATATATTTCGTTTATATTTTATAACTTCAAATATATATATATATATATGCTTGCATTTTATGGTATATACATACGCACATATTTCTAATTTTTATAAACATGTATGTATATATACTTACATATATTTCATAATTCTTATATATATCTATATACATATATACATATTTTAATTTACGTACACATATATATATATGCATACTTACATATATTTTTATATTGCATAATTTTTTTAAAATATATATATACATATTTTTTATTTTCATGAATACATACACATACTTACATATTTTTTATATTTTCATATAATTTATATATATACCTATATATTTTTAGATATATACATACTCATGTTTTTAACGCTTTATAATTCATATATGTACATAGATATGCATATTCGTTTTCATATATATATGTCTATACATTCACACATTTTATAATTTATAACTTAAATATATTGATATACATACATAAATATTTTATCTTTTATTATTTGTTATTGTCGTTCTATTTGACATTTATTTCTTCATTTATTTATGTGTTCGTCATTTTTTTCGGAAATGCTTTAGTTCCCTTTTTATTCACTTATTATTTCATATATACTTGATTTGTTTTTTTATGTATTTTTTTTATTGTTGCTCATGTTAGTTATGCTTGTATTATCATGTTCATTGTCATTTTGTTAGACATATTAATATTGTGTTTATTCCTACCATTTTATGTTAAATTAATTTGATTTAATGTAAATCATGGCTTTAAAATAAGTAAAATTTCGTGTTTAGAATCGAGAGGATTGAGCCCTAACGTATTGGGTTCCAATTTTCTTTGTTGAATCTAAATAATCGAGAATATTCTTTAATCAAAAACATAAATAAAAAGCTCATTATCGGGAATTCAATACGTTGTGTCCTAACGCATTGGATATAACACGTTTTCTCGAGATGAGGATTTTTCTAAAAAATAATAAAGGTAGTATTTTGCATTTGGAAATTCGAGAAAGTGTGCTTTAATGTGCTGGGTTTCGATTTCTCGTTTAGCCAAATAGCCAAATACCCTCTTAAAGTTTCAAAGTATGGATTTTGGAAACCATAAGGTGATCTTGGTTTCGAGAGTTTAAAGTATCGTATCCTAATGTGCTAGATGTGATATTTTTTCGGAACAAGAGAATCTCAAATTCCAACCCATATTGTTCGAAAGTTTTTAGGATTGTATTTTTAAAATTCTTCAAAGTTTTCAATTTTCAACACATTAAGACATTAACTAATCAACTAGGTACCAATTTTTGGGCGTTACGAGGGTGTTAATCCTTCCTCGTATGTAACCGACTCCCAAACTTATTTTTTTGAATTTCGTGGACCAAAATCGTTGTTTTAATAAAATCAAATCATTTATTAAAAACAACCACTTTTTGAGGTGATCCAATCACACCTCATTAACAAGGATTGGTGGCGACTCCCATTTTCGTTTTCGTTTTTAAAATTCAAGTCGATCCCGTTTTATAAAAAAAATAGTGTCAACACTTTTAATTTAGTAATATCGGTCGGGCAATGCCAAATAGCTGCAAATCGCAAAAGAATCAAAGATACAAATATATATATTATCAAAATTTTATTTTTATTAATTTATTTGAGGCTTAAAGGTGAAGAAGAGCGTGCATGTGATGCAAGGTCATACATCCAAATCATCCCTTAAAAGAACTCCTTATCACTTGGGCTGGATTTTTCACTAAAATTTAGGCCTACTACTTTCCCAACTCAGAATTCCCTGTCTATGTAGGCCACCTTTACTAAAGCTTATCTCTATTTCCATGGCTACCTGACAAGACCTGATGCATCCAACTTATCCTCAAATGACACCTTACCTGCTTACAAACACGTCTAAATACTACAAGCTACCCACATGTCCATCTAACTGCTTCACTTCATGTTCTTAAAGCATATGTCTAGTTCTGTTTTTGGTTATATTGGGAGAAAAAATGCTATTCACTCTATGGGTAGGATAACTTAGAATGTCATGGCTTTGGACCCCCTTTTTTTTTGGTAGAGATTAGATACCCCTCCCAAACTCCTTTTTACCCCATTTAAAAAAAATGCACAACAAAATAGTTAAATATAAAAACCATTCCAATTTGTGTACTTTTCTATTTTTGGAATATATTCTTTACATTTTTATATTTAAAAATTCAATTCTTCTACCTTTTAAATTTAAAAATTCTAGTCTAGCTGTTAATCTCTTAATTCTTTTTTTACTAAATTTGTTAGTGTGACATTCTAAAATTAAAAAAAATACTCATTCGATAATCTTGTCACAAAAATAGTATTGTAATGATATTAAATTTAACAAAAAAATTTAATGATGTTAATAATTCTTTAAATTTACATCAATATTTTAATTTAAAATCAAATATTTAGATTAACTAATGGTATTATAAACATCAAGCCATCAAGGTACCAAATTATGGATAAAATTAAATTATAATGATCAAATATTAAATTTAAGCATAGTATAAGGATTGAAATTGAAATTTAACCATTTTTGTATAATTAAAAAGTAAAGGAACTACAATTGAAACTGAACCGTTATTATTAGTGATATTAAAAAAAACAAGGCCATGTGTAGTATAGATTGAGGTCATGGTTACATTAAAATCTATTCATGATGATTTTGTAACACCAAAACAATAACACGTAGAATAATTATTTAGTTCTAGTTTTAAGATACATTTTTATTTAAAGAGTAATTATTGGGCATACAAACAGTGTAATTATATATCTTAATTAGTTTGTATATCCATACGATGTATAGGTTAATAATGTTTGTTAATGTTGTTATTTTAAGTTGTTTGTTTGTTTAATATAAAAATTGTAATGGAAGTGTTAGACTGTAGTGGTTATTATGACTTGGCACTATAAAAATTATGTAATGTAACACCCCAAACCCAGCCTAGACGTTATGGCCAAATCTAACGGTGTCGCATGGTAGTGTTTTTCGAAAAGTGAGTTGTCATCAAAAACCTTTTTTCTTTATCACTCCTTTATACTATCTTATGCTTAATTCCAAGATGTGACAATCAATTTCAAACGCGATACATATTCAACAGTTATTCTCTTTCAAAACGTTATTAATTTTCAAAACGTCACGTATTGCGAAAGCTTTTTAAAACAGTTTGCATATTTGTGCGTATTTTGTTAAAACATTTGTTTCGTTTTGAAAACTCGATTATCCTTACTATTAGCAGTTGTAAATCAAACAATAGAAACCCCAAATTAAAAGTAAAAATCCAAAGAGGCCATAATTACAATAAAATACCCCCAAAATAGAATCAAAATTTTAATTAAGTACTAAGTCAAATTAAATAGGTTGTGTGACCACCGCTGAGTCCTTCGTCGCACAGATCCGCCTATGTTTGGGGATTACCTTTACAGATTAAATAGAAGGGGTGAGTTTACATAAACTCAGTGTGTAATCCCCATGCAAACAAACAGACAATAACAGATAATCTCAGTTTGGGGCCTAAGCCTTTTTCAATATCAGTATCAGTATCAGTTTAGGCTTAAGCCCATTTCAGTATCAATAAGCATTAGGGCCTTAGCCCATCACAGTACAGTAACAGTGACAGTTATGCAATTATCAAATCCTACCCAACCAGCCTCTACACTCCATCTCCGTCCAACCCTACACTCCATATGGGGATATAATCAACCCACCCAACCCTACACTCCAAATAGCACCGAATACGACACTAAACAATAGTTGCAGCTGAGCTGCCAGTAAGTTAGGCTTGAAGCCTTTCAATACACTTCCTCCAATCAATATCAATCCCCAACCCAATGCAATGCATCATATAGTTATGTCACGGTATCATGTATAATCAGTACAGTGTATATAGCATGCTCAACATACAGACATACATATCTATCTCACATAGGCATATGACAATCTTTCAGTCATTTCAGTTAATTAGGGGTCTAGGTAACCTTATCGTCCCCACAGTAGGTTCACAGTCAACTTGGGTGACCTGTGCAACCTTTGCAGTCAAACAAAGAAAATGGGCCCATAGGCCCATGTTGCATGCCCATGTAGGCCCATACACTCATGTGGCCCACACGGCCCAAAATGACCTTGGCCATATGGATCACACTGCCTAGCCCAATATTCCCACATGCTTGTGTAGTTCACCCGTGTGGGGCTCACGCACATGTGTGGCCCACATGGCATAATTCATCCCGGCCCATGAATCGCACATGGCCAGCCTCATTGATCACATGCCCATGTTCAATCACACGACCTACCACACGAGCGGTCCCACGCTCTGTGGCATCGTCAGTCTTATTTTTTAACTTTTTCGCCGACTAGCATTTTCAGCGATGTGATTACACACCTGGTTTCTATTCGCTGAGAAGGAAAATCCTGAGCCTTTGAAACCTACATTTGACCATACAGCCATCAATTAATCACTTGTATTCTTACTCAAACCAAAACACACGGGTTGGTCAAGCGTTAACTAACAACTACGTTACCTTCAAACGAGTAAAGAATGAGGTTTTACCCACTTAACGCCAACTAATGATCTTCCACCCCTTGAATCAGCTCCTAAGCACCAACCAAAAACAGGTAAGCATTGATCCAACAAGCTCAAAAAAAAAACTAACTCCATACTATTTACCCTTACCAACAATCACGATAAGAAACCGACTACAAGGAGTACGAACTTAACAGAAAATAAAGGATGTTCACCAGAGAACAGAGGTAGGAGCACAGTTGGCCGCACGAGGAAGAAAAGAATCAGCAAGACAAGGAGAAAGTGAAGGGTGAAACGAGGAAGAAGATTCGGCCAAGGGAGGAGTAAAGTGGCGATCGTTTGCTCACCGCCCAATATGAATAGATGAAAGACAAATAAATGGTTAACAAAGAAGGATGAAAAGAAACGCTCAAAACTTAGCAAGAATCAATGGAATCCCGACAGCAACAAAGGGAAGGATAAGAGGAAACATAATCAGTAGAGAAAAGAGAAAAAGAACCACTATAGAAAATGATTCAAAGAACTAAGAATGACCGATAGGGAGTTGAGAGAAAACAAAAAAAAACTGAATTTACAAAAAGAGAGAAAAAAAAAGAGAGAGAACACTTAGGAAAAATTTTGGGGAAGGGATTTTTCTTTCAACAACTTGGGAAATTTTGGGGAGAGGGTGCCGAAATTTTGAAAAAAAAGAAAACCCATTCAGCACAACCTCTCACCACATCCCTTAATCCTCTCCTTCAAAGTCTCCAACCACCCCCATCCAAACCCCCTTAACAACCGAAATCCCCCTCACTAGCCTCCTAAAAATCGGCCACACATCCCCACACTCCTCAAACACTCAAATTTCGGTCAAACTACAACACCTCCATGGCCAAGCAATAAAAATTAAATCCCTTGTTCATGCGAAGCCTCAAACTCCTGACCTTCAACACACTAGTCCACCACTTTGCCACCAAACAATAAGCACATTTTTGACATGTTTTTACAAATAATTAATTAAAAGCCTACTGATTAAAGATAGGGCTTTATTCATTTAAAACAAAATTTTTTGCCCAAGTCAAGGCTTGAGCCCAAGGCTTCTAAAACACTCCTAGAACACATAACCACTGAAGCAAACATATATTTGTGTCACAAACATGCAAAAATAAATATAAGGAAATTTTTGGGGCATTACATGTAAACAAAAACATAAAGAACATCAAGGTTCGTTTACGAAGTTTGGTTTCCCTACGTATGTGGAGTCTAGAGCAGTGAATAATTTCACTATTTTTAATCCATAAATACAAGTGATTCACTCTATCACTTATAGAGATATCAAATTTGTACCTAAAGATTAAAACACTCACCTCCAAATTCTCTTTTAAGAATTAGAGTAGTAAATATGCAACAATATTTACAATATTTTGCATTGTCTCACAAAAATAATTCCTCAATGAATAGATTAAAGTGCTCTCAATAAGCTCTCTTACAAAACCTAGACAAGCCTCAAAGCATATATCAATTTTGGCTTGCTAACAAAGAATCTAGGTGAATACAAAATAAGTACTCCATGAAAATAGTTATTACAATATAAACATTAAAAGTATAATCAATGGAAGATATGATCTCTCCAAATCAGCAACACAATCTTGACCGAATTTTCACATTCCAAGGACTTAAATGATTCACACAAATCCAATCTAATCTTTAAAAGCTAATGATTGATTTTCGTAAATAGAGTATAGTATCTTCAATATAACAACAAATAAACTCCAAATATTTTCTTCATCAAATTGTCAAACCAATTAAGGTAAGTAATAAATTGTCTTAGTGGCAACTTACAGTGGGCGCTGCCAAGTACCAATCGACTCCATTATTCATATCTTGCCTTAATAAATGTAATTATTTTTAAAACAAAATAAAAAAATATATGTAAATTTAATCTTAACATAAAAAATCAATAAAAACATATTAGTAGTATATAAAATATATGTATTATTATAAAGTTTGAAAATATTATATTAGAATGGTTATAATATATAGAGATGTCAATCGTTAAAGAAGTATGGATTTGAAATATTATATTAAAGAGGTTATAGTAAATAGATATGTCAATATTTTATTATAAATTTTTATACTAAGCACAAAAAATTATTTATGAAAAACAATTACAATTAACAATAAGAAAAAGAATTTTATTATAAAAATAATAACAATAAGATTAATTTATAAAAGAATCTTATAAGTTATAATATACGATTATATAACTTATCTTTAAAGTAAATTATCTATTATATAATTTTAAAAAGCAAGAGTGAAAAACAAATTGCCCAAAGAAAAATGATTTAAATGTAAACATATATATAAATGTGAAAACAACTATGCATATTATTTCTTAAAGCTAATTAATGAATAAAAACGTAAATGTATATAAATTACAATGTTGTCTACACTAGATTGGATCGGTTGAGGTATCAATTTAGAAAAAGTCACTAGATTAGTTAATTTAAAAATCGGTATGGATCTTTAAATGGAACAAAAAATATTAGTTGAATCGAATAATTAAACTAATTTTTTATTTAATTAAATTGAATAAACTGACTAAATTAATTGAATTAAATAAATTACCAAACCAATAATCTAATTGATTTGATGATGGATACGATATCAAAAATTTTGACTAATTAATGTAAACCTAATAATGGAAGATACGAAATTTTGGAGGTTTACAAAAATCCCGAGGTGTATGAGCCAAAAGCCAAGCTTTCAAGGTGTAACGTCAAATGTGACAACTCGATTCATAAAAAGTATATTTGAAATAGTCAAATTAAATTTATAACCGTAATAAAATTTTAAATTTAAATTTTATTATACATATGTAGTTTTTTAATACAAAAATAAAAAAATTAATGATTTTTATTTGATAAATTGTATTGGAATTTTTTTGATTTTATAAGGTAGATAAAGAAAAATCGTTATGTATCTTATTTATTTAATTTTTTAAATACTAATTAAAGATGGGCGATAATTTCTTAACATTTGTGAAATTAAATAACTTAATAATTATCTTATTAGTGAATATTAATTCATTATATAAGCCACTTTAAGTTGAGATTTTGAAACTCTTTTACTTTATTTTTTGGGCTAAAAGATCAAAAGGCTTTTAGTAAAAAAAATTTAAAAAAAAACACTAAAAATTTAAACAGATGGAATTCATTTGTATTAATTGGGGTTAAAATTAAATTAATTTAAAAAATTAACAGAAGTCATTATCAACTTGATCGTTAATTTTTGTTGATATGATAAATGATAAGTCTAAAATATGGGTTAAATTAGTCAAATATACTAAAAAAATTATTGGTAAAATAGGTCGCTCTTTTTTAAATTTAGAGAAATATGTCGTTTTTTTTAAAGAGTGTGTAAAAGTGCATTAAGCTGGACAAGCGTTCATGCTGACACATTAGGGAAAGCATACTAAATTAGGGGTGAGCATTCGATCGAATCGAATTGAATCGAATCGAAAATTTTTTAGTTAATCAAGTTTTCGAATCTCATTTTATCATCTAACTTTATTTGAAGTTTTCTCAAATCAAGTTGAGTGAGATGGAATTCGAATCGAATCAAATCGAATATATTTGTTCGAGTTAAATTTTAAAAAATAATTTTGGGTCATTGTAACCACTGTCACCCATCGTAATAAAATTTGTCCACTTAATCAATTTTTTTATTAACTTTCATCACCTCATAATTTATTTATTAATTTTTATATACTGGTTAGCTTCTTTGCTTGCTTAGTTGTTTCAATTATCTTCAGATTTTTGTCACATGTATTTTGAAATTAAAAAATATATTAAATGTAAAAATATGATTTTTTAATAAAAGTTATTTTAAAAATAAAATGTGAAATTGATACCAATATAAAATTTTAACACAAATATTTTATGGCATAATTAATAATTCAATTTTAATATAAATATTCAATAATATAAATAATATAAAATGTGAAATTTAATTTAATAATATAAATAGTAGATATAAATAAAATTATTACTATTTATGTTTAGTGATTTTTTTTGGATAATTTTGATTTTTTATTTGAGAGTAAAGGGTGAGAAGTAGAGGTGCTCATGGGCCGGGCCGGGCCCATAAAAAAATTTCGGCCCGCGCCCGGCCCGGCCCGAAATATGAGCCTAAGATTTTGCCCAGGCCCGGCCTGGGAAAAAATCATAAGCCCGTGCCCGGCCCGGCCCGGCCCATTTTTATTTTAAAAATTTTAAAAAATTAAAAAAAAAAGTATTTTAAAAATATTTTAAAATTAAAAAAATTAAAAAAAGTATTTTAAAAATATTTTAAAATTAAAAAAATTAAAAAAGTATGTAAAAAATATTTTAAAATTTAAAAAATAAATATATTTATTATACCCGGGCCCGGGCCAAAAAAGTGGTGCCCGAGGCCCGGCCCGTTTTCTAAACGGGCCTCATTTTTTTGCCTAAGCCCATATTTCGGGCCTATATTTTTATCCAAACCCTCCCATATTTCGGGCGGGCCGTCGGGCTGGGCCGGGCCACCCGACCCATGAGCACCTCTAGTGAGAAATAAAAGTTTTGGAGGAAAATAAAAAGTTTTGGGGAATAAAAGTTTGAGAGAAAATAAATAGGGGGAGTAAAATTTTGGAGGGAAAATATTAAAAAAAATTGGAGGGGGGAGGGTTTGGGGTAGATGAGAGGTGGGATGAGAAGGGAATAAAAGTTTTAGGGAAAAAGTGGGAGGGAGTAAAAATTTTGGGAAAAAATAAAAGGTTTTGAGGGTTTTGGGAGTAAAATTTTGAGAAAAAGTAAATGGGAGAGTAAAATTTTGGTGGGAAATGAATTTTGGGTAGATTGAGGGGTTGGGAGGGGAGAGGAGTAAAAGTTTTGGGGGGAAAGTGGGAAGGAGTAAAAATTTTGAGGGAAAAGTAAAAAGGTTTGGGAGTTTGGGGTAAAAATGTAAAATATTATAGTTTGATATTCGAATTATTCGAATTATTCGAGTTATTCGAATTCGAAAACTCAACTCGATTCGAACTCGAAATTTGAAAAAAATTCGAGTTGATTCGAATAAATTGATTAACTCGAATAACTCGATTCGTTTAACTCGAAATTCAAATTTTTTTTCTCCAAAAATGAATTATTTCCCTAAATTTTTTTTTAAAAAATCGACCTATGTTACCAATTTTTTCGACATATTCAACTAATTTAATCTAAAATATGGCAAATGATAATCTATTCCGTTATTAAAAAAATTAAAATCCACAAAAATTCAAAAAAAGAAATACTCCTCCATCTCAATAAACTTATCACATATTATTTAATGATTAAATGACTTTTTATTATTATTTTAAATTCATTGTTGATAAGGTCTCTTTTTAAAAAAATGATAGTAAAAAGGGTTTTACTTCATATAGATATATATGTATGTATGAAGATATTTAATTAATAAGGATGAAAGGGAGTGGTAGCATGCATGGCCAAACAGTTGGAGCATGAGAGAAGGGACAAAGGAAGCCGAGCTGGTTGAACTCCATTATACAGTTGGCTACAAATGGCGGGACCCCAACAAACTCTTCAATTGAATATACTTCTAAACCCCTTTCTCTGCCGCCCTTTAATTACCCCCCCCCCCACTTCATCTTTTTCTTACTTTTAACGTTCATTCATTCCTCTTCAAACTTTTCCTTCATAAGAGCGGGTTGAAGAAACACAAAGTATTGTTTCAAATTTGGGTTTTCGAAAACAAGGCAAAAGATGAGGGAAGTGATCAGCATTCATATTGGGCAAGCTGGAATTCAGGTTGGGAATGCTTGTTGGGAGCTTTACTGCCTTGAACATGGAATTGAACCTGATGGGATGATGCCTGGGTACGTTTTGGAACTGGCTTTTCTTCTTTCTTCTGGTAGAAACAGAAATTTCTTCTAATGAATTATGCTTCATGAAAATGGGGTTTTGGTATGAATTGAAGTAAAGCTATAGAATTCAACATAATTTTGTTATGTACTTATTGGATTTCCGCTTTATTTTTTCACTGTTTTATTGTTCTTTAATAAGCGATTATGAACAATTTGATCAAACTTCTTGCTCATGTGTCTTCACCTCATTAGCTTCCCTAATTCTTTGCTTATAGTGTTCAAATATATAATAGGAGTTCAATAGCAACCAATGCATGTCGGTGACTACTAATTTTTCAGTGAGATAATTTTCAGAGCCTAACAAAATTCTATAAATGGATCACCAATCATTTAATTTGAACCTAACAAAATTCTTTTGTGTTTGATTGCAGTGACACCTCTGTGGGTGCTTGCCATGATGCTTTCAATACCTTCTTTAGCGAGACCGGGTCCGGCAAGCATGTGCCGAGAGCTATATTTGTTGATCTAGAGCCCACTGTGATTGATGAAGTTAGATCTGGGGCTTTTAGACAACTCTTTCATCCAGAGCAGCTTATTTCTGGCAAGGAAGATGCTGCTAACAACTTTGCTAGAGGACATTATACAGGTACAACAATCTCTTCTGCTGTTCCTAAATAGCAGTTTTATTACATCTGGTCACTGGATTAAACTTCTTCGTTGATGTTGTCTGCTGCGGTTGGTAGGGAGATTGTGGATCTTTGCCTTGACCGAATAAGAAAATTGGCTGACAACTGTACTGGTCTGCAAGGATTTTTGGTATTCAATGCTGTTGGTGGTGGAACTGGTTCTGGTTTGGGTTCATTGCTTTTGGAGCGCTTTTCTGTTGACTATGGAAAGAAGTCAAAACTCGGCTTCACCATCTTCCCTTCTCCTCAGGTAATTCCCTGAACACTTTAGGGAAATGTATGAGATAATCTAGTTGCTTACTTTGTTAGACTAAATGGGAAGATTTGCTGTAAAAAAAAGAACAAAAAGAAACTCAATCAATAACACTTTATGAATTGTATACAAAAGACTCAATGAAAAATAAGAACTCAAGACACTTTTTTATTCACTGATTTACATCCTTTATATAGGCTGAAACTACAACAACTTTAGCTAAAAAATAGGATAACTCAGAAGCAAAATCACAATCAGATATTAAACTATGATTTTAGCTAACCATCCAACAAGTTTATTGAAACTAATTTGAATATTTCATCTACTGAAATGCCCAAGATTTTAGGTCACTAACTGAGTTGGTTGTGAACTTTAATACTCCCCCTCAACGCCAACTCCAAACCTTTTCACAATCCCAAGTTGTGAGCAAAACTTTTCCAACTTAGTTGTACTCAAGCCTTTTGTGAACAAGTTTGCAACCTGGTTATTAGTCTTGACATAGGACAACTCAATTTTTTCTTGTAACACCTTCTCCCTAACAAATGGTAGTGCACCTCCACATGTTTTGTCCTGCATGAAACACAGGATTTTCTGCTAAACGAATAGCTGACTGATTGTCACAATAGAGGGGTATTGCATAATCAACTTTTTGGTGCAAATCTTTCACAAGTTGCACTAACCATGTACTTTCTTGGGCTGCCATAGCTGTTGCTCTATATTCTGCCTCTGTTGTCGATAAGGACACGGTTGGCTGTCTTTTACTACACCAAGAAATTATCCCTGAACCAAACTTGAATACATAGCCAGTGGTTGATTGACGTGTATCGTGATCCCCTGCATAGTCAGCATCACAATAACCAACTAGTTTGCAAACCTCACATTTCTTATATAGAATACCATAATCAAGAGTACCCTTCACATATCTTAGAACTCGTCGAACTGCTTCCAAGTGTTGTTTCTTGGGATTCTGCGTATATTGACTCACTACCCAAACAATATAAGAAATATCAGGTCGAGTTAAAGTTAGGTAAATTACCTACAAGTTGCTGATACATCAACCTATCTTCCAAGTCTTTCCCTTCATGAGCACAAAACTTAGTGTTTGGTTCCACTGGTATAGTGATGGTCTTGCAATTGAGCATTCCAAATTTCTGCAACAAATCTTTTGTATATTTCTCTTGACAAAGAAACATGTCTTCTTTTGTATGATCAATTTCTAACCCCAAGAAGTGTTTAAGTTGGCCAAGTTCCTTCATTTGAAAGCAGACTGACAAGTTTTGTCGAACTTGGTGGATTTCTTCACTATCATCTCCAGTGATTATCAAATCGTCCACATACACCAACATTATTGCCAACTTCCCTTCACTAAACAGACTAGAATCTGCATGAGCCATAACATAACAAGCTTGAGTTAAAAATTCAGCAATCTTACCATACCATGCTCTCGGCGATTGTTTTAACCTATTTAACGCCTTCTTTAACTTGCAAACATAACTAGGATGAATTCCACTCTCAAATCTAATAAACTGATTCATGTAAATTTCACGATCTAG
Organism: Gossypium hirsutum; assembly: GCF_007990345.1. Classification (NCBI taxonomy): domain Eukaryota; kingdom Viridiplantae; phylum Streptophyta; class Magnoliopsida; order Malvales; family Malvaceae; genus Gossypium; species Gossypium hirsutum. The sequence goes on along the minus strand of NC_053447.1, from coordinate 52,798,474 downwards.
CTCTCCATGCAAAAAAGCGTTCTTCACATCCATTTGCCATAGCTTCCAATCTTTGCTAGCAGCAAGAGCCAAGAGAAGTCAAAACAATCTTTGCCACCGGACTAAACATCTCTTCATAGTCCAATCCATATTGTTGAGAAAATCCCCTTACAACTAACCGAGCCTTGTGCTTCTCAGCTGATCTATTAGAACGATACTTTATTTTATAAACCCATTTACAAGATATGGGTTTCGCATCTGGTGGACGTGGCACTAGCTCCCAAGTCTGGTTTTGTTCCAATGCAGCAATCTCTTCCTCTATTGCTTTTACCCACTCAGAATCTTGAGACGCTTCTTTATAAGTTGTTGGCTCGACCAAAGGTTTTTCCTCCGCTACAGCTACATTAGCATACTTTGGATTTTGCCTACGAAATCTGGTTGATCTTCTAAGTTGTGGCTGCGAAGTTTTTTCACCCTCGGGATTGATTTCGGCCTCCTACCTCTGATGAACACCATTTCGCCAAGGATTTGTTGTTGTCTCAACAACTTCATTGTCTCTAATTTCTTCATTAGCTACAGGACTTGGTTGCATATCAAGAAACTGCTCCTCTGTTTTCCCTTAGGGTTGATCTTTTTTTACTTTAGAATCTGACAACTTCACTTGTTATGGAGTCCACCAAGAAGAAGTTTCACCAAACACTACATTGCGTGATGTGTAGCATTTGTTAGTCATAGGGTCACAACACCTCTACCCTTTCCTTTGGTTATCATGTCCAACGAAGATAAACCGGATTGTTTTTTTATCGAACTTGCTCCTTAAATAACCTGGAATAAATACATAGCAAATACACCCAAAAACTCAAAAATGATCAACAGCAGGTTTAGTATCCCATAGTACCTCAACGGGTGAGATGAAACCAAGCTTTGGTGTTGGAAGTTTATTAATGACATGAGAAGCGGTCTTCGTACATCTGCCCAAAATATTCCAGGTATATTTTTTGCATGAAGCATACTCCGACACATCTCAGCAAGATGTCGATTCTTCCTCTTAGCAGTTCCGTTTTACTGTGGTGTGTTGGCACATGTGAATTGATGATGAATCTTGTTATTTCTTACATAGGTAGAAAACTCATCTGATGTGTACTCCCTGCCATTATCTGTGCGTAAGCATTGAATTTTTCTACTAACCTCTGCTTCAACTCCTTCTTTAAATTCGTTAAACTTGGCAAATGTCTCTGATTTTTCTTTCATAAAGAAAACCCACACATACCTTGAGAAATCATCAATAAAAGTAACCATATAGCGTATCCCACTAATTGAAGGTTGCTTGACACGCCCAAATACATCAGAATGAACTAGCTCTAACGGAGCCTTTGCTTTGTACTTAGATTCTTCATATGGCAACTGATGCGCCTTACCGAATTGACATCCTGCACAAACAGTACCATCTCGCACTTCAAGTTGAGGAAGACCCTTTAGCATTGACTTCATCATCATAACTTTCAGCTTGTGATAGCTGACGTGTCCAAGCCTTGCATGCCACAAATCTGTCATCTCATTATTCTTTGTTTTGTCCACATAAACAGTTTCTGTCGACATCACATAGACAGATTCCATTCTCTTCCCTTCCATGGTTGGTGTTCCTGAGACTTTTAACATTTTCGAATACCTTTACACCCTGTGGACTAAACAAAACATGGCGGCATACAGATGTTAATTGTGCCACAGATAATAAATTTTTCTTCATGCAAGGCACATGATAAACACCTTAAATTGACATTGGATAAGAACTAAATCGAGGTGCGATAGTCATTTTACCAACATGGGTGATAGGTAACCTCGAGTTGTTAGCCGTTACCACCACACGATTTCCTTTGTGCGCTGCAACATCTTGAAGCTTTTCTTGATCACTAGTCATATGATTAGAATAATCAGAGTCAACAATCCAGTCGTTCTTGTAGTCAATCTTCTAGGAAGTTGTTATTGCGAGTGTCAAGTCTTCTTCTTCCACAGCAAAGGATGCTTTAGCATCCCACTCACCATCACTTTGAACATCTCCTTTAGATGTCACTGCATTACTCTTAACAACTTTCTTCTTAGACCAACAGTCTTTGGCCATGTGACCATTTTTGCAGCAATTATAGCAATCACCATCAAACTTCTTCCTTTGGTTGAATCGATTGTTGTAGTTGCTACGCTTTTGAGTTTCTCCAAATTGAGAACTCCCATGATCACTTTCTAATTTTCCATCATTCTTTCTTGGTCTGCTTCTAACATTATACCTAGGTTTTTCTTTTCTCTTTCCACTAAAAAGCGCCACATCCTCAGTTTTGATTGAGACTCCACCCATTTGTTTTGCCAAAGCCTCTTGACCCGTCAACAGATTCTCAAAATCTGCAAGCGATGGTTGTGTTGGCCATCCTTGAATTGCAACAACAAAACTCCTGTACTCCGGTCTCAATTCATGAATGATGATTCTTCTTATTCTAGAATCCGCAATACGAGAACTAGAATCAAGTTCAGAAATCTCACGACATAAGGTTTTTACCTTAGTGAAGTACTGGTTGATTGCCAAATCTCCTTGCTTCATTGATAACAATTCATTCTCTAAGAGCTGCAGCCTTGTGTCATTTTTTCGTGAGAAAAGTTCTTCTAACTTGTCCCACGCCTGTTTTGGTGTGTCAGCATCTTTGATATGCTCTAACATTTCTTCCTCTACAGTGGTTTTAATTGCAAACATAGCCTTGCCTACACTGGCCTTCCACTTCTTTAAGTTGTTAGCTTCTTGAGGCAAAGGTGAAGGCACATCTCTGTTAACAATGTCCCACACATCTTGAGCCTACAAGTAAGACTTCATACATGTTGCCCATGTGTTGTAATTTTGGTTATTAAGCTTTTTTACTGCTCCAACAACTGAAAAATCAACCATGATTATCTTCATGAACCTGGCTCCGATACCACTTAGACTAAATGGGAAGATTTGTTGTAAAAAAAAAAAAAAACTCACTCAATAATACTTTATGAATTGTATACAAAAGACTCAATGAAAAAAGAACTCAAGACACTTTTTATTCACTGATTTACATCCTTTATATAGGCTGAAACTACAATAACTTTAGCTAAAAAATAAGATACCTCAGAAGCAAAATCACAATCAGATATTAAACCATGATTTTAACTAACCATTCAACAACTTTATTGAAACTAATTTGAATATTCCATCTGCTGATAAGCCCAAGATTTTAGGCCACTAACTGAGTTGGTGGTGAACTTTAACATGCTTTTCCCTATGCTTGTGCACAATTAACTGAACAATTATACCGAATTGTGCAGGTTTCTACTGCCGTTGTGGAACCTTACAATAGCGTGCTCTCAACTCATTCTCTCCTTGAACACACAGATGTGGCGGTGCTTCTTGACAATGAAGCTATATATGATATCTGTAGGAGATCCTTAGACATTGAAAGGCCGACTTATAACAACTTGAACCGATTGATATCCCAAATTATATCTTCTTTGACCACTTCATTGAGGTTTGATGGTGCCATAAATGTAGACATTACAGAGTTTCAGACTAACCTTGTGCCATATCCTCGTATCCATTTCATGCTTTCATCATATGCACCAGTAATCTCAGCTGCAAAGGCTTACCATGAGCAGCTATCGGTTCCCGAGATTACAAGTGCTGTTTTTGAACCCTCAAGCATGATGGCTAAATGTGATCCAAGGCATGGGAAGTACATGGCATGTTATTTAATGTACCGTGGAGACGTTGTACCCAAGGATGTCAATGCTGCTGTTGCTACCATCAAAACTAAGCGGACTGTTCAGTTTGTAGACTGGTTAGTAGACTTCTCTTGCATTTCAGTTCCATATAATTATGCACAAGCAATCTTATTAACATTACAACAAAAGAGTTTTCAAGGAGGAAAACTTAAATTTTGCCTTCTAAATGATTTTGGTGCATCATTTTTTCAGGTGTCCTACTGGTTTCAAGTGTGGTATCAACTATCAGCCACCCACAGTGGTACCAGGAGGTGATCTTGCTCGGGTGCAACGAGCAGTGTGTATGATCAGTAACAACACATCTGTGGCCGAGGTTTTCTCCCGAATTGACCACAAGTTTGATCTCATGTATGCCAACAGAGCCTTTGTTCACTGGTATGTAGGTGAGGGAATGGAGGAAGGTGAATTCTCCGAAGCCCGGGAAGATCTTGCTGCTCTTGAGAAAGACTACGAGGAAGTTGGGGCAGAAGGTGGTGAAGATGAAGAAGAACCAGAAGATTACTAGATCCATATTACATGAAATCAGCAGTCGCAGTCAATGGTCCACCATGTTCCTCAAAATCTCATTTTACTTCATCAGCCATATTTTTATTGCTGTAAACTAGTCTCCGTATTTCATTCCTTGAAATCTTTTTGTACCTTCACTGGCTCTATACCTTGAGTGGGTGTTTTAAGTATTGTTGTGAGAATGTATGCTTTCTGTCCACTTGAGATGTAACCTCTCCATGTCTAATAAAGCTTTAACGTTGTGCCATGACTTTGTGTTCGATTGAATTAAGTGTTGTTGTCAGACTCTTCATTTTTATTTAAATACTCATGTCAAACACGTATTCGAACATGAAAGCAATGATAAAATAAATTAAGCCTAGTCAGGTCTAACATTCACCCTGGATTCAAGTAGATTTTCTTAATATATAACCTGCAGAAGAACGTCCACAAAATATCTAGAATACAGTAATAAAAATGGTGTAAGTAGGTCCCATTGGAACACATTAATGATTTCTTTAAGATCATTTGATAATAGTATGGATAGAACCTTATCTGTTCTATCTCAATAGTTGGTAGCTAGCTGCCACTTGCCAGTATGGGTTATCTTGGTATGTCCTCATCCTCGAGCTAACCTGCTTGATTAAACAAAATAAATGCTCCTGATTCTTCTTTTTGTTCCTACATCAACATTATCTCGATTGGTTTAAAATATAGTCAGGGAACAGTTAGATAATGGACTTGGCAACAATTCAAGTTGCAACGGCAAAAACTAGAGACTAAAATAGTAATAAAGGTTTCCCATTCTTCTGTTTGATTAAATGTTTAAAATAAAGGTTTGTAATTGGAACTAGAAGCTTTTCATTCAAAGAAAATCAAGACTTCTTTAAGAAAGCATGTTAGCAAAGTTTCATCATTAGTCACAGAACTACGACAAAATTCTCAATTGTTGAGTCACTGAACTTTGATTGACTCAGGATCGCGATCACACAAGGGTGAGCTAACTTCAAAATCCTACTTCAGTTCGGATTACAGGCTGCAACTTGTCTCCATGAACCTAGAGCAGCTAGTAATAGCCAGTTAGCCATATAACAGTGGGTTTGTTCCTTTGTACACACCGTTTGTCACACTATGGGAGTGCTGAAGCTTGATAAATCATCAACAAGCTTTCCAAGGATCTTAATCCCTTCACATTCCAGCCTCAAAGTGTATCACTAATTTCAGGGGTAATGCAACTGTCATTAGTGATTCATTAAGAAGAAAGCATCTTTTCAGAGGATTTATTGTTAGAAAAGCACGCTCAAACATAATGAACTCAAAATTAATTCCCATTTGAATGTGATTAGATGCATTTAGAGATTCATTTTGCAATGATTTGAGACTGTTGTACCCGAACCACATTAAGTGGAGCATAGCATAGCATGGCTGTATTCTGTTTTTGGTTCCTAGGTTGATCATGATTATATAAAATAGGGAAAATCATCAACCTACCACCCTTTTAATTTTCAAGATCTCAAACTTCTACACAGATTCACCATTAGGCAACAAAACCCTTCTTGAGAATCTAATTGAAATATCTGAGCCCTATTTGGCATAGAAAAAAATGAAAGATATAAAGATCATCATTAAATCAGCATGATTTCACAGACTTTTTTATATTGAGAGATGGATAAGACCTTCCAAAGGAAAAGTTGACATTTTACAAGATGGAGATCATCTCTGATCCCTGGCTGTTATTTTGTCCTTGTGACCTACAATAACAAGCAATGAAACCTAAATCATCTACTCTCTTGATTTTACAAGGATAAATTGAAGCTAAGACCTATTGAAGATCATGTTTCAGAACTTGTAGGAAAACAAAGAGCATAGTGGTGGAAGATCCCACAAGGCTTCACCAGATTCATGGACAGTTTCTATACACTCTTGAACTCCATTCATTGCATAAAGTGAAGCTGATATTTGTCTTTCCACTTTCATCCTCTTGAATTCTGTTAACTCGGAGCCAGTTTCCTCTGGAAAATTCATGATTTCTTGTGTATAAAGAAACCTATTAAACCCTGTTTCACAGGTATAAGAAAAATCTGATTGAGAAGATGCACACTCTAATTCCCTTGTGCAATTGCTCATATCAGGTTTATATGCATCATCAAACAGCTGAGTATCTTGAACCATTTCAACAGGAGAAGAATTCTCATTGCTTAGGCCTCCGCCGCTATTACAACTACCGCTGCTAGTAGTAATACTACTGCTGGGGCTGGGGCTGGGGCTGAGGCTAGAACAGTTTGTTGTTTAGCTTCTTTTTTGGTGTTAAGAAGATTACGAATCCGAGAAGCAAGAGGAGAATCGAAGGAGACGTGAGTAACGAAGTTGGTGCGAGTATTGGAACCACGGAGAAGGCAAGCAGCTTCATCATAAGCTCTAGCAGCATCTTCAGCAGTGTCAAAGGTGCCAAGCCACATCCTGATATTTTTAGTTGTGTCTTTGATCTCAGCTACCCATTTACCAGAAGGTCTTTGTCTTACACCAACAAACTTGTTAACCTTATTGATCTTTTTATTTCTTCCCTTGAATTTGCTCCCCTTGCTAACAGGAATAACTGATTTTTGTTGTTGGAACTGGATTTCCATTGGTATAGAATTGAGAGGGGGCGGGGGGTTTAAAAGGTATCAATGGTGAAGAAGAAGAAGAAGGTGTATGCTACTACTTGGTTGATTGTCAATGAATAATGGGGGATTTATATGCTTAAAAGGAGGTCTGAGTTTTCTATAAGCGATTTAGCTAACCACCCAAGATTCTTTGTGTGTGTTTTCTTGTGTTTGTCTTATTTCAGGTACTTATGCTTGCTTTTGACTTTCACTGCAATGTCTTATGTGCCCCTTCTCCAACTTGTGATTTTTTAAAGCATTATAAAAAGGGGCCAATAAAAAGAAAATAAAAAAATTCTTGGAAGAGTTGGCAAAATTTTGTCTGTGATGGATTCATCCAAATTATTTAGGTTCATTTCAAGACAAAATCTACCTTTTCAAGGACAAGAACGTAATTTTTCAACCCAAGAACAATATATATTTTAAGACAAACCTCAAACTTAGGGTAAGGGAAAGGAGGTTGGTTAGTCCTTGTCTAGTTGTCCCCATTCTCTCCCAAGAGTCTCACCCTTTTAACCAAGTCAAAATTTAAGACAAATTTAAAAAAACAAATTTCAAGAGAGCCTCAAAGCTTGCCACTTGGAGGGGCTAGAGATAATCCCCTGGAATCTCAGATGAACACAAAAAAGTATGCTTCAAAAACCTATTGCTTACTTGACTCAGACAATTGCACCTACTCTTTAAATTACTCACCATTACCTCATAACAGACAAAACTATCAGTAGATTTTTTTATCTTATACAAGCCATCTTCGGATGTCATCGACAATAAAAATATACGTATATATATATATAAGACCTTGTCTTATTTCCATGAGAAATCCAAACAACCCTAATAATAAAAGTGGCCTTGAAAGGCATATCATGCAAGGTAACACAGTGCTACAGTACTGATTCATCATAGTTGGCTCACCAAAATTCCTTATAGGATTGGATGTTAGTTAAATTTCAACCCTCTCCAGAAGACCTTCTAACTGATCCCTAATATCTACCTGAATATAATTTTCTTGTGTTACTTAATTTGTTTCCCTCCAGGAATTGTAAACCTTCATTAAATTCTTGCTTTTGTTGCTGTTTATTTTAGTTTTGTGTTTATCCTTTGAAAGTCTGGTTTTAGATTTTCTCGATGCATGTCATAAAAAGATCACTGTTAATTTGCTGCATGTTTATTCAATGTTGTAGTAAATCTTAAATCTAAAGGAATGCGTTTAATGTTAGCTTGATGATGAAAATGATGCTGAAACCACCATTAACAATTTGAGAGAAAGGAAGGGACCAATTACAAGTCCCTTGTAGTATTATTATTATGCACTTCCTATACCAAAATTTTGCTATATTCAACCTTCAACCACCATACGCATTGGCCAAAACAGTGCCAAAAAAAAATTATAGAACATGTTATCAAAACAATAAATAAATAGGTGAAAACATTACTCACCAACAAAACCCTCACCACTTTCTACTTTTCTTTTACCTTCTATTATATAAAATCCATAATTGATTTTTTTTTTTTTAATTGTAGAAGGCTAAGAATACAGGAATCAGAAGCTTTCCTCATCAATGACACCATAACTAGGATGATAGAATTGATTGCAAAGCAAGCTGCTGCTGTGGCTGCAAGGATGACCAGGTTGATGCCAGTGTAGATGCAGGTAATGATTGCTGGAAGTGCCTTATCAGATTTATCATTCTACTAGCAGTTTGCTCTGTTGCCAGATCTTTACCAGCACATAAAACCTATATCATCAATATTTTCCTATAAATAATGATGGATAACGACCAAAAGGAACACAAAACACTTAAAATATGGTCAAGATGATACCTCTGCAAAAACAGAAACTATCTTAGGAAGATATTGATTGTTGGGCCCTAAAAGTTCCTGATCTGACCTGATAACAGATGCAATTGTTTTTAAAAATGCACGGCCAGGAAAAAAGGGACCAGACAAATGATCAGAGAAGCAAACTTTTCATAGAACGTTCCAATAACTCTTATAGCCTACCTTTCAACCATAGAACATAGCTGTTCGTGAACAATCTTGGCCTCAATCAGATCACCTTTTATCGGCAAGCAACTTAACCAAGCTGGGAGAATCTGCCAAACAGAAAGATCCATATTGTAAGAAAGTAGCTAGACTTATTATATCAACCTTGCTAACAGGACTCCGACAAGAAATGGCAATTTTCTGAGATAAAAGTGAGGTTACTACAAACATTTTTATTAGAAAGGGCAACAAATTGGGATTTGTAGAACCTGAAAGTAAATCCAATCTCTTACTTTGACTCAAAATAAGTAAATAACTGCTAAGGTATAAAAACAATCTCCTACAGAGTAGCTAGCTGCTATTTTCTTGATTCTATTATTATTGTCTTAACATAGCACACTACATCCAGAAACAAAGACCTTTTTTGTATGCTGCTAAATGAGTTGCATCGACAAACCATCAGTTTATAACAACCGCTTCAACCTCTTCTTCTCTCCTCTCTCTGGTATTCAGACTGTGGCCATGTAAAAGGCCACGTACTTTTAGCCAATGACTAGTAAGGTCATTGCTGTGAGCAAATCAATTTTTCCTGACGACTGAAAGGTCATGAATGCTTCAACTAAGCCCATAAATAGAAAGGCAGAACTCCAACTTTTTTCATCTTAGCTGGTTAACAAAATTCCTAGATTGAAATTTGGTTGAAACTGAAATCCAAGAAATGCATCCCCAGACAAAGACCAGCCACACATCACAATAGGGAATTGAAGGCACAAGACTAATGCAATGGAGATCATGAACCACGCTAGAAAATTTTCTCCAACATATCATAAATCTCAATTGTGACAAGTTCATATAGATATGGACATGAACCAGTCTAACATTGAAGTGCAAAGATTGAGCATGATAATGATTTCAACAAAAAGACGTACAGAAAAAGGATTATGCAATGACACAAGTACCTGAGCAGCATCTATACTATCCCGGTGAAATTGGCATATTTTTCCAAGAGCGGAAACAGCATTGTCATAAGCCATCACATTGTCCAAATGCAATGCATTAGGGTGTCTGATAACAGCATTCAGCCTGGAGAGGGCCTCTAAATAAAAAGAAAATATCATTTGATTAAACTAAGGAGACAATAACTTAAAAGGGAAAAAAAGTAGTGATGCAAGTGTGCAGCAACCTTGGATAAGAGGTTTGAACACCGATCCGCCAAACTCAGCACACAAGCCAACCCCAAAAGCAGCTGCCTGAAAAATGCAGCACATATATTCTCAACACAATCCAGATTGACTAAAGCACAAGACAACTGATAATAATTAGATAAAAAAACCTGTCGAACATCAGGGCTTTCATCATTGCATGCCTCCAAAAGGAAGGGAAGATATGTGTCATAATACCTGCCCAAAATATTCTGCATAAATATCTAAAAGGACTTCCAGAGTTGGAATTCTAATAATAGTTAAGCAGGGAAGTGCATACTTAAGAGCTGCCTCACGACAGTGCTCAGCAATATCATCAAATATACAGATAGCAACTCTCCTTTCTTCGGCTGTTTTATCCTTACCCTGTATAATCAGTAAATTTATCAGCCAGTTAATAGGCCTAACACCTCTGTTAATGCAGTAGTAACTCTATGTCTTTTTCTCCAAGAAAAGAGTAGAAAGGAAGCGAACAGTACTTAAATAAATTTAGAGCACTTACTCCACAAAACCAATTCACATACATGTAAATATGAGATATAATAAGGACAAAGAACTCACCCACATAGGGGTTATATAAGATGTAAGCTCCTGGAAGAAAGGCAAGAAGGATGCCTTGAATGTTTTGATCAAAGTTCCCAACAAATCACCAAGCTTGATTCAGAGAAGATACAAGGCAAACAAATATGAGAGCATTATAACCTAGTACCAAAATATATTTCATGAACTGATAACCAAAAATCTATTAGGAACACAAACATACTTGACCGAAAACTTCTTCTTCTTGCTCATTTTCCTCCTTAAGCATTTCACCTTCTTCTTCATCAAAGTCCTCAGCTTTGGCCCTCTCTGCTCTTTCTTGTTTTCTAGCTGAGCTAGCTGTGATTACCTGTTTAATCTCATCAACAATGCATTTTATTTGGCCCTCATCAAGAAATGGTCCACAAATCTGTCATATTGAGAAAGAGGCAATTACCATAAGCTCAACCTCCCAGAGCGAAGCAGAATTGAAGTAGTCAATGAAAGTCTAAGTTCAAAAGATCAGTATAATGCCATCCACAGTAATTGAGCAAACCACCATAAACACCAAAATGACGAAAGAGAGAAGAAATGAATCATACCAACTTATTTGTTTTCCAGCATTAAATGAGGCATAAGGTAGAATATCTATTCACATCACAAAGAAAAAATAACTTGTGCACTTGACATCACAAAAATCTAGAAAACAAGGCTAATATCACTAATTTGGTGCATTCATGATGTTTCAAACTATTATTTTCCACTTCACTTGATGGTTATTACTTATTACAACCAATCGTGTAACAGTGTTGGTGTTTCTTATTTTTCAGTTACCTAATTGTTTTGAAGTTTCATACCGCCGCTTCAGAACCATCAGTACCCAACACATCAAGCATTGCAATCACATTCCTATCGAGAATAAGTTATGCTATTCAGCATGCACAACATATTGAATTCAACAACAATAAGTAATTTCCAAATTGCTGAATCATTTTATCAATCAATTTATTCCTCTAAAGACTAGCATCTCCGGTAGCATGCACATAGAACAGCAAATATTAGAAGGAATAGAGAAAATTTTCATAACCTCAAAGAACCAGCTGGACGATTGATCATAGATGATGTTGAAGCATTTCAAAAAGGCAAAATTAACAGGCAAGTATAAGCCAACAGAGACTCATGGTAAAGGCCCAGAATATAAAACAACCTTTTAGTCATGATATCATCACAGGCATTACACTCATGCCAGCCAAAGTTTTACACGCAGTAAAAGACCCAGTAAAGAAATCAGAATGTTTAGGATCACAAAAGAATATTTTCCATAAATACACCAAAGTTCCACATAAAAGCACAAGAAATGTTAGCATATATGTAAATTCGTAGCAGATGATGGATGATGCTAACCTCTATGCATTCATTCAATGAATCCAACATGCTCCCACAAATTTCTACCTCGGGCTCCTGCAAGCAAATTAAAAAAATTATATATAAGCATACATGCCATTTCCAGAATAAATAGTAATCATGCATGTGTAACATCCAAGGACAAAATGATGACCCAAACCAAAAATATGACCTTGTGTAAAGCCTCCACCAAAGCTGGTATTATGTAATCCGTCAACTGCTTTATATATGTTCCATTTCGACCTTGAGCTTGCCCTTTCTCAACAGCTAGCTTAGCAGAACGTAACAGCTCCGGCATGGCTAAACAACATATACAGATACCATCAAGAATGCAGGTGAGACGATACAGGAAAAGAATGCAAAACCAAAAAGAGAAAAAGGACTAAGTCATACCTGAAACAGCTGCCTTCCTAACTTCTTCATGAAAATAAAATTTTAGAAGGGGAACTAAAGTCGTAGCAACCTGCATTTTTTCAAGCAGTTTAGTAACCAGCAACTTGGGCTCTCCTGCAAAGCTAAAAAAGAAAATGCCAAAAATAAAAGTAACCTGATCAATCCATGGGAAGAACCCTTCCTTCAACTCATCAGCATAACAACATAACATGTTGCAAGCTGTAGCTTTTTCTTCCAAAACACTCGTTTTGATCCCTATCCTTCTATCACCAAGAGTGATAGTCTCAATGCTGCAGCGAACAGAAAAAGCAGTAAATAAACACCTTAAACACTTTAAAGCTCAAAAGAAACATGGTAGTGAAGGAACTTAAAAGATATTGCAGCTGTTCAAGAAGAAAAGAGGAGCATTTAACTAAGACATCTTGAAATTTCTATAGATATCCTAGAAAGAGTTTTTGCAAGAGCAAGGCAAAATGCAGTCATATTACAGATATATGACAGGAAAATAGATATAGCTTTTACCACTTGAATATTAGATTAACAATCTTCTGTGCAAATAGCATAGGAGAAATGAGTAAAAAAAAAAATAAAAAGGCATCTAAACCAATACACTAAATTTAATAGTAAGACTTAAGACCATCCAGAACAAATTGCAAACCTTTCATCATCGTCATCATCAACATTAGCATCAGAATCAGCAGATGTGATTGTTACATCAGGCTTAAGCTGCGCAGATTGAAGCAGAGGGGGCATAACAACACTCATGTAAGGAAGAAAATCCTGTCCAAGGCACTTGCAAAGCCTGGCCCAAGCCTACCAAATCAAGGACCACCCAGAAAAGCAGTCAATACTTAGAAGACACTCTATCATTCAAGTATCAATATAGTTTCCTTAATTATCAGAGCAAACCTGCAACATGTAGCTCGTTGTTGGATCATCTGATTCCATTTGAGATACTTGCAATGACATCAAGACGTCCATAACCTTGCAGTGTAAAAGGAAATAGTTAGGCAACGAGAATCTGCACCGTGAGTTGCAAGAAATCCAATTGAATTTGGACACACAGAAACTATATGTTATTCACCAAGATCAAACTATAATTGATAACTTAATCCCAGCCCAAGAACTTCCTTGAAGAGAAATAGATAAAATCTTATCTACCCGAAAGTTTCGTCATGTGGCTTATTAGTTGTTATTGAGAAAAAATTATTCACACTCAATAGGGTCTAAAGTATTTTCTCCCAGATAATAGATCAATTTAGAAGTAATGGTCTACCAAAGAACATGAAAGAGTTACAAACTCCTATAGCTTGACAACAACCACCTACCATTTGAACATAGTGTCTAATGGTTCATAATCAATATTGGAAAAGGAAAAAGCCCATTGAATATTAGGAACTATTTGTAATTTTGTCTCTGCAGCTTCCTCAAAATTTATTCAGAAAACAGGATATTGAAGTAAAATATCTAGAATAAAATCCCTTGTTTCCAGTGTTCCAGAAGGTTGAAAGAGAAATATTAATATTTTTGAATTTTATAAACAAAATTGGAGAAGAAGAGTTTCCACTCCAATACTTCAAAGAATTTGGTATCCAGAATATTTCATTGAAGAGTACAAGTCAAAAGATAGAGATCCAAATCGAAAATCACTTTCCAAAAACTGAATGAGGCCTTAGTTTGAGAGACATACTAGGAACATAGAAGAAATTTAAAATTGAAGAAATTAGTATTAGAAAAATCAAGTATTATAGATGGAGAATAAGTGATTGGAAAATGAAAAAAAAATAATGAAAAACATTCAATTTCTAAGTGGTTGTCTTCACACAGCCTTGCTGTATGAGTCCTTTTATAAGATCGCTAAAATTGGTAACTCCTCCAAAAATAATACCATAAAGGATAAAATTGACAATCTGGATCTTAGCTACAAAAACCATACAAATTCATTACTCATTACCTGTTTAGCATCATCCCTAAATTTTTCCTTTCCAACAGCCATGCCAACCAAACTAATGCACTCCATAGCTTTGGCACGAAGCATACGATTAGATTTATCATTTGCATTAACCAAGATAGCTTTCAAGTAAGGCATCACAGCATCATAATATTTCTGGAATTGCTCCTGTTGTTAAGCATCCCATGTCAGATAAAATGCACTTAAATATATAGAGTAAATATGAAAATATTTCAGAAGCCTTTGAATACCTGAGATGAATCAGCAACTGATGCCAAAGCCGTCAAAGCACCCTCCTGGACCATTTGCTTCCCGTTCTGAAGAGCAAAAGAAGGTGAAGACAACAAGCTAAATAAAAGTCATAAATTGAAAAATACTCCAACCACAGAAGAGCATATGCAAGACAATATATTTATGCACCTTTTATAATGTATTCTAAACTAAACTCTTTTGTGATCTAAGGAAAATAAAAGCATGGCCAGATATAAACAAACAAATGATTATTGATAAACCTAAGGGCAAAAAATGGCATGAAAATCTACAAAAGCAGCATGTGACATGTCTATTTGACACATTGCAGAAGCACTTTCACGCAATCTTCTAAGCTTTCTCTCATTCAAAACCTGTCCGCTATTTTCAAAACAAAAAGCTCACCATCTTAAAGATATATACCATTCTGACTGCTAGGAATTACAAGTTCTTTAACAGGAAAGCAACCAGCAGAGAATGTGTTCTCCAAACCATATACTTCAACAGAAGTACAGAAAACATATATACCTGAAGCAGTACAAGAAGTTTGCTCACAATCCCATCCAGGTATGGAGTTAAGATGTCTGGGGTACAATTTTCACTGAAATTAAGTACTGCTGAAGCAGCATGGGCCTATATTTTACATGCAAAAAAAAAAAGAGAAGAAAATAAATAAGATTTTTTACATCTAAACAAAGAAACCAGATAATAAAGGCTGATGAAAGAAGATTACATATTGCTTCTGGAAGACATCACTATTTCTGGGGAACATTAAACAATATTTTGCTTCAAAAAAGATTCTAAATACACATATGTAATCATATATATTCTTCACCAGTTCATCTATCTTTTTTCCTTTTTCTTTCCAGGGGGGAAGAAAGTAGTAATAAAATTTTAAAATTGGGAAACATTTTGATCATATTTTGCTTCAAAAAAGATTTTGAATACACATATGCAAGTATATATGTGTATATATATATATATTCCTCATCTATCCTTTTTCCTTTCAAAGGGGGGGACACAATAGTAACAAAATTTTAAAATTTTAGTAGCATATTTTGTATGCCATTACTAGACATTAAAATAAATAAATTCATTTTAAATTAAATCAGTTGCTCTATTAATCCTAAATGATTTTAACTAAACAATAGAGTTAAACCCAGAAACACTTATTTAATCATTATAACATATTCATGATATTGGGGAAACCTGCACGCGAGGATTCTGGAAGTCATCCATGGCTCCAGCTAGTGCAGGCAACACTCTCTGATGATATTGAGTCTGCAACTCTGGGCCCAAGTCCGTAGACAACTGCCCAATGGCATTAATAGCAGCCCATCGAACACGAGGATGGGCATCGTGAAATGAATTCAAAATCATTGACACTACCTGTTCTAGATTTCTTATCATCACCTGGAAAGAAGAAGAAAAGAAAAGCAAAACCCGTTCAGAAACAATGAAGCATATTACAATTTAATCAAAATCTGCCCCATTGATCAAGGGACATAGATAAAGCAATTCTTTATCAAGTTAACCGCAGAACCTATATTAATTCAAATCCACACAAATTATAAATGCCACGTCTAGAATAAACAAAACATAAAAAATTAAGCTTCTAATAGTGTCTTATCATTATTATATAGGTAGCAAGAAGTGACATGCAAGCTCCAAATAGAATAAACATACACAGTGCATTAAATATGATCAAACTGTTAATTTGGAACTTCAAAATTCAAACCTTGGAACAACCCTCAGCAATCTGAGCAAGTGCAATGAGAGCAGCATGTCGTTTCTGCCACTCTGAAGCAGCCAAAAACACCGGAAACAATTCTGAAGCCACTGGTACAACAGTATTCCCTCCTAATGAAATCGACAATCTATCCAAACACTCCTGACCAACCCCATAATTACTTGTTTCCCCAGCATCCTCATCCTCACTCTCTGCATTATACCAATCCGGTTCATCTTCAATGTCCACCAATAGATTCATCAACACCCAAAATAACCTCCTTATGAATTGTGGTAACTTCCTCATCATCCCCGGAGCCCTCTCTCTCGCCTCTGCTAACGTAATTATAAATTCAATGGCTAAATGGCGTGTTCCTTCTTCTAAACTCTCCGCCTCAGCAATTTGTAACATCGATCCTACTACTTCCATTATTTGCCTCCTTAGAAACCTCGGCTCAGTCCCGGCTAACTCAATTAACAATTCCAAAGCCTCTTGAGCTGTGGCTTCTAATCCAGAGTTCAACGCCTCGGTCAACGTCTGCATCATCAACGGCAACAAATCTTGGAAAGCGTCCCGATCTTTGGGGTTTGAAATACATTGAATGAAACTGACTGAGGCGCTTAAAGCTGCGATTCGTACGTCGCAACTTGACGGATTTGATAAACAATTGAAGAAGACGGAATGGAGAGTGTTTAAATGAGGGATTAGGGTTTCCGTTGTTTCTCCGACGTTTTGAGCTAATCGAGAGAAAATCAAAAGAGCAGATTCTTCGAGGTTGGGATTCTTAGAATTCACACATTGGAAGAGGAATGGCAATAGTTCCGGCCAGCCTCTAGTAGCAACGACGGAAGAAGCGAGATCGGAAATTGTATCGCAGAGTTTTTTTACGTTAGCTTTTGATTGTTCTGTTTGGAGGGAGGATAAAAGCGAGGCTTTGATGGCGGCGCGTGTGGATTCAGCCAGGAGAGGAAAGAGAAAGGAGTAATCAGCGGCGGGAGTTAGGATTTTACGGAGGAGGACGGCAGAGAGGGCTCGGAGTTCGGGGCGAGGGGATGAGGATAAGACACGGGAGAGAGCGAGGGAGAGAGAGTCGGGGTGAGTTTGTTTGGCAAGGTGGAAGAGTGACTCGGCCTGGGAACGTTGGTCGTTGGAGGAAGACATGAGGTGGGAGATTAGGGTTTCGAAGTGAGTCGAATCGGGGCCCAAGATGTGGGCGAGTTGAGCGAGTTGGAGCTGAGTTTGATCGGTGGCCATGGGCGAGTTTCAGGGTTTTAGGAGATAGAATTTGTTTTTGTTATTTGGGGTTTTTTGTATTTGTGGCGCCTCCCCAATCCCAATATAACGAAAGGAAAGAAGAAATAAAGAAGAAGATACGAATTTTAAGGCAGGGTTTGCGAGAGCGAGTGCGAGTGTTTTAAACGAAACCAAAAGTTGTCGGTCCATTTCTTCTTCATGCCTCTCTACTCGTACACATTTTCATTTTACTCACTTTTCCTTTTAATTCCAAATATTCATTCTGATTTAATAATTAAATTTTATTTTATGAATTTTTTAAAATGTTCCCTCTACTCTTTTGAAATTTAAAATTTAGTCTCTATAATTTTGAGACATTAAGTCCTGTATTTTTTTAAATTTTAAATTCTTGGTCCTTTTGTCTAATTTTGTTCTTAAAGTTACGAACGTAGCAGTCAAAAATTGATCAAATAACCTATTTTTCATTTTTAAATAAAACATAAAAAATTAAATATATAATTCTTAAAAGAATTCAAAAATTTTGAAAAAAAAGAAATATTTAAAATTAAAAATATTAAAATTAATTTTAAATTTAAAAAAATTATGTTATTTACTCCTTAAATGGTAATAAGAGGTTTTCATGGGCCTTGTAATAGCCAAACCGATTCGCTTGACTCGTTTTTGAGACACACTTGGCTAGGGCTAGCTTGACTTGGCTCGTTTTATTGTTTAAAATGATAAAAATATAAAAATTTATATTGATAGTTTAGGTACCAAATTAGACATTTTTAAATTACAAGTACTATATTGGACATTTTATGAAATACATGTATAATAATAAAATACGTATTAATAATTCAGTTATCACATTGAACATTTCTAAATTACAAGTACTACATTGGACATTTCCAAATTACAAGTACCACATTGGATATTTTCGAAATAGAAGTACCATATTAAACATTTTATGAAAGTACAGTACCAAATGTGATATCATCCCTAATTTTATCGCACTTGCCAATTTTTAACTAAAAAAATCCAAAAGGTTTAAGAGATTTTTTTAAGGGCAGAGTAATTTGGATAATGAAGTGTAGCTTAGGTATCACTTTAAGAACCATTAGGAAAATTAGTATAATTTCAATACTATTTTGTGATTTAAACTTTTTTATTTTTTTATTTTTCATTTTTTTCTCACGTATTTGTCTCAATTCATTTGGATCCGATGCCTAAAAAGGATAATAAAATTTTTAATTTAGTAGTGTGATACATTAATATGGTATAATTAATAGAAGGGTCCATTCTTTTTAAAATTATATTTCAATCAGTCAACTTTCAAAAGTTACATAATAGTCACTAATATTATCGAATTGTTACATTTTTGTCACTTGTCCGTCTCTTAACGTGGCACGTTAATTTAAATATTTAATTACGAATTTGGTCCTTGAACTATAACTAAAATATCATTTTTCTTAAAAAATTCTTAACAATAATTCTAAAAAGAACTAACAAAATGTTAACAAACAAACAAATAAAGTATAAATTTTAATGTTTTTAATTATTTTATAATTTCTTTATTTGCTTGTTAAGATTTTTTTTAGTTCTTTTTAGAATTATTGTTAAGATTTAAAAAAAACAAAATGACATTTTTATTATAGTTTAGGGACCAAATTAGTAATTAACCATTTAAATTAGAGTGCCACATCAACCTTGTAACAGTAGTTAACAGACAAGTTATAAAAATGTAACAATTTGATAATTGTTATATAACTTTTGAAAGTTGGGTGACTAAAATACAATTTTAAATAAAGTTTAGGAACAATTAGATATAGTTTACCAAAAGAAATTAACTTCTAAATCTTAAGAAGCCAAAGTTCTAAAAATATTACCCACCAATCAGAATTTTTACAGAAAAATATCAAGTTCACATTAGAAAAAAAATTTACCATTATTATTTATGTAACTTTTAAAATTATCTAGTCCTTTTTAAAAATATTATTATTTCTCAAACATTTATAATGATTTTTTTACACTTAAATTATATAAAAAAAATATTTTAGTGGCGGTTTCTTTTTTTAGCTTCATTGACCTCTTCAACTTTTGATTTTTGTCCAATTATGTAGAATTACAGTAAATTAACATTGTTGATGAGAATGATTGATGCTGACATGACATCTAAATAACAATCTACATGTCTCAGTCATTAATTAATTTTTAAATTTAAAAATATTAAGTTTTCAAAAAAAAATTCTTAAAATTCAAAAATTATAATTTAAAAAATAAAAAATAGGTAAAATTTTTAAATTAAAAAAACTATATAAAATTTATAACAAATTTTTTTAAAAAAAAGAAAATATATATAAATTTTCAAAATTCAGAAAAACATATAAAAATTATATATTTTTTAAAATTCAAAAAAAATCAATAGAAGAAAATAATTAAAAAAAATGATTCACCCGCTACTTCTTTATCATCACCATATTCTTCTTTAGAGTCAAAAACTCCAAGTCAAGCCTCCCCATATAGTTTTCCTGTAATTGGTATCAGAACGTCGGAGTAACAATTTTTTGAGAAATAATATCATAGTATTCATTGTAAGTCTTTATCTTTTATTTACAATTCAATTTATTTCATGGTTATTTATCTTAAAACCCATATATTTGTTATTATGTCCTTCTATTACCTGCTTATGTCTGTGTGAGACTTTAGGCCTTTGAGAGTAAAGACATAAAAGATAACGGAAGGTTCTAGGTACCAAAGATAAATTTCATGGAAGAAACAGATTTTCTATATAAAGATAAAATTTGCAATCATACTATGCATATCGACTCTAAAAATGAAAATAATATTTCAGCTCTGAGTAAATGTTTTAATAGTTTAATAGATATAACTTCTATATATTTTATAATAAATTATATAATAAAGTAAGTAATATAGAACAACAAGTAAATAATTTAGGAGAACTTACAGATTTAGATTTGAACAACGAATCTAAAGACATATTATCTAATGTTAATAATAAATTAGAAGAAGTATTATTAACAAAAATATAGAACAAGAGGTAGATTTAGGTCCTTTATATTATGGAAATAGTAATATAATCTTAACTTTGTCTGAGGAAGAAGACACTTCTTCAGAAGAATCATTTTCTACTAATAAAAAACATGAAAAACATAAAATAAAATATATATATATACTCATCAATATGATTTCTAATCCTATAAACAACTTATAGAACATTGGAAATATAAATTTACTAAGAGTTGAGCTAAAAATGAACGAGTAGAATATTTAAAATTAATAGAACAAATTTATGAAAAACATAAAGATTTATTTACTTTATTTAACTATCATTATATGCTAAATTATGACACTACAAACAGTAGTAGTTCTAGTAATTCAGATAATTCTATAAATCTAGAAGATTTAAAAGTGACTACTTATAAATCTGATGAAGAAAATACTTCAACAGATGAAGATGAAAATATAGAAATACCAGAACCTATGGATACTGATCAAACAGATGCTTATGGAAAAAGAAAAATTGAGTCAGATCTTCAAAAAGATGATTATCTGAGATCTTTTAATAAAGACTTAGAAAAGGTTGAAAATACGACTAGAATTTTTGGTAATAAAACCGAAGATATAGCTACAAATAATATAAAATCTGAATACACAGGAGAATCATCTACTCAACCAGTTCCACATAGAATAAATGATTTAAATAAAAGAAATGTTGCTCAAGGAGGAACATATTTAGACTTAACTAATATTCTTATATCAGACTATGAAAAAACCATAGATGATTGGGCACAATCTATGACTATTGTTGTAAACAATAACAATACGTGGTCAAAAGAAAAAAATTTAAATTATTTTGTTGGAACATTTCAAGGAGATGTTCTACAATTTCTCAAAAGATGGAAGAATTTAAGAAAGGAAAAGAACAAAAAGGGCAGTTAATCAACCAGATAGGAACTCCCAAACATCTTTTAAAATTATTAACATTTATTCTAAATATAGAATTTTATGGTTATTTTGACAAAAAAGATCAAGATAATATATCTAATTATATTTTGTCAAAAATTAAATTATGTGATATTAGATATTTAGAAGAATTTTATAAAAAAATTCTTCATGAATATCAAAAATTAAAAAATGAAAATATAGAATTTTAGAAAAACCAATACTTTCATAAATTACCACCACCATGGGATGAGATATGTATAAAAAAATATGTCTCTTATCTAGAAAAACATAGTAAAATAGTTAGAGTACTACCAGAAAATACAAATTCTATAGGAAATAGGATAAATTTTGCAAAAGAGAGAATAACTCTACATTGTTTGCAAAGTAAAGCTTCTAAACAAGTCAACCATAATTTAAGTACTAAATATTGTACAAAAATCCTAGAAAATGAATGAGAATTTGGATGTAAACAAATACGTCCTAAGACTTATAAAAAACATAAGAAGAAAAATAGAAGAAATAAATTAGCCAGATGGAAACTAGGAAATAAAAAATATATTGGTTATAATAAAAAGAAAAGATTTGTTAGAAGGAAAACTTCTAGAAAACCTAAAAACAAATTTGTAAATGTTTTATATGTGATGAAGAATGTCATATTACACCAAATTGTCCTAAAAAAAGAAAAAGTGCAAAGAAAATGATTAAATCTCTTGAAGAACAATAATTAGAAATATGTTACGAGGAGGAAATAAATCCTGAAGCAATATTATATGAATTAATATCAGAAACAGATTCTGATAAAGAAGAATATATATTTATGTTCAATATAGGAAGTAGTTCTAATAATCACTTAGAAGAAATTACTAGTAATGAACAACAAGATATAAAATTAGGAAATTTAATCGGAGAAGAAAAAGACATTTCTGATGAGATGATAGAAAAAATAAATAAAAATCATATTTCTAAAGAAGAAATATATAAAATATCTAAATTTAAAATATGGAGTCAAAGACATATAGAAAAGATAAGTGGAAATATAGTAGCAAAGGATACTAGAGGAGGATTAACAGAAATCTCATTATTTACTAAAGATAAAATTATGATGATTAAAAAGAAATACCCTTAAGTTAGATATATACATTTAGGAATAATTATGATAACTATTAGAGCTTTATTTAGAAAAGGTCATGATATACCTATAATAGCAGTACTATTAGATAAAAGATTTGAAAATCCAATAAAAGTTTTGAAAATCCAATAAAAGCACTTAATTGGAGGAATTCAGTCAAATTTACACACAGGAGTAATAGGATTTAAAGTTAAACCAAATTACTTTATATCCATTACAGACCCTCTAATAGAAGAGTGTTTATGTTTAAGAATTCAAACAAAAAATTATGAAATCAATGATTTAGCAGAAGATCTTGCAATAAGTTGGACTTCTATTAATGAATACACAAATACTGCAGAAGTAGAAATAAAAGAGATTAATAACAAAATTATTGAGCTCTTTGAACTTAATAAATGTATTACAGAAATACAACCACAATTATTACATCTAAGAGATTTATCAATACCAAAAGACTGGATGATAGAGAAAATAAGTAGTGCAAGTACTTCTAAACCTGTAAGTATTATATAATGCATGTCGTCTGGTAATAAATTATATTTCAAAAATACTGCTATAACAAATATAATTGAAAATTTAGTTTTACCCTCAAATACTCCAATAGAGGAAGAAGAGGACAATATAAGTACAAGTTCTACACCAATAGGAATGAAAACAGTTCATATACCTATTTTTCCTACAGAACCAAGTAGAAATTCTAGAAACACTAGAATGGAATAAATACAAGTTTCAACAATCATTCAACAAATGAAAGTTGGTAAAAATGATGTAATTGCATTTTCAAATTTCCAATCCAGGAAATATTATACATATATTGAAATTACATTTCAATTTAGAGAATATAAAACATATTCTTTACATGCTTTATTAGATACGGGAGCTACAACCGGTAGTTACAGAAAGAATGTCATTCCTGTAGAAAAATGGGAACCTATGAAACATCCTATAAAAGCAATAGGAATAGGTGGTAATGAAATCAATATAAGGCTAGAACTATACCTATATACATAAACAATGTGAGATTTGTAATACCAAAAAATATTATGTTTCCTGCAATGCATGGAGATATATTATTAGGAAATAATTTTATATACCAACATTTACCATTTTCTATTGATAGAAATCTTATTATGTTATCTGTAGAAAAATCTTCTATAGAGATACCATTAGTAGAAAACCATAAATTTGTGTGTGATAAAAATTTTACACCACCAAGAAAAGAACATATTAAACAACTAGAAACAAATTATTGGTCGTTTAAAATTTTAGAAGACAATTTTAGTGAAGAAGCATTAAAATTATGACATAATAGCCCTAGATATTGTGAAATCAAATTGGAAAATCCCAATAAGATTATTAGAGTTAAATCTATGATCTATACTAAACAAGATATAGATGAATTTGATATACAAATTAATGAATTATTAGAAAAAAGATTAATGGAAAAAACTAATAGTCCATGTAATACCCAAATTTTGCCAGGCCCAATACAGATATTAAAACCCAAATATAAAAATAAAAAATTTTAAAAGTCCAATAAAATTAGTCCAATTTACAAACCAAAATAAATTAAACCTAAACCCAAGTTACCAACCTAAAATCTAACCCAATTAACCTAGCCCAACTATCATACAGCCCAAAATAGAAAAAGAACCAAAAACCCTAGCAGCAATGGCGAGCCTCCAAACACCGTAGCCACCAAGGCTTTTCCTCAGACTCGCGCGCGCCTCCGTACGTGCCATGTCACCGCGCCTCCGTACTACCGTACCTGCAACAAACAAACAGCAGAGAGCAAAGAAACAAAAAGGACACAGCAAAAAAAGAAGGATAACAGAATAGATTTTGATAGTTTTTCTTTTTCTTCTTTTTCGGTTATTTAGGCTATATAAAAGCCAAACAGAAATTTGTAAGGGTTACACACATACACAATATCAATACAAAAGAATCAAAAAACAAAAATTTTTTTTGGAAGGTGATTCACAGATTTCCTTTTTTCTCTTCTTTTATTTCTTTGATTTGTTTATTATGAACAAAAATAACGATAGATCGATTTTTAAAAGAGTAATGGCAGATTTCATTCTCTAATATAATGCAAATCATTTTTGCTCCTTTATAGGACCTAAAATTGTTTTGGTTCCCTACACCATTCCCAGGGTGTCGTATCAAAGACTTATGTGCAAATGAAGGATCTCTTCTCCGAGGTAACCTCTTTCTCTTGCCTGATGATTATTGCTTGCTTGTTTATTTAAGCTTTGTCATTAACCCGACATCCTATCATTTTGTTCAATCAATGCATTTGACAACAAAATCCAAAGAGAAAGTCTGAATTTAGACTATTCCTTCTTAAATTTCCAACCTCTAAATTTGGTGTGATCTAAACAATAGTCCAGTTTCAGGCTCCTACATTATTTAGAAACTTTTTAGAGTAATATGCAAAACTTCCTTTCTAAAAGTTTTATTAGTTAATCATTATTCTAATGCAACATGCTTGCAAAATATGGTCATAACAATGGATAAGAATAAAGTTGGTTCTGGGCATAGTTCAAAATGAATAAATTATCACAAATAGTAAAGAAGGATAATAAAGGAATTGATTGGGAATGAATATCTTGGAAAAGAAAAAAGTATTCCAAGAACAACAAATTCAATATAAACAATAGAAGAATTGGGTGCCCTGGCTATCGCAGCTTGAACTTCTCTGAACAAACTTTCTGAAGACTATTTTGAGTTTGACATGTGTTTAGGAGATCTACAGTGCTTTGTCGATGCCCCAAGATGTCGCCTACCCTTCCCTGTTGATTCAGGTATAACAAGATTACCACATGCCCGAAGATTCGAGTTGCTCTGATTGCTTCATGCCCTATTCTGATGAATATTTGAGCAGCCCTTTTCGGGTTTTCAACTTAAATCCCCTTTGGCTTAAGGTGCCCTTTGCGGGTTTTCTCCTTAGCCTCTCTATTTTTACTTTTTCCATTTTTCATCATTTTTTTAGGAATCAAAGCGCCCTTTGCGGATTTTCACTTTGATCCCTTTCCTTCAAGTGAAGTATTTCTTGACTGAGTCTGAGTTTACAGGATTTGGCAAGTTTTTTGCATCCATCTCACTTAGAATCAAAGCTCCACCAGAAAAGACCTTCTTTACGACATAAGGACCCTCCCAATTTGGCATCCATTTTCCTCTAAAGTCTTTTTGTATAGGGAGAATTTTATTTAACACTAGATCCCCTTCGTGGAATTCTCTGGGACGAACCTTTTTGTTATAGGCTCGTATCATCTGTTTTTGATACTTATGACCATGTTGGATGGCTTTTAACCTTTTCCCTTCTATTAAGTTCAACTGGTCATATCGAGACTGAACCTATTCTGCTTCATCCAATTTCAATTCAACTAATACCCGAAGAGAAGGAATCTCCACTTCAATGGGTAAAACAACTTCCATCCCATAAACTAGAGAAAATGATGTTGCCCCAGTAGAGGTCCTAACAGATGTTCGGTAAGCTAAGAGAGCAAATGATAGCTTTTTATACTAATCCTTGTAGGTTTCAGTCATTTTCCTCACAATTCTCTTAATATTCTTATTGGCCGCCTCCACTGCACCATTCATTTTTGGACGATATGGCGACGAGTTATGGTGACTGATCTTGAACTGACTACAAACTTCCGCTATTGTGCTATTATTCAAATTCAACGCATTATCGGATATGATTCTTTCAGGCATTCCATATCGACAAATGATCTCCTTTTTCAAGAATTTACTAATCACTGATTTTGCGACATTTGCATATGAAGCAACTTCCACCCATTTGGTAAAGTAATCGATGACCACAAAGATGAAACAATGCCCATTCGAAGACTTCGGTGATATTGGCCCAATAACATCCATGCCCCACATGTAGAACGGCCATGGAGCAGTCATAACGTGCAGAGGTGAGGGAGGTACACGTATCTTATCTCCATAAATTTGACATTTATGACACTTCTTGGCATAGCTAATGCAATCCCTTTCCATAGTAGACCAATAGTATCCAAATCTCATGATCTGTCTGGCCATTGTAAAACCATTTGCATGGGTTCCACAAATGCCCTCATGGACTTCTTCCAGGATCTTTCTAGCCTCTACGACATCTACACATCTTAACAGCACTTGATCTTTCCCTCTCTTGTACAACACTTCCCCATCTAAGACATATTCAATGGCTATTCTTCTCAGTGTTCTCTTGTCATTTTCTGCCGCTTGATCAGGGTATTTTTGATTTTTCACATATTGTAGTATACTCTGATACCAAGGGTGATCATCTTTTCCCTCATCTTCAATATTGTAGCAATGAGCCGGAACTTCATATATGCTCATCTGAATAGGCCTTATGATTCTTAACTTGTTCACCTTAATCATCGAGGCTAGAGTAGCCAGTGCGTCAGCCATCTGGTTTTCATTTCGTGGGAGATAACAGAAAGTGATGTCATCAAACTCGCCAATCAATTCAAGAACCAGCTCTTTATAACTGATCAACTTAGGGTCTCTAGTTTCCCATTCTCCTTTGAGTTGGTATATCACCAATGCGGAATCTCCATACACTTTTAGCACTTTGATTTTACGTTCACTGGCCGCACGAATACCCATAATACATGCTTTATATTCGGCCATATTATTTGTGCAATTGAAGTCCAACTTGCTAGCGACAGGATAATGATCTCCACTTGTGGATACCAAGACTGCCCAAATTCTATTACCCATAGCATTTGAAGCTCCATCGAAATTTAACTTCTATATGTGGTCTATTCGAGGGTTTTCTTCAGTGTTTGCCACATAATTATGTCCTCATTTAGAAAATCGAAGTTCAAAGACTCATAATCTTCCAAGGCTCTGCTGGCTAGAAAATTAGCTATTGCACTTCCTTTTATAGCCTTCTGACTTACATATACTATGTCAAATTCAGAGAGCAGAATTTTCCATCTAGCCATTCTCCCATTTAAAGCAGTTGATTCCATCATGTACTTTAAAGGATCCAACTTTGAAATTAACCAAGTCGTATGATACAACATGTATTGCCTTAGTCTTCAAGTTGTCCAAATTAAAGCACAACACAACTTTTCAATGGACGAGTACCTCATTTCACAATCAGTGAATTTCTTGCTGAGATAGTATATTGCTCTTTCTTTCTTTCCTGTTTCGTCATGTTGGCCCAATACACATCCCATGGAATTGTTAAACACCGTTAGATACAATATCAATGGCCTATCTGGACTAGGCAGTGATAGTATTGGAGGATTAGCCAAGTATTGCTTTATCTTGTCAAAAGCTTTCTGATATTCCTCATCCCATTCTCCCGGATTATGTTTCTTCAGAAGACAAAATACTGGATCGCATTTCTCAGTCAATTGTGAAATGAACCGATCAATGTAGTTCAACCTTTCTAGGAAACCTCGAACCTCTTTTTGAGTGCTTGGAGGAGGCAGATCTCGTATTGCTTTAACTTTATCCGGGTCAATCTCAATCCCCTTCTTATTGACTATGAAGCCCAACAACTTTCTTGATCTGGCTCCAAATATGCATTTTGCTGGGTTGAGCTTGAGCTAAAATTTTCTTAATCTTAAGAATAATTTCCTTAAGACTCGGAGATGATCTTCTTCAGTTCTAGATTTTGTAATCATATCATCGACATAGATCTCATTCTCTTTATGCATCATGTCGTGAAACAGGGTGACCATTGCCCTTTGATGCGTTGCTCCCGCATTCTTCAATCCAAAAGGCATTACTATGTAACAAAATGTTCCCCATAGGGTAATGAATGTGGTTTTCCTCATATCTTCAGGATGCATCTTTATTTGATTGTATCCAGAAAAGCCGTCCATGAAAGAAAATAATGAGTAGCCAGATGTACTATCTACCAAAGTATCAATGTACGGCAACAGAAAATTATCTTTTGGGCTAGCCTTGTTCAAGTCCCTATAATCCACGCATATTCGTACCTTTCCATCCTTTTTGGGAATAGGGACGATATTTGCTACCCATTCTGAATACTTGACCTCTTGTAAGAATCCAGCATCGAACTGCTTTTTGACCTCCTCTTTTATTTTCAACACAATATCAGGTCTCATTCTTTCGAGCTTCTGCTGAACTGGTTTACAATATTCTTTTATAGGTAAATGATGTACCACAATGCTAGTATTTAGCCTTGGCATATACTGGTATGACCATGCGAAAACATCTTTGAACTCTCGGAGTAATTCAATGAGGTCATGTTTTGTCTTTGCGGTGATATCCGTTCCGATTTTAACCTCTTTTCCTTCCTCTAGGCTCACAATTTCTAATGATTCCTTATGAGGTAGGATTTATTTATCCTCTTGTTCTACGATTCTCAACAAGTCCGGAGATACACCACAGTCTTCGTCATTTTCAAAGTCATGAGATCCTTCCAAACACATGTCTTGCTCAAAAAGAGACTTCGTGTTTGAAAGAACATCACTCATGTCATTGATATCTGAGGACCTATGGGGATACACCAAAGAAGATACAAAAATATATAAATTTATGAATAATTACTTGTACAATCAGGTTATAAATATAATGAAAAAATCATTTGGAAGACAATCAATCAAATGGAAAATTTGTACTTGCCTAGAAAGAATAAAAGAATAATTGCTCGAAATGAATGCAAAGATATATTTTATTAGAATAATGATATTTAGACTTAAGCCTATTTCACAAAGGATTTCTTATCATTCTTAGGCTAAAAACAACAAGAATGTTTTGAACATCACTCTGAATAAGCTCTAAAGACTACAAGTATTTCTTCCGCATTCCAATTGTTTAGCTCACTTCTAAGTTCGTAAGGGCAAATCTCCAACAAGGTCCTTCTTTCAGCTGTCTCTATAGCATTGATATGAACATTTTCCAACATCTCTTCAATGCCTTCCCTTCTGGACACCCCTCGCTCAGGGTAAATAAACCCACCCGACACAAAGGATTTAGATATGTGGGGGAAGGTCAAAGGCTCTCACTTGACTTCCTCTCCGCTTAAACGTGCCCTTCTTCTCTCCTACCTTTTCTCCACTTCTTTTCTTTTTTGTTTCATATCTGGCTTGTAACCTAAGCCAAAATGATCAAACTTTTCCTTTAGCACGGGTGCTTCAATCCTCCCTTGAAGGTATTTTCCTAACCCTTTCCCTGGCGAAGCTCCTCTTCCTACCATCAACTGTAAACCCATCTCAGTAGTCTTGGATATCTTTGGTACCGAAATTCTGTTCCCTTTAGCGATAAACGTTGCGTTCACAAATTCCAAGGACTGGAAAGAACATTCCACTGCCTCATCATTGGTCTCTACATAAGGTGCATCACCCGTTACCATCACAATGATATCCTCCTCCGCACTTATTGTTACCAATCGATCCACTGATTTAGCTTCACCTTCTGATGTAACGATGAAGGTACTGCCCCTACCGAGTGTATCTACGGTGTCCCCAATAAACAGTTGTAGGAAGGCTTAATATCCATTACTAGAAAGTCCACCTCATAAGTAGTTGGGCCAATTCTAAATGGTATTTCAATTATTCCTATAACCCCTCTTTTTGTCCCATCAAATGCCCTTACTATATTCTGGCAGGCTTTCATATGTGAACTATCCACAGGTAGTCGATTAAGAGTGGACAAATACAATACATTCAATGGGATCCATTATCGATCAAAACCCCCGGTAATGTGTCCCCTCGACATCGGGTAGTAATGTGTAGTGCTTTAGTAGAACAATTACCTTCAGACGGTATTTCATCATCATTGAAGAAATTAAAATTGTCAGCACTTACATTATTGATCAACCAATCCAACTTATTGACTGAAATGTCATTGGCCACATATGTTTCATTTAGTACATTCATCAGTGCATTTCGATGTACTTCTGAGCTTAAGAGCAAAGCTAATACTGAAATACGGGCTGGCTGTTTATGCAATTGCTCCACAACACAGTATTCGCTATGTTTCAAGAACTTCAAGAATTCATTTGCTTCTTCTTCTTTTATTTGTTCATTAACCAATGGCTCAGGTTCCGCTGCCTTCCCTTTCCTCTGTTCTACCATCAGAGTCTTTTCTCTTGGCAATTTTGCTTGAGTGTCATAACGCTTCCCATTACGTGTATAAGAACCCCTTTCCTGATATTCTTTTACCATATTACCCTAAACTTCTTTTCTTGGGATTGTCACATTGCATCTGTAATTCCACGGGACCATTTTGTCATCCTTTTATGTGAAACTTGACGGTTTCGTGATTACAATTTTTGGTGTTACCTGAACCCTAGCCTCATTACTCTTCGGGCGTGAGATAATGACCATAGGATAATTTATTTTCGGAGTCCCTGTTCCCGACTCTGTCGCGCATAGGCTCCTCCTTTCTTCCGCATCTTCATAGAACCACATCTCTTTGTTATCCATCATGCTTTGAACCAAAGCCCTGAATCCTTCACATTCTTGGATTTCGTGCCCTATTTTATGGTGGAATTCACAATAAATTCCCATCTCATACCCTTCCTCAAAATTTGAAATAACTAACCCTCTTTTTGCCATCTCTTTCCAGACCCGTTTCAATGGAGTTTTTACTTCAGCAATGTCAGTCTTGACTTCTTCCCTTGTACCTTCGCTCAACATATTCACTCCCTTATCATCATGATTGGGCAACAGACTTTCTATATTGGGTGAGTCATCAAATTTGACAACACCCAATTTGATAAGTTTTTCCACTACCTTCTTGAAAGCAGTACAATTTTCTATTGAGTGTCCTGAAATTCATGCATGATAGTCACATTGCGCGTTCGTGTCATACCATTTTGGATACAGGGGTTGTAGAGGACTCAAGTAACAAGGAGCAACAACATGTGCATTAAATAAATTCTGGTACAGCTCTTTATATGTCATTGGAATGGGAGTGAACTGGGGCTTCTCAGTATTTTGCCTCATTCCCGATTCTTGTTTCGATGAGCCTTGTTGATTAGCAACCATCTTCCTTAGTTGATTCACTGTAATTGATTTGCTGTATGCATTCACATTGTTTACTTCACTTTCTCTTTTCTTTGGAACTGGCCTTCGATTATTCTCCCCACCATATATTTTTCCACTTTTAATAGCATGTTCAATCATTTCGCCATTCATGATTATATCCGAGAAACTCTTTGAGGCACTTCCTAACATGTGCGTGATAAATGGCACATTCAATGTGTTGATGAAAAGCATCATTATTTCTTTTTCCAAAAGTGGTGGCTGAACTTGAACTGCAATCTCTCTCCACCTCTGTGTATACTGTCTAAAACTTTCATTTGATTTCTTTTCCAAATTCTGTAAAGTGATTCTATCAGGCATTATTTCAGATACATGACAAGCCTGCGCCAAATCCCTCCAAGTGCTGATTTTGGTCCGGCTCAACTGGTTATACCATTTTGACGTCGCCCCAATAAGGCTATCCTGAAAACAATGTATTAATAGCTGATCATTGTAATGTACCCAGTCATTCTCCTACAGAACATTGTAATATGGGCTTCAGGGCAACTGGTCCCACTATATTTCTCAAATTCCGGCATCTTAAACTTGTAAGGAAGTACCAAATCCAGAACTAGACTCAGATCTTTTGCATCTATTCCACGATAACTTTCAATGTTCTCTATTGCCTAAACTTTTCTTCAATCCATTTCCATTTCTCCTCAAACTATTTTGGTAATTCTTTCTTTTCTTTATCCTTTTCAGCTACTTCATCGAAGTCCGGGACAGCAAGATTAACCGGGTTCTCACCAGGGTTAGAACCTGATCCAGCTTAGGAGTTCATCGATATTGAAATATCGGCTTGAAATCGTTGAGGCCTTGTTGAAACAGAGGATCTACGCAGATGCACCTCAGTCTGAACTTGCGCATGCGGAGGCGTAAATCCTGGAGGATAGGTGGGTCCATTCTTGTCTTCTTCTTCATCATTAATCATAAGACTTTTCCCCTTATTTATTCCTTTTAGTAATTGCGTCAGCTCAATCATCATGTTCTTTTGAGACTCTAGCATCCTTTCTGTCATGTCATGTTGAATTTTTTCCAATTGCTCCTTCATTTGCATCTGTAACTGATCTTGCATTTCCTTTTGAAGTCGCTCCAACTTTTCCAATCTTTGATCCATAATTTTTGATTTTGCACGGGTACTGTAGCGGTGCTTGGTTGACGAGTTTTTGTTGGTTTCCAGATTAACTGAGGCAATTTTAACTAATTAAAACCCTTCTTAATAATTCTGAACGCATATTATGTCATGTAATGCAAATGCATGGAATGAATGCAAAAAGGTGTCAATTCTAATCCAATTTCTTTTAGAAAACTTTATTGATAAACAAAATTCTTTACATAAAATGATTACAAATATGGCTTTACCCTAATGCTCAGAGTTTTAACTTCTTTTAACAATGAAGCTAACTTCTGACCCCGATCTGATTTTAGCTCATACTTTACGCTTAACATGTCAGCCTAAATTGTCATTGTTTGCAAATGATCAGCTACCTCCTGAATCTGAGCAATAGCCCTGCCCATGATGTAATCTCTGTTCTGAATTTGATTCTATGAATGATAAAGTTGCTCCCTCCAACGCTCTTCATTTCCTTCCAAGAATTTGATCCGTTGCCTACAGCCTTGTAATGCGTACTCCAATTCTTCTATCCTCTTTTTCATTTCTTCAATCTTGGACAGACTTATCTTTAATTCCACCACAGAATTACGACTTCTATACGAAGCAAGTGATCTCTCGAGTTCTGCTATTCTAGCTTTTAAGTTCGTTTGATAGTTTTGAGTTTCTAACACCTGTCGTTCTAACGTCTCTTTCTAAACTTGAGTCTCCCGGGACTTTCTTTCCCACCGATTGACTTTGTCTCTTTCCTCCTGGATCTCCTGTCGCCACTGCTCCGAAGTCTTTCTCAACACAGCAGTTCTCATTGATAGTCGTGGCTTTTTGTAGTCTGTCTTTAAGCTATCTAGATCCTCCTCTACTTTATTCTTCCCTTTCTTTAATTTTTTAGCTTCTAACTTTCGGACGTCAATGTCTAGCCTCAAATGCATCTTCTCTTCTTCCAACCGCTCTATTTTCTTTTCGAGTTCTGAGTTCCTCTTTTCAAAATCTTGTTTTATAATCTCCAACTCTGATGGGATCACTTGTAGGTACTCTTCCATTAGTCGAACACCCTCCAAGTTTGACTCCGGAATGTTATCATTAATTCTTTTACCTTCCCACTCACCGTACTCAGGAGTTGTCATCGAACCCATAGCTAGCCTTTTCATCCTATGAACCTGATTCCAAGCCTGAGAAATTTCTTTCACCTTTTTCTTGTAATTGTCTCCTTAGTACGAGAACTCACATTGAGCTAAATCATACGTTGCCGTCACAAACTGTCTTGAATTGTATTGCCTTAGGACCAACAAATGTGTATACTCGACGGCTCCCCAAATCCCAAGCAACGGAACCCAGTCAAAGCTTCCACAACGGTAAAGAATTCCATCAGGAATCAACCAAGCTCTCCACTCCACATCATCCTCTTGCAGATTTTGCAAAATTGCTATCCAATTTTCTTCTGATATGTCGTCCGTTCTTGGCGTAGCCACTATCTCTTATAACGGGGAGTAATACCCAGAGAAAACCCGATACGAAACTTTGTCGACCTTCCAGAAATGACTATGGAACCAAGCTATCAACAATTGCGCAGAACCTATAAATCTGCCTTCGCCAGCTCGCCTACACGCATTGAAAGATCTAAACATTTCAGCCAAAATCGCAGGAACAGGCATGACCCATTTGCCCAACCGATCAAAGAGATCTGAAATCGCTTCGTCAATATGACCCAATGCTCTAGGGAAAATCAATAACCCGTAGATACTCAGAGCAAACACATCGACCTTCTTTTTCCCATCAGGATGTGCTAGGATCAAGTCTCGCAAATTTCTCCATGGGATACATTTACACTCGCCCTTCTGTTTGATCCTGGCCGTGATCTATTGTTCGCTCATTCCTATAATACTCATTAATTTCTTCCAAAACGCTGGGACATATGCGGCTCTGAAATATGCTTTATCAACCTAAAGCCTAGGGTAGTGTAGTAAAGCTGTATATTCCTCCACTATAGGCACTAAATCTACGTTCCCAAAAGTAAAACAGCTATATGCAGGATTCCAATATTGAGCGAAAGCGCGAAACAGTCATTCATCCACCTTGATGTTAAGTAAGTACGGTAAGTCCCCATAATTAGAGTAGAACAACTGCTTGGTTTCATCATTCCACCGACCCCAAATCTCATTTAACTCCTGAAGGCTATTTTGCGTCACACTAATACTAGTGTAGTCCCAAAGCTCTGACACATATCCTTTAGCTAAACTGTCTTCTTTCTCCAATTGCACCTTCTCTAACCATATACGGACAATGGCATTGTCTTCCACTTTATCAAGAAATTCTTTTTCCATGAAAATTTTCTAATTTAGTAATTGAACTTGAATCGACACTCTTTGAGATATGCAGTGACATGCAAAAATATCAACAAAACACAAACAAGTCAGTACAACACAAAACAAAATTCAAAGCAAGTATAAGAAAATCAAACACCTATTTGGACAATTGCTAGAGTTTGGAGTAGTTCTACCTGGGTTAGGTTCCTAAGTCCACTATATGGAGTTTGGTTCTAAAGTTAAGGTACCCGAACCAGCAGATTCCTCGATCTTCACCCATTATAGGCTCATACAGACCGAGTTCGGTTCAGGGGAATACATTTCCCTATGGCTGCACGGAGATGAAAATCTCACGAAGACATAGGTACGGATGTATCCCGAAGGTGATCCACTATCCTGCACGGAGGTGAAAACCTCACGAAGGAGTAGCTTCTCACTCTCACTTAGAAGGGTAAGACCAAAATAGCCTTTATGCAATATGATGCGAAGATTTTTACAAAACTCAACCTACAATAATCATACAATCAGATTCAAAGAAAGGATCGTAATTTTTCAAATCAAATTTTCAATTTTCGACTATAAGACAGAAAACAATTAATTTTGTGGCTTGACTCTCTAAATGTCCCCAGTGGAGTTGCCAAGCTGTCGAAACTTCTTTTTCATTTAAAAAAAATGGGGATCGGCTTTAAAAAATGAAAATTGAAGTCGCCATTAATCTTTAATGCGGTGTGATCGGGTCACCTTGAAAACAATTTTAGGTCTACGAATTTTGAGAAAACTGGTTCTGGAGTCGGTTACGCACGAGGAAGGATTAGTAGCCTCGTGACGCCCAAAATTGGTACCAAATTGATTGTTTAATGTCTTAGTGTCGAAATTTTGAAAAGATTTTAAAATACAATCCCATGAAAGCTTAAATAATTGAATTGGTTAACTGGACGGACCTATTTCAAAGAAACAGATCACCACACTCAGTGAGTTAGAGTGCAACAGTTCAATCTTTGAAGTTAGGTTCGTCCCTTCTTAAAAAATTTTAAACATGTTTTAAGAAGGATATTTGATTATTTAAGTCAATCGAGAAATCAGAATCTAGTAAGTTAGGGTTCAATTTCTCGAAATTCTTAAACATCAAGTATTGCCTTTATTTAAAATCGAGATAACAAAATGTCGTATCCAGTAAGTTAGGATCCAACATTTTGAAATCTATAGAATTTATTTTAATAATTGAATGGTTTTAATAAAACGAACACTTGATTATCTTAGTTCATCGAGGAGAATTGAAACCCAGTAAGTTAGGGCACAATTCTCTCGAGAACCTATGAACACCAAGCCTTTTTTTAGGAATTTTGAAATAAAACGATTATAATGTTTTAATGAAATGCAATTCTTACAAACAATATAATTGAATAACAATATACAAAGCAAATGATGAATAGCAAACTAATTCTACAATTTGGAGCAACCAAACATATAATACATCAATATTTATGATCAAATAAACTAATAATCAAACTAACAAATAACAAAATGAGAATAATTAATATAAAAATAATTTAATTACAAGTAAACCAAAAATAATCGAAATGAATAAAAATTTTAAAACATAAAATAAAATTTTATAAATTATAAATTATAATACATTTTATAAATATATACATATATTAAAATAATTCCATATAAATTATGCATATAATTATCGTATAATATTATTGTAAAAAAATTAAAATACAAAAAAAGGTTGAATAAAAAAATTGATTTATTAAAAAAACTTTTGAAATCAAAATTAAATATGAAAAGCATTTTGAAGTTGAAAATAATAATCAACAAATTTTAAATCGAGGTTTAAATAAAATAAAATTAATAATAAAAGAAGACAAAACCAAAATACAATTGACTCAAAATATTGGTGTATAATGAATTTTAAAAAAAATAAAATAAAATACAAATGAAAATAATACTTTATTACATTTTAAACTATAATAATAAATTTAAACACTATTAAAAATTAAATATTACAAATAATATTAAATACTATAATATATGAAAATAGGATTTATTATAATATAAAAAATACTGTTGAATTTTAAGGAAGAAAACCAAATTTGTATTAAATTAAAATTTATTTCAAAACTGAAGGACCAAATCAGCAATTCAACGCAAACATTGGGATAATCCAAATCAATCACAGAAACGGCACCGTTTAAACTGGGATCTAAATGAATACAGAAGTAAATATGAGGTAGAAATTACAAATGATTAAAGGAAATCAAATTGCAACCCCCTTAAACACGGAGGGACCTATTGGATAAATAAACCAAACGATTCATAATGCGCGGATCCTTCCCGGGTCGAGTCACTGTTCGGATCGGGTCTTCAAAATGACGCCGTTTTAGAGCCATCGCATTGACTCCAAACGGCCGCGTTTCATCTTCGTACTTAAATGCCAAAACCCTAAAAATCTATTTCATTTTGTCAAAACCTAACTAGCACCAGATGATTTTTGCGCCGTTTTATACTAGTGGCATATGAACGATTTTTGAACCTAACCCAGACTCCGATGACAATAGAGAGAGGGCCAGGATCTCCTCACCAGAAACGTCTTTCTCCTTTCTCTTTATCGTTTTCTCTCCTAATTAATGACTACTGAACACAAAAAAGAGAAAAAAGAAAACTGATACTAGCAGAGTGAAAAATGAAAAAAAGAAACTCGGAAATCACCTTTTGGTATTTGATTTTTGTATTCTGAATGCGTAATCCGTTTATAGTGTTCGAATGGCCCTCTTATAGCCCGATTTTACAGAAAAAATAAAAAATAGAATAAACAAAAGGTTCATCCTATTCTATTATCTCCCCATTTGCTGCTGTTTTCGTGTGTTTTTGCAGGTATTCGGCCAGCCTGGAGGTATGGAGGGGATGACGCACGCGCCTGGTTTGGGTTTGCCTATAACGCCGGAGCAGAGGATCAATGCTGAGGCTGCACCAGAATTGTCTTGAAACCCTTAGGGTTTCTGATTTTGGGCCAATTGGGCCACTGTAACCAACTTATGAAAGTTGAGTTTAAGGTCTATTTAGGGTCTGGGATTTAAATTGGGCCTATTATATTGGACTAGGTTGATTGGGTTAGATTTTGGGTCTGTAATTTTGCTGTAACCTGGACCTGGACTATGTAAATGGACTTTGAATTTGGTTTTATTTATTTATTTATTTGGGTTTTAATATTTGGGCTAAGGCCGGGAAAAATTTGGGTATTACAATAGGTAAGTTATATGACAAATTAAAAAAAGGATAAATCTTTTATCTAGTCTAAAAAAGATTCAGAAATTATACAAAACTTAAAATCCGAAATAAATCATATTCCAAAAGTATATTTAACTAAACAAGGTGATAAATTAATTTTGAAAATAGATGCCTCACAAAACTATTGGAGATGTATATTAAAGGCTAAAACAATAAATAATGAAGAATTAATATGTGGATATAGTTCAGGTAAATTTAAACCAAATGGAATTAATTATGTTATATATGAAAAAGAATTATTAGCAATAAAAAAAAGGAATAAAAAATTTTCTTATATACTTAGCACCTGAAAAATTTATAATAAAAACTGATAATCAGGCCGTTAAACAATTCCTTACTAATAAAAGTTTGCAAACTGTACCTAGAAGAATTAGATGGTATAATGAATTATGTATTTTTAATTTCGAAGTTTTATATATAAAAGGTACTAATAATATTATTGCTGGTTATTTTAGCAGGCCTGATGGATAGAGGTAAAAAACCTCTAGAAAAAGTTGGTGAATTAACAACTGTTCATAAAAGACCCAACAAAGGGAAAACAACAAATTCTAATCAAGGATTTGTGAATATACCCATTCAAGCACCATTTTATCCTAACCAAGGATATTATATTTCATATCTAATAGTAAAATAGTCAGTTTTATCATCAAATACTGTAAGTCAATCACCCTGGTCCCAAGATCCAAATTCAGCATTTAAAGCCAGTTATGCTGAAATGATAAAGGGAGCAGAAAATTTGTTAAAACAACAACAAATTACTGAAATAAAAGATTTTTATAATCCAGGTTTGTAGGTTTATCATTAATTATATAATTTTATTAATGAGATATGGAAAACCCATATTTCTGAACAAAGAGCTAATTTTTTAAGAGCTCTTACAAAATTTTCTCAAATTTTAGTTGAAAAAACAACTAAAGAAAATATAGCTAATGATTTATTACTAAAATCTATTTTATATAGAGATTGAGATGAGATTGAATTAGAATATATGGGTATTAAGGAGATAAACAATATTCTTGATATATTTCAGTATTTTTTTAATAAAGGAAAAAATAGTCCCATTATGAATAAAGTATTTAGACTATGTTTATATAATAAAGCTAGACAAATATTACCAGTAGAAATTTTTACAAAAATAAATGGAGTTATTTGCAAACAGCAAGCTCAATTTCAAAAAACTTTTTCAGAATATTTTCTACAAGCTTATATTTTTACTAATGATATAGAGGAAAAATTTCTTATTATAAAATTTAGATTGGACCATGAACCATTTGATATAACCAGTATTGAATGAGGTTTTACTAAAGAAATAATAGTTCAAAATTTTTCTTTTCATCTTTAAAAGATTTTCCCGCGTCTATTAAGTCTATACTATTAAGTATAATAAATAATAATGATTTTTACTATTATTTTCATATTGAAATTAGTAGCCTTATTGGTATCGCTAAAAAAGAAAAAATTTATCAGCCATATCAAATATGAATTATTCAAATGATGATTGGAAGCTCCCGATTATTAGCAGTTAAAGAAGGCAGAGAACACTTGAAGAAAAACATTGACAAGTGTTATACAGATCCCAGATATTACCAAACCCAAACAGGGATAGACTTGATGTTAAAAGCCCAATATTTACTTCATCAAGAAATTTATAAACTATGGACGGATGGAAGACAAATATTAGCATACGACATTGGAAATATCCAGAATAATAGAGATGAAGAATCTTTACGACTATTAAAAAAGATAGCCGACATGGAGATTGAAGATTTTCCATCTCATATTCTACAAGAAATCAGAAACATATGGTAGACTTGGAATTCATCACCAAGACTTTCATTAATTCACTACATCTAGATAACATTGAAGAAATGAATCTAGATAACATCTAAGAAGGATAAAACTAAAATAGGCAGATGAGAAAAAAAAAGTAACTTGAAGAACAAGGCATCCGATGCAAACAAATTGCAAAATAGAACTATCATCAAATCAATAATTAATGATGAAAGTAATTGTGATGTAAGCAATGATGGAAGTAACCATTAATAAAGACAAGCTATCATTAAAGCAAATTAATGAAGTAGGAGAAATCATGCAACGTGGAAGAAATCATATTCATGACAAAGACATAATCCTTATCAATAAACTGTGCGAGATTCAAAAAAAATAAAATAAAATTTTGTAATTGTATTATAATAGAGGGTGAAGGAGCCTAAACAAGGCATCGTTTATAATCTTAGCTTTCTTTTCTTTTCTTTTCTTTATTATAAAAAGTTTTCCTTTACTCTTATAAAACCCTTACAGCGTGTTTGGTTCGCCGTATTACCCAATCCATTACGCCCCGATTACGCGCGTATTACATTACGCCCCTAATCCGGCGTTTGGTTCGCTGTATTAGCCATTACGCGCGTATTACATTACGCCCCTAATCCCCAAATTCCCATGTTTTACAATCCGTTCCCAAATGGTTGTATTAGCCATTAAGCCCGGCCTCCCTCCCCATCTCTCTGTTTTACCCTCCCTCCCTACCCGATCCTCTCCTCTTCCGTCCTAATCATTTTCTCCTCCCATTTCCCACTGATTCCGTTGATTAATCTGTCGTCATCGTTTCTTCTCGTCTCGGCATCAAATTTCCCTTCCCCATTTCCTCCCAACACTATCTGCTCCGCACACCAAAACCCTCTCTTTTTCTCTTCAATATATTCACAAAATTGGAAATTCTAGCTTAATCCATTGAAGAAAGAGTGAAGCGTTTTTCGGGTCATCACGTAGGATCCAATATCGGGTGAGTTTTAAATTCTGACCTAAATTAATCTGCCAATTCTGACCTAAATTAATCTGCCAATGTTTTTCCCAATTGTAAATAACCCCTCTGCATGCTTTTCTCTTTACTTTTTTAAGCCTAATCGTCACCTGTTTTAGTTCCTACAAGTTATTTATGTATTGGTTATGCTTTCCATGTATATAATATCAAATCATGAATCCTCTCTGGCTTTGGCATTAATTTGATGATGTTATGCAAGGGAAATCTTGTGTAAATTTCGAACTACTGACTCTGGGGTAGTATTGGGAACTCTATTAGACTACATCATGTGAAGCTGGTTGCGTTGTTGTTTTTAAGCTTTTTTGGTAGTAGTAGTTTCTGTTTTAGAAGGGAATGAGACCTTGGTTGTGTTAGCAAGGCATTGAGCGCCCATGTTCTAGTCGCCGTGTTGATAATTATGCTTGGGATAGTTCAATTTAGAGCTCTTAATGATTGATTTTGCTTGGAAGTATTGACTGTTGGATTGTTGGTACGAGGTTGTGACCAATTAATTTCTGTTGAAATTGCTATTTTATTTTATTCATTGTTGCTTATTTCATCCAGATTATTGTGTATATTGATCTTTGGTATGAGTTGGAGAAAGAATAAACAGGAAACTGTTTGCAGATTTTGCTTTTCTTTTTCTGTACAGTATAGGGGCTTGGTTTTTTCCGTATTCCATTTTTGTTATTTATGATCTCAAGTTTCATTATTTGTCCAACAAGCTCTTTGTTCGAACGGTCTTTGCCTTTGCATTATTTGCTTCATAAAATTAAGAAATTGAGTGCATGCCTATGATTTTCTGATGATACATATGACTGGATTGTGTTGTTTGCTAATGGGGATGAATTGAAGGAGAAATAGAGGCCAGTGGTTTGTTATGTATTAACTGATTGCAACTTACTACATGTATGATGTTAGGCACTGAATTTACTTAATATGGTTGGTTTTATGGATGTGCCATGACTGCTTCCAGCATTATTGAAAAACAAAAGAAAAAGGGTTTAAGCTTAGGCAGATTGTAATGAAAAGAGGACACTTGCTGGTTTATAACTCTTTTTGCAAATTCAATCTTAAATTTTAAGTTGATTACATAATACATAAAGCTTTTCTCATTCATAATATGATTTCCTTTTAATACATGTAACATGAATGTGAGCTACAACAAATAAGAAAAACCAAGTTAATTTCTTGTGGATACATGAGTGTGAAGCCTTTGAATTAAATGGAATAAGTACAAGCCGGTGAAAAAGATTTTAATATTAACTATGAATTAGTTTAAAGTTATATTTTTTTTTCTTCGTGTGTTCTAAATTTGTGCTGTTTTTTTTTGATAATGTGTAATTGCAAATTCAATTCTTTGATAGTGTGTTGACCTTATAAAGTGTTGACCTTTTGAATCATGATATTAAAATAGTAATTAATATAATTTGTTTTTTTTTGTTCTTAAGATCATTATGTCAGGTGTTCCAGAATCAAATGCTCAAGCTTCTCGAGGAAGCAAAAGAAAATGGGTTCTCGAGGAAGATGCAGCATTAGTTTCCAGCATGGTGGACCTGCACAATGTTGGAACATTTAATGCTGATACCGGGTTCAAAGCCAGTTATTTGAACGACTTGGAAAGAATGCTACAAACGGTTTTACCAAATGCAATGTTGAAGGCGAAACCTAATATTGAATCAAGGATTAGGTTACTTAAAAGGGAGTGGTCAATCATCTACGACATGCTTAATGGCCAAAACAATAGCGGTTTTGGTTGGGACGAGCATAGGCAGCTCGTTGTTGCTGAAGATGCAGTTTGGGAGTCCTATTTAAAGGTAAGATTATTTCAAGTCTTTATTATATTATTTTTACCAAACTTACGACTAATATGATTTCCTCATTTTTTTAGAGTCACAAAGAAGCCGCCCAATTCAGATTTCGTACTTTCCCTTACTATGACCAGCTTACTACCATATACGCAAGAGATCGAGCAACTGGGAGAGATGCTCAAACAGCTGCTGATGTTCTTGAAGAAATACATGCTGATGATGTACGTACTACAGATATGAATGAAGAGAGAAACACATTCTATGACTGCGAAGCTGACGTCTCTTTAGACGACATGGATGTTTCTGGTACGGATCCGCGAGGAGATCGAGACCAAGGGGGTTCCTCATCTTCAAACAAGAGAAAGAAGAAATCTGATGCTCGTGATAATGTGTTTTCTTCATTTAATGAGGCTGCCACTTTGTTCGGGGAGAAAATCCAGGCCGTTGGCGATCAAATCAGTAGGAGTTTTGCCTCCGAGGTGGTAGTTCAGCAGAAGTCAGAACAACATATGGAAGAGAGAGCTTCAAATTTATATTCAGCCTTATGGTCAATTGAAGGTTTAACCGACGATCAGCGGTATGATGCATTGAGTAAACTTCCCGACCATCCAACTCAAATGATCGTTTTCTTTAGTTTACCTTCAGTTGCCCGATTGGAATGGGTTAGGAGATTTCTTTCTTACCATTAAATATCAATGTTCAAACTTTTTGATGTTGTAAAACTATATAACATATGGATTTTAATGTACAATTTCATTTTCATCTAACCTTTTCTTAATATAAGTTAATTATGTTTATGCATAATATAATTCTCAAGTTATATATTGATTTTAGTAAATTCATATAAGAACATTTTATTATTAAGAATTTTATGAAATTATATATCACTATATAATTATATTTAATATTAATTATTTTAAATTGTATAAATTCAT
Source organism: Gossypium hirsutum (assembly GCF_007990345.1). Lineage (NCBI taxonomy): Eukaryota > Viridiplantae > Streptophyta > Magnoliopsida > Malvales > Malvaceae > Gossypium > Gossypium hirsutum. Next base: position 52,754,543 of record NC_053447.1, on the reverse strand, counting down.
ATAAGAAAATTTTTATTATCAAGAATTTTATGAAATTATATATTATTATTAAATTATATGTAATAATTATTATTTTAAATTATACAAATTCATAAACTATAATCATATTAGTTATAATAATTTTAAATTTTATTAAATCATATATTTAATTAAATCATATTTAATATTAATTATTTGAAATTTTCTTTTATAGTATCATATATTATGATTTGAGTAAATTCATAGAAGAATTTTATTTATTAAGAATTTTATTAAATTATATATTTTAATTATAATATATTTAATAATAATTATGTTAATTTATATTTTACAGTATCATATATTATGATTTGAGTAAATTCATATAATAATATTAATTTTTAAGAATTTTATTAAATTATATATTTTAATTATAATATATTTAATAATAATTATGTTTAAATATGATTAAATTATTTATTATTGATATTAATCTTATTAAAATTTAAATAACAATAACAATAATAATTTACCAAAACAAATTTATGCTAATTATTAAGAATTTTATTAAATTATATATTTTAATTAAAATATATTTAATAATAATTATGTTTAAATATGATTAAATTATTTATTATTGATAATAATAATCTTATTAAAATTTAAATAACAATAACAATAATCATTTACCAAAACAAATTTCTGCTAAGGGTATTCTAGTCATTTTAGTTTTTTCATTATGCTATTACACCTCTATTACACTCAACCAAACACAGGATTACTATTACGCCTCTATTCCATTACATTCAACCAAACAGTTGATTTGCTATTACACAGCTTTTCCATTACACCTCTATTCCATTACACCTCTAATCCAATACAGCGAACCAAACGTGCTCTTAACAGTATGTTTGGTTGGGATGAATAACATCTCAATTCTGTGTCTATTCTTAAGGGAACAATTATTCAGCCATTTGGTTTACTGAATTACCAATTTAGCTGAATACACATTACAGTCTGATTATGAATGCTCCCGTAATAGTTATGCTTCAACTATAACAAAATGTTGAAGACTGAAAAAAAGATGGTTCATTGATAAAAGAAGAGCCAAATACAAATGGAGAAAGGCTGGATAGATAGAAAATGAAAGAGATAAATCATAAATGAGAAATATTTCAAAATATAAATGGTTAAACTTATAAGGATGTAAATTCATTTGATAATAGCTTCAACTAAATAGGAGAAATAACTTCTCTTGGAAGTGGTTTCTCTCTAAACTCGTTTGTGAGTTTTAGGGTTTCTTGAAGCTATTCGGTCTTCAACTTGTGATCTTAGTCTACATTTTCGTATGGTTGTTTGAGGGGTTTGTCTTTTCTTCCTCTGTTGATTCTGTTTTCAACGTCAATTTGGTGTGGGTCTTTGGTTTTGTTCTTCTTGCGGCGGGTTTTTGTAAGGTGAGTGAGAGCTCATCTATTATGTTTCTTTCTTTATGCTTTTATAGAAACCAAATTGGGATCACAAATTGAAAACCAAGAATGTCTCCCAACAGTGAAGTTTGCCTGGGAATCACAAGCACAGGGATTTGGTATGTACTGTTTGTCGAAAAAGCTTGTACTTCTGTCCTAAATTGAATCTTGTGATTTTTTGGTTGAATCCATTCAACTTCAGTGTCCTCATCGCCTCAACTCCTTGTTCCAATGCTTCATCAATCTCTCAAATATACCACCCATTTCACACTTCACTTTAGCCGACTGAGTCTTAACTCGACCAGCATAAATATTGTAATCAATGTAAGAGCCGACTGAGTCTTAACTCGATCGGCATAAATATTGTAATCAATGCAGGAGGACGTGAGTTTGAGTAAACTGAAGCACATTATCCTCCTATTTATAAGATAGGAAAAATTGTTAAAAAAAAATAAAAACACTTCACTTTCATCTCTCAAATTACCCTACTTAATAGGAATACCCCGTATTTGAATACTCTCCTCTGTTCTCCATCAACCAAACTTCAAAGTTGTACATGTAAATTGTAATTAATGAGAAAGACAAGAGGCAACTAAATACTTGATTTCGCTCTGCAGGACTGAACTTCTGCAGAATATAAGCTTTCATGTCCATGGCACCAGATAGATTTCCAATGCTTGAACAATAAATTATTGTTATAGAATTATGGAACTATGAATCACCATGTGCATCTAATTTACCTTTTAAAAGGGATATGTGTTTATAATGCAAAAATTAAATAAAAACTTATGGGATTCGAGGAGCCCACCTATGCACAACAGAGGAAACTCACGATTGCCATCCAGATGTCCCATCACACTCTTCACTTTGCAACAAGAAAGCATAAGTTAATGTTTTCAAATCACCATTTGTTGGGAGAAAGGCGAGGATGCACTTAAATGACAGGAGAAACAACTTTGAGATTTATTTATTGTTCCGTATCATAAGGATGAAAATATGAACTGGTATTGCTCAAATACGTATGTAAAGATAACTCAATGAATATGCAAAATGATTCCAAGCAGGAATCATTGAGCAAAGAACTGCTTTGAAAATTGCCAAGTTATGTCCAAGAAATCAAACTTAAATTACCAAGAATTCAAATTAGAATTGAACAAATATATACACAAACCGGGCTCAGAACTCCAATTCACATGGAAAGGAATGAGGCATAAAATACAACTAATACAAATTCTGCTACCAGCGCTGTAGTAATATCAATAGAACATACCCATTATGATGACCGTTATGATACTTGTTATTACTAGCCCAAAACATGAATGGGTTCAGATTGGTTGCCATTAAGCTCGCACGTCGAGCTCGCATAATAATAGTGTTCGCAGGAGGGGTACCTATATTCTCCTGTGAACTCACACATGGGATCGTGCATGGGATCACATAAACACGTGTTAAGTCAAGAGCAGGATACTTGTTGATATGCATGGAACGTACCTAGTATGTCATATTAGTGAACAATACATATATCATATAAATAGGGAAGCCTCGCCATATAAAAGAGACAGAGAAAAATATTCAACAATTGGATGCGGTGAGCGTGGACAGATTTCCGACCAAAAGATTTTCAGTTTGCAAAGAAAAATCAAAATGGCTCACCCAAATGAGAATTTCTCCATTAACTTTTTGTCAGGAGAGGTTAGAGCTTTTGGTGCCGGTAATCAACCTAGTGCGACTGATTTATTTGTTGGTTGGTTTCCCGATCGACTAGAAAATTTACGTAATCCAACTCATGCAAGAGCCTTAAATTCTTTGGACTTGAATATCCCATCTGGTTAGGGATTATCACTCCCCTTTAATCATGAGGCATCCCCGTAGCAGTTTTTTTGCTCTTCAGGAGAAAATGAGGTTGATGAGGGAGCAAATGACTTTGCAAAATGTTTGATTCGAGCAACAACAAACATTTCACCAAGAGTTATTGAAACAGAATGAAGAGTTGAGGAGAAAGGTATAGTCTGACAATTCTAATATTTGCGATAATACCATCATGCATGAAGAAGGCCTTGGAGTACATGCAAAACCGTGGTAGAATGAAATGGATGCTCTACATAGAAATGTATAGGCTTTGCATCCTAAATCTCGGGATATGGATTGACTATTTTGTTCTAACAATCTGTTAGCTCCTAAGGTAGCAACTGTAAGTTTACTGGCTGACTTTACAGTTTTAAAAGAAATGTTTGAAGGTTGGAGGGACCCTCGAGCACATCTCATATAGTACAATGATTATATGAATGTGCGCTTCTGATGCTACGAAGTGTAAGGCCTTCTTAACAATCCTTAAGGGAAGCAAAAAAGACTGGTATTTATCTGTATCACAAGATTTCATTCAATGTTTTTCACAGTTAGGTCAAATGTTCTTGGGGAGGCTTCGAGCGCATAGGACAATAATGAGTACTCCTATGGGTTTAATGTCTGCCAACCAGAGAGAAGAAAATAGTTAGTAGAATTACATCAAGCGTTTTCATGTAGTGAGATTAAATACAAAAAAATTGGAAGACCAATGGGCCATTGATGCTTTAATATGGGAGTCTTGAATGAGCGCGTGCAATGCTTGTTCACTGTACAGGCCACAAAGTTTGGTCGATTTGTATGAGAGGACTCACAAATTTGCTGAAGCAAAAGAGATTAAGAGAGAAAATCGCGGTACATTCCAAAAAGATGATAGTTATTCAATGAGTAGAGCGGGAGCTTACGGAAGTCAGGGTCCATCTTCTGAAGCTCTGCGTGTACGAAGTGGGGGACAATAGAAGGGATAGTCATAGAATTAGTCATCCAGGACATCTCAAAGGTCTCAACCTGAGCATGCGAAAAGGTATCATCCTTATGGTAAATTTGAGACATATACTCCCTTAACTGCTATGTGTGTATATATCCTTAGTCAAGTAAAGAATCTAGACATTTTGCCAAGTCCTCGACCAATGAGACATAATGCAAGAAGGTCGAACTTGAGGGACAAATGTGCTTTTCATGAAGATGGGGGCCGTAAAACTAAAGATTGTTCTTCTTTGAAGGATGCCATTGAAGAAGCAAACAAAAATGGTGAGTTGAAGGATTTTGTAGCTCAAAATGATAGTCAACCGAGGTAGAGTTCAAGGACCGAAGCTAAAGGTAAGTAGAAGGTGAGAGGAACTATTCATGTGATAATTGGGACAAATGAGGATTGGGCAACCTCTAATACCAAGAGAAAGACTCATCTGAGAAGTGTTATGTGATCTGCTATAATTCGCTGTGGCAGATTAAACTAGTTTTCACATTTAAGGAGCTTGAATACAAGAATTTTTGTGATATTATAGTTAATTTTTCTTAGTTTTATTTATATTCAATAAAAAGTGTAAATTTAGTCTTTTATTGACCTTAGGGGCTGAATGAGGCCTAAGGGTAAGCTAACACACTTTGAGAGTGTGTAGGAAACCATTAGAAGGTGTACTAAATAGATACTAGTCACTATGTCGCAACACAAATGACTGGATGTCCCAACATAGGGAGAAAAATGGAGAAAGCTCAAGACTACCTTCGATGTCGCGGTAAAAACTAAAGGTGTCGTGACATACCTTTAAAGATAGCTGAAGAGGAGTATACTGATTGCTATGTCGTGACAAAAGTTCTGGTGTGTCCCGACATCGACTCTTTGACAGAAATTGAACATGAAGCAGGGGTATTTTGGTCTGAATAATTAAACTTAAAGCTTGGGAACGTCAGCTAACCCATGGTTAAGGACGACGACCACCTAAAGACTATAAATAGGTTCATTTGCCACTTGTTATAGACACCATTCCTTTAGCCTAGATTCTCTGTGTAAAATTTAGTTTAGTATTTTCTTTCATTCTTTTGTTTTAGATTTATTTTAGTTGTTCTTGTTGATTCCAAGAGATTTGAATTGTTGAAGCATTCAAACCTTGTAGATTTACGATTAATCTCAATACAATCAGGCTCTTTCGTTTACTTTATCATGTCGACTTAATGAGCGTGTTTTCCCTTTACATTAATTCTATATTGTCTATGAAAGTCATGAGGAACTGATCCCTCTATGGGGGATTAGCAAGTGGTGGTATGATTTGTTAACTGTTTTGTAGGGTTACTCAACAGATTAGCTATTTGGGAAAGGAAGAACATGGAACAAACCTTAGGCCTGAAAACCCCGGGAAGTCATCAAGGTGGGAATTAACCCAAAATTGGTATGACTCATTCGTGAACACCTTCACCCCAAGCTAGTTTAGACTGTGAGGTCAGAATATAAGTAGTTCGTGTTGATTCATTATGTTAGTGGAAGATCAAAACATACTACTAGGGTTGCGACGAGTTGATTGATGAGAAACCCAAAATGACAGTTGATGGAGATTACAGAAGCGAGCTAATCACCCATAATCAAGATTTGATTTATTCTATCTTTTTATCTCTTGAAGTCTATTTCTTTTCATGTTATTTTGTCTTTATTATTATAAAAACCCTAAAAATAAGTTATTTTAAATTTTCGTACAATAACTAATTTAAAAGTACTAATTAGATCTTTTAGTGCTTAGGTTAGAATTGATCTGGCACTCACCTCCCTTACGTACGATCCTTGGAAAACTCACCTACTTCGTTGTAAAACCATATTACAACTTGACTCGTATACATGCGGATACCTCATTGTCTTTCTATATTTTATTGCAGTATTCACACTTTAGACGTTAGTACATCTAGCGGCGGTTAAGTTGTTGGCACCGTTGTCGAGGAGGCAATGTCACTAGTTTAATTTTAATTTTTGTACGTAAAAGCATAATTAGGAAAATTTTAAGTTATAGATACGATTTTATTTTAATTATTATTACTAATCTTTTCTTTCTGGGTTTAGTGTATGACTCGTACTAAGGGTACACCTATTGTAGCAGTCACAGATCTAGAGAGAGTAATCTAAAGAAATTGCTAATAGCAACAAAAGTAACAACAACAACAACAACATATGTAAAATCCACCACCACCTGCTATAGGTAACGTACCATGTGAAAATCCATTATTTGGTGACACTGACGATAACGCCCTAGGAAACCTACCAGCTCCATAGATACTCGCAAACATACACATGGCTCGAAACGAAAGAACCCTAAGGGATTATGCCTTACCAAGTCTGGACATTGTTCAATAAAGTATAGCAAGGTCGAAAATTACAGCTAATAATTTTGAGATCAAATTGGTGATGATTCAGATGATCTAGAATAATTTGCAGTTTAGAGGTACAATGACAGAGGACCCTAATCAGCATTTAAAATGGTTCCTCCAACTCTGTAATACTTTTAAGTATAACGAGGTCACTGATGACACTATTCATCTTCGGTTTTTCTCCTTCTCTTTGATTGATAACGCCTTTTCTTAGTTAGACTCGCAGGCACCATAGTCTATCACAACATGGGGTGAACTCACTGGAAAGTTCCTATAGAAGTTCTTTCCGATTAGCAAAACAGTTCAGCTAAAAAGAGAGATTGTTGTTGTTAGACAGATAGAAGGAGAGAGTTTCTATGAGGCGTGAGAACATTTCAAAATGTTGATTCAAAAATGCCCGTACCACAGATTTGCTAAGTGGATGCAACTGTAGGTGTTCTATAACGGGTTGGATGCGAATGCACGATCTGGGTTAGATGGAGTAGTAGTAGGAGCCTTTATGAACAAAAACGTACAAGAATGCATATGAAATCATTGAGAACATGGCATTAAACTCCTTTCAGTGGCTTATCAAACGATTTAATATGGCAAGAAACCCGCTATGGTTAAAGCTATCTAGGAGGATGACAAGTATCAACAGTTAGTGGATAGATTCAACCATCTCGAATCTGCTTCTAAATCATCTATGAATGGGGGAGACAAACCGCTCTTCCACTATTTCAACAATCTTTCCAAGGATATAAATTACATAGGGAATAGGGGTGGAAACCCTTATTTGAATACTTATAATCATGGTTAGAGAGATCACCTGAATTTCAGATGGGCAGAGAACCAAGGAGTAGGTAATAGTTCAAATCAAGTTAAAAATACTAATTATCAACCTCTTTATTTGCAAAAACCCCAGGACAAGGCCAACCCAAGTGACTATACTGCATGTGGTCAACGTTTGGATAGAATTGAGGGAGAAATGCAGTCAATGAGAACAGATGTTAAGCAAGTGTAGTTTGAGTGCACCAACTCAACAAGAACATTGAATAAGCTCGAGTATCAAATGAGCCAATTGATAAGCATGATGGATGACATCAAAAGAAAAATTGGCATAGGTATTCCTAGTAATACAGAAGATAATCCACGGAGGGAAGGTAAGGAGCACGCGAAGACAATAGCACTTCGATCGAGCAAAGTATTGAGTAGCCTAGAAAACCCTACTTCGGTGGTAATTATTGAGAATATTGATAACCCTCAAGAGGTATCCCTAAAAGTTGAAGATGAACCGATGCCAGAAGAGGTAATGACCCCGGCAGCTGAACTAGAAAGGGAAACACCTCAAGATGCCGAAATCACTAGGATCCTGTTCCTTTCGAGACTTGAAGAAAAACAAAAGCGGGATGGGGATGGATTTGTAAGTTTCCTAAACTTGTTTAAAACATTAAATGTTAACCTACCTTTAATTGAGTTAATTGAGAAGGTTCCTAAGTACGCCAAGTTTTTAAAGGAGATGGTGGCGAGGCGTAAGAAAATTAAGGTAGGCGAACAAGTTAACTAAGTGCTTTTTGTAGTGTGATTATTTTGAGACAGGTACGTTGAAAATTGAAAGACGTGGGGAATTTTACTCTTCCCATAGAGATAAGAAGCATTCATTTTAATAGAGCTATAAGTGATTTAGGAGTTAGAATTAATTTAATGCGTTTATCAATTTTTGAAAAACTTGGGTTGGAAGATCTTAAAACTACTCAAATAACATTACAGTTGGCTAATAGGTCTTCAATACATCCAAAAGGGGTATTGGAAGATGTTTTAGTCAAGGTACGAAGTTTCATTATCCCAACATATTTTGTGGTGTTTAATTTTGAAGAAGATCGTGAGATAACGATCTTATTTGGAAGACCCTTTTTGTCTACTTCTATCATTGATTTAGAAAAGAATGATTTGACCATGATAATCAATGGTGAGACAGAAATATTTAAATACGACTATCAATCAAGCGAAGAGAAATGTCAGAGGAAGTTAGGAGAACAGTGTAAACAATTATATGTTTCTAACATTCCCAAATCAAGAGACACAATTCCTCTTATGCCTAAGAAAGAATAAATAGGTTCAAGGAAAAGGACAAGCGGGAGGTGGAATGACACAACGGATGATGGACTAATACTAATAGAAAAAGAACATCGTCCACCTGTAAACTGACAATACTGCTGGATGAATCTGGCAGTAAAAGTTAAAATTATTTGAATTGCTTAATGTTTGTAAATTATTATATATTTAACTAACCCCATAGTTTAGATTCTCACTTTTATTTGATACATGTTTATTTTTAGACCAAGACATCCCCAAGATAGAAATTTGGGCTGAAACAAAGTTGGCATCGTAACAGGACAACCCTGTGTCGCGACAAGACATGTAGAATACAAAAATTAACGAAAAGCACATCAATGTTGCGACATGACACCATCAAGTTGTGACATCACAGATAGTTTCCCCAAGATCTCCAAACTAATGGATGTGTCGTGACACGGAACCCCTGTGTCGTGACATCATTGTAATTTTCTGCAGGGTTGACCCGACCCATTTGCGCAACCCGACGGCTTAAACACCAAATCTACCTAATTTTAAACCCCTAAAACATTTTGTTTTTAAACTAAAACCATATTAACCCCTATTTAACCATCTTATTTTTTCTTTTAATCTCTCACAACCTTAAAACCCTAAAAACACACCTTTTTTCCTCTTTTTTTATTTGTCTAGAAGAGTTGCTTCTCTCAAATTCTCTTGGTTCAAATGGAAGCATAGCGAAGAATGACAAAAAAGACGAAAATATGACAAGGAATACAATGATCCATACAAGGTCAAGGGTTCCTATATTAAAGTTTACTATCCTATTGAATATTGCTTGATTTGTTTCTTAGTTAAACATGCCTTCTAGAAAAGTTAGACGAACCAAGGAACTTGAACCATTGACGGTTACAAACCCCTCTAATTTCACAAACTCAGATATTGGAAAATATTTTACTAAACTACAAGGAAAAACTTTTATCTAAGAAAGGGGATTTGATCCATCAATGATTTTGTGTAAGGAATAATGACCCTTGGTTAGATATCATAGGTAGGAGCATTTCTGGACAATCCATAAAGATAGTGTTGTGTTCCCTGTTGTTCAAGAATTTTATGGCTCTTTATGGGACCAAGAGTGTAAAAATAATGAAGGCCATATATGGGAATCGGTACTTGTGTGAACGAAAGAAGTGCAAGTAACCGATCGAATTATTTATGACTTTTATAATGCTCCATACTAAGAAAATGATTTCATTAATAAAACTGATTTAGAATATTTCTAAGACATAGATATGGATAATATTATAAAATTTTAACTGAAGGGAAGAGTGAATAGAAATATCGCTCAGGTACCAATATCCCAGTATCCTTTCATCAAGCTATTATGTTTCATGAGGCTAAGATGTAGATTCAATTTGTGTGCACACAAATCGTACTTGCTTTAAATGTTTCTAACGTTAATACTTTTAGAGCAGTTTTACTCTATGTTATTTTTCAAAAAAAAAAGAAAGAAAAAGGTTTGTATTGGAAAAAAAATCCACCAGAACATGAGAAGATGCATTAGCGGCTAGAGAGTGGGAGTTTTCTTTCCCCATATAGTGACAACCTTATGTAAAAAGGCAGGTGTACCTATGAAAACTACTGAGTAGTTGCTAAAACCTTCCCAAAGTATCATCGAAGATATCTTGTTCCAACAATACATTGAGCTGTGAGCCAAATAGATAAAATATTAGGCAACAGTAAGAAGCGACAACTACACCAACTTCATTACAAAGGCTGGCACAAGCTCAAAAGGAAGTTGGTGAGACTAGTCTTCCAAAGTTAGATTGCATGATTCAGTGGATACAAGAACCAAGACCAACTTCTTAGGAATTTGCTAGGCAAAACAACATTTGGGTCCCCAACTATACACCTAATATGTTTGGGCCAAAAAATCTAGAACAAGAAGAAGAGGTACATGAAAGCGAAGAGGAAGGTGAGGATGAGGAGGACGTCTGAAGCGAAGAGATGGATTTTGAGGAAGAAAATTGAACAAATCTTAATTCTATTTTTTAAAGACTTGTATTAATTTTTGGATGCTTTTGATTTAGACTCTGTAGGACTAGGAGTAATAGTAGATTTTTAGTTATATTGCATTTTGTGTAAGTTTTCTATGTAGGAACCCAACATAAAGGAGACATAAACAATTCGAGTTTTACATGATCAAAGGAGGAAGCACCCACCATTAGGAGTTATAGCAACCATAACCAATCGGGTAACTTCTTTCCTTATCTGTTTAAGGGATACACATAGAGAACAATGTGTCAACTAATGTGTCAACAATGTGCCAAACTGTACCAAGTGATATAGAAAATACAAGGAAACAAGCATGCTAGTATGAATGATAAATGGTTGAATTTGAGTTTGTTTGATTGACAAAATTTGTGCATATTGAGATATTAGGGATGACCTAAGGTATTGTTTCGAACACATCCAGAGCCAAAAAGCCAACCTATTAATGTTCATCTTTAGTACTAATTTTTGAGCCTATTGACACTTATTAATGAACCTTATTACAAACCTCAAGCCTAAAAATGTTAATTTGTATTTGCCCTTTTTCTTTGGTCCTGTACTACACGATTATAGGCGTTTGGCCATACGTATTGAGGGTTAAGTAGATACATTAAGGCAGAGTTTATAAAAATAGAGTGAAATAGGAATGATTAGAGTGATATGGGAACTATAGGTCGTCCTAAAAAGTACAAAATAAAATAAATCCAAAAAACAAAAAACAAAAGTAACACGAGTAGAAAAAGTTCTCAAAAAATGAAAAGCATTCTTGAGTGAGATGGGCTAAAAAAGAAAGTCGCAAAGTCACAAAAGAAAGAGAAACTCATTCGTTAGTGCAAAGAAACTCGTAGGGTAACCGTAGTTACTATGTCATGCTATGATTTCCTATACATGGAGAGATAAGGAATATGAAAGAAGAAGAAATAATGTGTTGAGCGATTAAGGGTCATTAAGGGGGGAAGAATAGGGATCAATACAATGTGCCAAACTATTTTCGTTTTTGTAACCCTTTTGATGCTTACTATTTTTGAATTCCATACCTGTCTTAAGCCGCAGAACGTTACAAGCCGAAAAATCCTATGTGAACTAAATATCATTATACATGAATGAACATCATACTAAACATATGCATAAATGACTATTTGTATTTTTCTCGGATAATCAAAGTACTTGTATGATTGTTTATGGACCCCTATAGGTGAGACCCTTAAAGCTTGTATGTTTTGTAACATACTGAACTTGGATGTTTTTGATAAAAAGTGGTAAGTTAATTATTTATCATGTTAAAGTTGTTAGTAAGCATAAAATGCCTAAGTCATATGCTCCGAAGGCAATACCTGTATCATATTTGCTCAAGGGTCGTCATTTTTATTGCTTGGGGACAAGCAATGACCTAAGTGTGGGCGAGTTTGATTTGTCTTAATTCGGTGTAGTAGATTAAACTAGTTTTCACATTTAAAGAGATTTAATACAAGCATTTTTGTGATGCTTTAGTTAATTTTTCTTAGTTTTATTTATATTCAATAAAATGTGCAAATTGAGTTTTTCATTGACCTTAAGGGCCGAATGAGGCCTAAGGGTGAGCTAATATACTTTGAGGGTGTGCAGGAAACCATTAGAAGGTGCACTAAACAGATACTAGTGGCTAAGTCACAACAAGGATGACTCGATGTCGCAACATAGGGAGCAGAATGCTCAAGACTTCCTTCGATGTCGTGGCACAGACTGAGGGTTTCGCGATATACCCCTGAAGATAGCTAAAGAGGAGTTTACTGATTGCTATGTCACGACACAGGTCTTGGTGTGTCACGATATTGACTTTTTGACGAAAATTAAACACAAAGTAGGGGCATTTGGGTATGCACAATCAAACTTAAAGCTCGGGAATGTAACGACCAACTGAAGGCTATAAATTGGTTCATTTGTCACTTGTTTTGGACACCATTCCTTTAGCCTAGATTGTCTGTGTAGTATTTTCTTTCATTTTTAGGTTTTAGATTTATTTTAGTTGTTCTTGTTGATTTCAAGATATCTAAATTGTGGAAGCATTTAAACTTTATGGATTCGCCATTAATGTAACACCCCTAACTTGTATCCGTCGTAGGATTAAAGTTACAGAGCATTACCGTACAATTAAAAAATTTAAACAATATTTCATTCGCTAATATAAACATATCATATGTCAATCATTAATGCAGATTCTGTCCCTAAATCGATCCCTTGAGGCCTTAGAAATACCTTAGAAACGATTCGGACTAAATTGAAAACATATGAAAAGTCCAAGAAAAGTTCACAAAAATTTGGAAACAAGCATCACATGGCCGTGTCGCAAGCCGTGTGGAACCTGCACCTAAAACAATAATGATGCATGATCATGTAAGGTGGTTGTGTGTGGCACACGGTCGTGTGACAGGCCATGTTTTAGGCCGTGTGTCCTAAAATGTGTCTTCAAACTCAAGTTTACCAAATTGAACTTACTTGGGCCACAAGCATACCATTTACTAACCATTAAACCTATTCAAAACACACTCGAACACTCCTAAAACATGCCAAAACACCCACATCTCATTCAAATCTAAACACCAATCAAATGTACCCTCATTAGTACCCTAATTTATATACTAAAACAATTCAACTCAAAGCCATAAGTTCATACCTTAAACATACATCAACCGCACACTATTTAGCCACTTCACTCATATGTCAATGAACCACAAACCAACTGCATTCACATAGCATTTAAAAGTGACCAAAACATACATTTACATAAACAATTACAAGTCAAAATCAAAGCATATAGACAAATACTCTTACACATCACATTGGCAAAATAACATAAAAACTCTTATTACATGCCATTTATAACCAATAACCAAAACAACCAAAAACTACCAAAATGAAGAACAGATAGTTTGATTGAGCTCCAAAAAGATTCCAACTGGTCGAGCTTCCGACGATCTACAAAAACAAGGAAAAACAACTAAGTAAGCAACTAATGCTTAGTAAGCTCGTATAAAGAAAACTTATTATTGAACATTTTAAGTTAAACAACCGAACTTAATTTCATTATTTCATAAGCCAACTTTCCTTTCCTATACACAGCACCTCATAAGGTTAGTTGGTGTAACATTGCATATAAAATTCCAATCAAAACATGGCATAAAACATATCTAACATTTCACTTTCATAATTCACCACTCATACATGTATACTAAACCATCTTTTCCTTTCAATTACACATTTCATCATAATCCATATCATTACTCAAAAATCATAGTTCATTTCATGCAATCACATACCCTTTAAAGCTTTATTTACCCGTTGAACCAAATGAAACAACCTTTAATACTCGAAAAATATCCATATAACCATTTCATTCTCTAAACACACCACAATCATAACTAGATAACATATTTATAGACATATGAAGCATATAATTACACCAAGGCATTAATATTCATTATCAAACTATACTAACCAAACATATGATTAAATATACACCATGGCTCAAACCAAAGCAATCCATGCTTCCATACATGTACATATATACAAAAACTTATCATTATACATAAATCTAACTCAAAGAGTAATTTAACATTTAAACGTAAAATTTCATGGCCCATTGAACTATAGCAAATTGACTCGGATACTCGGTTTTCCCCAAAAACACACCAAAAAGCATCAAAATGCCAACAGAGGCGCTGTAATGCAAATACAGAGGCACTGAAGTGCGAATAGAGACACCGAAGTGCGATCCCGTACAAGCGCGCGTACTAACCTTATTGGCATGTCAATCGTATCCTAACTATTTACTATGTTCAAACGAGCATTATAATTAAATTCATAATATTAAAAAATCAACCATTTAGAGGCACTTCTTATTTCTGTACACATACTATAAATCTGTTACATTCATTTTCCATTTGCACTTAATTACATCATTTAATAATTTACAAGTAAACAATGAAATTTCATATTTATTACAATTAGCTAGTAATTAATATACATAATCATAAAGAAATATACATATATATATTGTTACACTACGAACTTACCTTGACAAATACAGTTGTAGAAACGAAGCCAACGACTCAAGCAATACTTTATCTTTTCCACGGTTTAAATTCAATTGACCCGTTTCTTTGTCTAAATAAAAAAATTTCATTCAATTAAATAATTAAAATAGAATAAAATACTGAGATTCATATATTTGAACCTTAATCGTCATTTTACTTTTTATTCAATTTAGTCCCTAAACCCGAAACTTTCTAAAATTCCACAATTAACCCCAACACTCTAAACCGATTTTACCAGTATCTCAAAACATTCCCTAAACACATAGAAATTATAGTATTCTTATGCTAAAATTTAATTATTTTCATATTAGTCCCTAAACTCAAAACTAACAAAATTTCTTTTACAAAATAGTTTTAATCAGCAACCAAGCATATCAATTTATTATCAAATTTCAAAGACATTACAAATTCATCATTGGAAATTTTTAAAATCTTTAAGATTTTTAAAAACAAATGTATGAGTTAGCTGAATTTAGTTGAGATCGGATGTATGAGTTAGCTGAATTTAGTTGGAATGATCTCAAAAATATAAAAATAAAGAAAAATGGAGTAAAAATGCAGTTACATGCAAAAATTTAGTGTTAGCCGATCCTTGAAGCTAAAAACTGAAGGTTTCTTGTTTGGTTTTTTTGGTGGAACACCAAAATAAAGATCATGATACCCATTTTTTTAATGTTTTACTTATTATTATAATTATAATTATTTTTAATTTTAATTTAATGAATAAAGTGTACTAAAATCCTTACTAACCATCCACTTTGAATTATTATGGTCTAAATACCATATAAGTCCTCCCACTTTCACTAATTAAGCCATTAAATCATTAAAATTTAATAGTGATTAAATTTTATAACTTTTACGATTTAGTCCTTTTCAATTAATTAACTATCCAAACATTAAAATTTCTAAACTGAACCTTCACATGCCAAAATAATAACTTTGTAAATATTTAATAAAAATATTTATGAGATCGGTTTATAGAAATGAGATTTCGATACCTTATTTTCTAAAACCACTTGACTTTAGGAACATACCACTTGAACCTAATTATTCGTTCAATTAAAAGAATTATTAAATCAAAATTTAAAATTTTAACATAATTCTATATTTGAATCGTAAATATTAAATAATAACATTTATGGACTAATTCTTCATATTTGTGGTCCTGAATCCATTGTTTTCGACACCACTGAAAAACGGGTTGTTACAAGAGGCCTTAAAAGCTCTTTTCAGTGTTTCCACCAGTCAAGTTGATGCACATACTCTGGCGCCAATTGAATTTTCAAGTCGTGACGCAAGTCATTATCCTCTTCTTCAACATTTAGTTCGTCCTTGTCTGGCGTAGAGAGTGCTTGACATTCTTCTATGCTATCGGTTTTGATAGACTCAATACCTCTGATATCTGAAAATGGCTCCAATTCGTAATCATCTTGTGTGGAGACTTCACATTTTTTCTTGGAACAGAGTCGTTCTTAGTATGGTGGGTCCTTGAATCATTTCCACTTCCTGACTCTCTAATCTTCTGAACATGTCATTGGATTTATTATTATCAGAAGCTCGATTATCCTTGGAAAAGGAATCAGTGATGCTAACATTCTTAATGAGGACTGCTATCTCTTACTGTTCTAGTCCAAATACTTCCCCAAAAATTACATGGAATTTTGCCTTACTGCCTACATCTAACCCAGCATAAAAACATTGCAATTATGCTGCTCTCTCTACTCTATTCCGATGAAGCTTCTTAAAACCTTTTTAAACATTTCCCATACTTTCCCTAAAGTTTCAATCTCTTTTTGTTGAAACTCAAACAACTCTTCAAAAGCATCAAATACAGTCGCAATGGGCATAATCTTCTTCATGAACAATCGAAGAAATTCTTCTTATGTAGCGATAGTATCAGGAGGCAACATATCCAACCATTCCTTCTCTTTCCCTCCAAGAGTAAAGGGAATCAACAAGAGCCTAATACTGTCAGAATATACCCCTTTATAGCTTACGGTACTACATGTGTTCAAACTTGAAAAGAAAGTTCACTAGATGTACTTTGTCATTTCCATGAAATTGAATATTAGTCACAATCCACGAAATAATAGATGAATTAATCTCAAAATAAAGAACCTCAACATTAGGTGTCGTTATCCTAGGTCTTAACCATCTCCGTCATGCAACATAGTATCAAGTAAGGAGGCCATGAGTGATGATATATTCTAGTTTCGGCTCAAACAAGAAGACATTGTTACCAGTTCGAGTCATGCAATGTTCCTACAAGCATGATAGATTGAAAAGATGAATAGAACAAAAATAAATTGAAAATAAAGTTGTATCTATAAATCCTACTTATTTATACCTAAAAGCGTACACTAAAAATTACTCAATGTTATAGCGTCTTCCCAGACAACAGCGCCAACAACTTGACCAGTTGGGCGCATGTGCATTAAAACAAAGAATTTATAAAATAATTTTTAAAGCTTGATTTTACTGCAAGTGTATAGGTCAGTTGTAATATTTATAGTGTTACAATGAAACACAGAAGTATTCCAAGGATCAAACCCAAAGGAAGAGGCGATTGAGCAATAACTAGCATACACAATAGAGGCTAAGTGGCTACTAATGCGATTTTATATTATGGCGATTCATAAAAGATGTGTTTGCAAGAAATGCAAACTAGGGGGACTATCTAGCAAATGACTAATGGGGGTTGGTTGACTTCGAGGTGGTTCACCAAATCACGGACTAGGGATATAAATCGCATAAATTACCAAGTGATTTTATTTTATATTCCGATATCAATTTTACCGACTTAGACGAATTAGGTCTGATTTATCTTTCGATCTTGCCAGATAATCCGGGACTAATGATCGGGTGTGTGACAAATTACCTTTCGGTCTCACTTTATCTTAATATTCCCTTAGGATCGTCACTATCTAAGTTTTTAGTTCTATTCAAATTAGTCCAATTTGTTACGATTTAGTCTTTTATCCAAATATTTTAGTTTATCCATATCTTTATCAACCAACCTCCTTAAGGGTTTAGCTACACATACTCAAAGTTAAGAAAAAAACATATCAATGGAAAAAAAAGAAACCATAAAAGTAAAGTTTGAGAAAAATGTGAAAGTTGAGATTTTTATGCAAGAAAAATTAAATAGCATGAAACCAAAAGCATCTAACAGTGGAATCTATAGTAAGAAATATAAAAAGAACAAGCTTTAACAAGTTTAAAGTAAAATAAACTGAAATACATTACATGAAAGCTTAAAGAGTCTTGAAAGTAAGGTACATGGACTGAAATTGTAAATAAAACTTAGCTATAGTATTAACTAACTTAACTAATATAAGAACAACAAGAACAAGAAGTAAATGCAGAAAAATAAACTCTAATATAAGGTAGAAGAAGATAAAAAATAAAAAACCTAGAAAAGTGTAGAGAAAAACTAAAGAAAACCTAGAGAAAACTAAACCTAAAACTAAGCTAACGTGTCTTTAACCTCCTCAGAAATTTTTGGTTGTTTTGAAGGGTGTTCTGATGACTTTTTGATGCCAAAATTTCCCCTACACGGGACTTGTGTGATTGGTGGGTCGGGTAGACAAAGGGTGCCCTTTTTTGTCTAAGTTTGTCCCTTTGACGAAGGCGATATCGTGATATCTCGGTAGTATTAAACTTAGGGGTCTTCCTTGAGAAGTGGATATTGTGATACCCAAGGAGGATGTCTTAATACCATTGAAAGGTCTCATTGGTCTTCTATATTGGCAGAGGTATCGCGATTCCAAAGGTTGGATATCACAATACGCTTGCCCTAAATGTTGTTCTTGGTTGTTTACAACCTCCAAAATGTCCCTACATCACTCAAACACATGGTAGACCTCCCAATGGCACTATCGACCAATTTGGGTAAAAAATAGACAAAAATGAGAGATTTTCACTTATTACCCAAAAAATATAAAAATACAAAAATAACAAACAACTAAGCTAAAAACTCTATTTTGCTCGAGAAAAAGCTCCTTAAGTGTGTCGAAAAAGCCTAATTTTCCATATCGATTTGTGGTAGATCACTATGACATGCCACAGATCTTTAATTTAAGCAAATAATAAACATGGTTAACCTCTATTATTCAAACATTACAAGGAGAAGAAAACCACATTGACAAGAAAGAGCTCTCCAAGTTACAACGCAAGGCCGCGAGGTACGACGTTATTACGTATATCTCGAATGCCTGTTAATTATTAAACTATTCCATCTTTGGTTTATTAAAACAATTTTTTTTATTATACAACTATTAGGTATACCCTTTTTGATGGTGTACTTTATAGAAATGGGTATTCCCAACCATTGCTGCGATGTTTAGCACCCTCAAAAGCTGAATATGTGATGAGAGAGATTCATGAAGGAATTTGTGGTGACCACTTGGGTGGTAGGCTCCTAGTACAAAAATTTTTCAGACAAGGATACTATCGGCCAATTGTGCAAAAGGATGCATACCACATGGTTCACACTTGCGATTCTTGTCAGAGATATGCTCAAGTGCAGCAATCACCAGCAAAACTTTTGCAAATTATGTCAAGCCTTTGGCCATTTTCAACTTAGGGAATTGATATTCTAGGTTCATTTCCAATAGCTAAAACACAGAAGAATTTTATATTAGTTGTTGTAGATTATTTTACTAAATGGATAGAAGTCGAAGCCTTAGTTACAATTACAGAAAAAAATGGAATCCTTTCTTTGGAAGCCTATTGTGTGTAGATTTGGCATCACACGCCTAACTATAGCAGATAATGGAACATAATTTCAAGGGAAATTTAAAAACTTTTGCAAAGAGTTACAAATTGCTCTAGCTCAAACTTTTGTCAATACCTCCTAAACAAATGGTCAAGTAGAGGTCATGAATAAGAAAATTCTAACAACTTTGAAAAAGAAGATCGATGATGCCAAAAATGCTTGGTTAGAGGAGTTGTTAGGAATTGTTTGGGCTTCACGAACCTCGCCTCACAAAATAATTGGGAGACTATGTTCTCACTTGTTTATGGAGAGGAGGCAGTGGTTCCTGCTGAAATAGGTATGCGCTTACAGAAAAAATTTCTTTTTGATGAAAATGCTAACCAAGAGGCCATGAGAATTAACCTGGATCTTATTGATGAAGTTAGAGAAACAATAGAAGTTAAAGCTATTACACGAAATCAACAAGTGTCTTGTTATTATAATTCTAAAGTTAAAAACAAATAGTTTCAGGTGGGTGATCTTGTTTTGAGAAATGCTAAATCTAGCCTTCTCGCGTCGCAATAAGGAAAGATGGCTCCAAACTGGGAAGGACCCTACAAGTAATAGAAAAGATAGATTATAGAGCCTACAAACTAGCAAAAATGGGGCCCCCTATTTTACCACGAACGTGGAATGCTCGCCATTTGAAGAAATATTATGTATGAATAATTTCTTTTCTTCAATAAAGAAGTATTATTTGCAAATGTTCATGTATAAGTTTATTCAAGTTAGTTGATTTAAGATCGCAACCCCCAAACAGCTCATTAACCTACATTCATAGTTGGAATTATAAAGGTTAGCTGATTTAAGATCGCAACCTAAGTTTATTGAGTTAGCTGATTTAAGATCGCAACTCCTAAACAGCTCGCTAACCTATGTTCACAGCTAACATATATCCAATCGGTCTCTCTGCTAGCTCATTGAAATCAGAAATAAATTGCATATACAATCAAATGAACAAAAATTAATGAAAATGATAAAATTAGAAAAATAGGTCACATTCGAAAATGAATGTGTTTTCTCACTAAATATGAAAATGACTTGAGAATTAATTTAAGTTTTTCAAATTATTGTTTAATCAAATAATTGAAGTTAAAAAATATAATTAAATTAATTGGTCATTGTGAATCTATTGAATATGAAAATTAAATATATTTTCTCATAGATTTTTTTACAGTAAAGTTGTCATGACTTTAACGAAATTAGAATTGGGTTTAGAAAATTATTTAATTAAAAATTTAATTTATCTAATTAAATTAATTTATAAATAATATTTATTTTGGGAAATAGAATGAAGCCTAAAGGTGAGCTAACATACTTAGTTAGTGTGTAGGAGACCATGCAAGGGAATAAGAACTCAATACTGGTCATTGTGTTGTAACACGGGAAGTTCGAGGTGGCAACATAGGGAGCAGAATGCAAGAATTGTCATACTGCCATTGGTGTTGTGACACTGACCCTGTACGGGAGATAATTATGAGCTAGGGGCGTTTGGTTTGCACAGTCAAAAGTTAAACATGAGAGCCTAGGGTTGAGGATGACGACAACCTTAACTCTATAAATAGGCTCCAAAACACTTGTTAAAGGAAAGCTTTTGATATTCTAAGTTTTTCTTTGTAATTTAGTTTTTAGTTTTTTTCTTTCCCTTAGGGTTTAGATTTCTTTTTAGTTCTTTTCATTCGTGTTCTTCAGAGAACTTGATTTGTAGACGCGATCAGATGTTTGAGGATTTTTGCGCTTCATCAATCAAATATAATAAAGATTCTCTAAACTCTATTCTTGATTTATTTTTCATGCATATATTTATCATCAAGTTTACTATGTTTATGGATTCCATGAAGAACTAATCCTCTTATGGGGGATTGATGAGTGGAGGTGTGATTGATTAATTGTTATGTAGGGATTTCTTAGTGGATCAACTGTGCAGGAGAGGAAGAATTTAAACCTAGGCTTGACGACTCTAGGAAGTCATTTAGGTAGGAATTAACCCAAAATTGGTATGACCTATTTGTGAACACCTTAGCTCCGAACTGGTCTGAACTGTGTGGTCGAGAGATAAGTAGTTCTTGTTGACTCGTTAGTTTAGTAGAAGATCGAGAGATCCTTCTAGGGTAACGACTAGTTGATTAAATAGAAACTAGAAATAGGAATTAGTTAAGATCATCAAAGCAAGCTAATCACTCATGTCTTCATTTGATTGAGTTTAGAAATTAGTTTTCTGAAGTCCTTTTTATTTATTTATGCAGTTTTTAATTCTTTATTTATAAAAACCCCCAAAAGCTTTCCTTTATGTTTTATCGAAATATAATTTATTTAAACTACTAATTAATTCTATTTGCGTTTAGGTTAACTTTAATTTAGTACTCATCTCCCTTGGGTAGCATCCTCGGAGTACTCACCTATTTTATTGTAAAACTATATTATAACCTAACTCGTATACTTGCGGACACCGCCTTAAATCTATATCCTCAATTGCAGTATTCACACTCTGGAAATTAGTATGTTCGGAGGCGGTCAACTAGGATCTGTCTCGCTCAAAGCAAAGATACTTTTCGGGAAAAAATTACTACTATAAATATTACAAACCGACTAGATTTTCAAAATTTTAATTTTTCACTGTGACAAAAAACTGTTTTTAAACCATATTTTTCCAATAGCAAATATATCATATTAAGAAAACTGAATGCATTACAATTGTTTATCATGATGTTGTCATGAATCTTGAGTTATTGTTGAATTGGCTTGTGACTCTAACGATCAATCAACAACATTATAAATACTAAAAATTCTATTACACGCATATAATATATGAAAATATGTATTTAAAGCATAGATGTTAGTTTAATAATAACTTACAACAATATATTATTTTATTTAAATATAAAATTTATATAAATTGTTATTATTTTTACTCATATCACGCATGTAACGAATTTTAGTTGGTGTTGAAAAGGAAAAGAGATGAAAAAGATACTGGGAATCTTAAAATATGCCATAAGTTTTTGTACTTTTTAAAAGTTTAGAATTTAGTCTTTATACTTTTATTTTTAAAAATTTAGTCATTTTAATTTTCAGATTTTAAAATTCAAGTCCAACTGTTAACATTGTTAAATTTTTTGTTAAATTCAAGTTAATTACAATATTATTTTCTTAATTACATGGCTATCAAGTAGATATTTTTTTATAATATTAATTGAACCAATTGGATCACTAATTTTCAGTTCCATAGGTCAATCCAATCCAATTCTAACAATGATGCTCAGAGCTGAAGTTGGCACTTAAAACATGAGATTATGTTCACGTTATGTGGTAATCATATTTTGTTTAATTAAAGTAAACTATCTTATTAGTCATTCGAAATAAGAGTCATTCTTATTTTAATAGTCACCGTGGTTAAAAGAAATCGATTAAATTCATCGCTTCATTGTTAAACCCATCATACAATTCTTTTCATTCTTTTTTTATTTTTTATTTTTTTTCCTTCTCCTTTTTCCTTTTTTTTTTCTCTCTCCTTTCCTTTTCCTCATCTTCTTCTTTACTGGGCTCTTCTTAACTGCTACACTTGGGAGTCTTTGGTTGGAAAAGCCACCAAATGGTCCGTCCTTGCTCTTTTTATCTAACAATTCAGATATTCTTGAAAGCCACCAGAAAATTACAAAATTATCAAGATAGGTTTGAACTTCTCTTATCTCATCTACTACTTTCAGCATTCGATCACTTTAAATTTAAGATATGTGATTCTATTTAATTGAATACACCTCATCACCATTTGAATTTTGAATGGAATCCCAAAACTTCAAACTTGAACTCAAATAAAATACGCCATCTTTTTTTTTTCTTCTTTTCCCTTTCTTTTAAATGTTGATTTTATTCTCTGTTTGCAGGTTCAGTTCAGCTTCTTTGAACAAGAGGAAGCAATTTTTTTTTTTTACTATGCTAGCTGTATTTTTTGGTTGCATTTTTATTTTATTTATTGGTTGAGTTTTTACTATGTAAGGTTGCAGGTAGAAAATTAAATTTTTAGAAGTTCACAAAGTTAAAACATCAACCCCATACTTCCTTTGTAATTTTCTCCACCATTCGACTATTTAATTATCTTTTTAATTATCGATAATCGTTTCTACGTTTTCTCATGTACTTTTCTTTATCCAATAATAGTATATATTCTTGTTATCTTAACAATAATTATTAATTAATTTTTATATTATTTTTAATTTACTTATATTTAAGCATTTTATTATGAAATTAAAGTAATATCCCTAGTTTAAAATTATGTTCAATATTTTTATGATAAAATTTTTATTTTTTCCATAATCTTATATCATTTTTAAATTAAAAAAATACAAATTACAAATCCAAAGATCAAAGACATGTTCAATAATATTAAAATATAAGTAGATTATCACTCCACCTATATTCATTATTGAATAAGTTTCAAAAGAAAATATTTTTAACATAAAATTTTATTTTATCTACATCATGGGTGTGATATATTTAATTTTAATAATTTATGTTAAATAGATTTTGGTAAACCTTTGTGCTTTGTTGATATATATATTGTTTTATATTTCAATTATCAAAGTTAATAGGTAAATAAACATGAAGATTAGGGTTTCATTTATGGGATATAAAGTGTATTTCAAAAGTAAAAAACCCCCGAACCCTATAATATTGCCATCAAGTTGGGAAACTAGATTATGAGTTTCACTTCTGTTGTTGAAATATGATTCCCAGGGCAGGCTACGGTACAAGAATGCATATGGCATTGTCATTCGTAATAAGCATGTCTAAGTGAAAATATAAAATAGTATCAAGTAATAAGGGAGAATATGCAAGAATAATAATCGAACATGTTGACTATAACTCCTATTTCAGTCAAATTTAAGAAATAATCTTTCAGTTAAACTCTGTTTATTTGTTTAAATCAAACTCTGATTAGTCTAGATTATTTTATTATTGTTTGACCTATGAATTTAATCTATAAATTGGCTCTTTTATAACCTTAGAAAATACACCCATTAGAGATTAGAACTCATAACACATTTAGACAATTTTGTATTTACGTTTTGAAGGTTCTTTGTTTTCGGGTTTTCAGGGTTAAGTTTTTATCTCCATATTTTGTACTATTCGTTCTTTTGCCATTATAGTAAAATTATCTTTTCCCGTGGTTTTTATCCTCTTTGGAGGGGTTTTCCCACGTTAAATTTGTATGTTCAATTTCTCAATTTATTCTACTATTTTTTTTACTTGTTGCTTAATCAGGTCGATTCCAACAAGTGGCATCAAGTGGTATCAGAGCTAGTTCAATTTTCATAGATAAGCCCGTTCAGAGATGGTAGCAATTGAAATTGAGAAATTCGATGGTGAGACAAATTTCAATTTGTGACAAGTTTGGATTATGACAATTCTAATTCAAACTGGCTTGAAAAAGGTTGTTATCGGGAAAAAGCTTGAGAATATAAATCAAACAGAATGAGAAGAGCTTGATGAAAAGGCCTTATCTACAATCAAGTTATGCCTCGCGAATACTGTATTGTAGGAGGTATTGATAGAGAAAACCTCATCCGCCTTGTGGAAAAGGTTAGAAACTCTTTATGCGACTAAGTCTCTGGCTAACCGTTTAGTGTTGAAACAACGTCTATTTACGTTTAGCATGAACGGATGTGGGCTTCTTAGAGATCACATCAGTCAATTTATTACTCTTTTAAATTATTTAAAGAATGTTGAGGTTCATATTGACGATGAAGATCAAGCTATGCTATTATTGTGCTATTTACCCCCTTCATACAAGTCTTTTAGGGAGACCCTGATTTATGGCAAAGACAAACTCTCGTTTGAAGATGTGAAGGGTCATTTGTTGAGTAGAGACAAACTCGGCAATGAGTTTGGTTTGGATAGTAAGGCAGACAAGTAAGCTTCCGCTTTGGTAGCATCAAAGAAACGAGACAAAAGGTGTTGCTATTGTAAAAACTTAGGTCACGTTAAAGCAGATTGTTATAAACTGCGAAATAAAAGAGTTACTGAGAGTAACAAGGAAGATGTAGCTGGTGCTAATTTGGCCAATAAAAGTAGTGATGATTTCTTGTTAGTGTCAACGAGCGATAACTCCAAGCTTACGTCCTAGTGGATCCTAGATTCGAGATGTTCTTTCTACATGTGTCGCAATAGAGAATGGTTCTCCACGTACAGTTTGGTTGAAGGTGAAGTTGTGCACATGGGAAATAATTCATCTAGTAAGGTAATTGGTATTAGTACTTTTAAAATTAGGATACACGATAGGACGATTAGGACACTATCAGATGTCAGGTATGTACCTGATTTACAAAACAATCTCATCTCTTTGAGTATTTTAGACTTGAAAGGATGTAAAATCAACATCGAGTCAAGCGGCATTAAAGTATCTCTTAGAGCTCTCGTTTTGTTAAAAGGTAAAAATACTGGTTGTCTTTATATTCTGGAAGGTTCTACAGTGACAGGTGAAATCGGACGTCCTTCGTCCGTTAAGGAGTTGAAGTCAACTTGTTTGGAGCGGAAGTAACTTGGTCATAGGAGGGAAAAATGTATGACCGTTTCGTTGAAGAGAGGTTCTCTTTTGGATGCAGGTTTTGAAAAGTTAGGGCAACGTGTTCATGAAAATCAAACCCGGGTTAATTTTGATTTGGCAGTGTACAAGCCGAAGGCTAGAAGTCTTCTAGTTTCAAAGCACATATTCGACTCAGTTAATTCCCTGCATAGTTCAAGATAGGCTCGTGGCGAGCTTTGGCAAAGATGGCGTTGTGGAAATATGAGTCAAGGTGGAGATTTGTTGAGTATGACTTCTATTTCAGTCAAATTTGAGAAATAATATTTTATTTAAACTCTGTTTATTATTATTTGACCTATGAATTTAGCCTATAAATAGGCTCTTTTACAACCTTAGAAAATACACCCATTAGAGATTAGAACTCATAACACATTTAGAGAATTTTATGTTTACATTTTGAGGGTTCTTTATTTTCGGGTTTTTAGGGTTTAGTTTTTATCTCCATCTTTTCTACTTTTCGTTCTTTTGCCATTATAGTAAAATTATATTTTCCCGTGATTTTTATCCTCTTTGGAGGGGTTTTTCCACGTTAAATTTGTGTGTTCAATTTCTCAATTTATTCCGCTATTTTTTACTTGTTGCTTAATCAGGTTGATTCCAATAGAACAGATCCAACATAAAATCAAATTGAAGGTCGTTAAACTCATCCATTGTTGTTCACTAGGATAGGATTTGTTTTATAGTTGAGATGTATGGATAAAATAACTGGTGTACTACATCGGTTAAGATAATTAAGTTACAAAAATCTCAGAAAATACAACAAAGGGTCTCAAAGAATTGTAAGCCCGGAAACTGTTAGAATTATGTGACATGAATCTTTATTTAAATAAAATATAAAGGTAAAATAAAATAAAAGTAAAATCCCTATAGAACTACACTTCTTTTATTTTATTTTAGAATAAGGTTTTTTAAACCTTATTAAACTCCATCTATTTGATATTGATTAGAATAAGGTGTTTCAATCTTACTAAACTCCTATTAGAATATGGTTTCACAAGCCTATAAATAGACATAGTCTACTCTTGTAATCATTTGAATTCGAGACAGTGAATTTTCTTCTCCTCTGCCCGTGGTTTTCTCCCGAAAGTGTTTCCACGTAAAAATCTGCATGTTCCTTATTTTTATTTCTCTTTTCTTTGCGATATATTGTCATTACTGATATTTTATTTTTTTAGAAATTGGCATCAAAGATTCTGAGTTGTTCATCTCAATCATGGTAATGACGTCTTTGAAGTATGAAATTTCATTGTTAGATCACAACACCAGATTCACGTTGTGGCAGATAAAGATATAGACAGTTCTTACACAGATGGACTTAGAAGAAACCCTGCTAGGGGTAGATAAGATGCTTTTGACATTGACGGAGGAAGAGAAGAAGTGCAAGGATCGAAAGGCGTTAACATAGTTACATATGCATTTGTCTAACGAAATTTTACAGGATGTGATGAATGAAAAGCCCGCCGTTGGATTATGGAAGAGACTAGAACAAGTATGTATGTCGAAATCTCTAACAAGCAAGCTGCATATGAAGCAGCGTCTTTATGCTCATCATTTGGAGGAAGGTGCGTCTGTGCACGAACACTTAACAATGTTTAAAGAAATTCTCTGAAACTTGGAGGCCATGGAGGTTCAACATGATAAAGAAGATATAAGATTGATTCTAATTTATTCTTTCCCACTGTCTTATTCAACCTTTAGAGACACAATTTTATATAGCCGCGAGTCTCTCATAGTTGATGAGGTTTATGATTCTTTGACCTCGTATGATAAGATGAAGCATCTTGTTATCAGGGAGAGGGTCTCATTGTTCGTGGGAGACAATATCAGAATGTTGATGATGATCGTGAAAGGATATGTAAAACTAAAGGTAGATCAAAGTCTTCAAACAGAGGTAAAACTTGTAAATTTTGCAAGAAAAAAGGGCACATTAAATCTGAGTGCTATAAGCTACAGAACAAGATCAAAAGGGAGGCTGTGAATCAAAAGGGAAAACAACCAGAAAAATCTAGTGAAGCTGATGTTGTAGAAGATTACAGCGATGGTGAACTTCTAGTCGCTTCTAGCAACAATTTTAAAGTGAGCGAGGAGTAGATCCTTGATTCGGGCTGCACCTTCTACATGAGTCCCAATTGTGATTCATTTATAACTTATGAAACAGTGTCTGAAGGTGTTATTTTGATGAGAAATAACGCTTCGTGTAAAATTGCAGGTGTTGGAATGATTAAAGTTAAGATGTTTAACAGAGTTGTCAGACCACTTAGTGATGTGCGACATGTTCCAGAATTGAAGAGAAATTTAATTTTGTTGAGTACTCTTGATTCAAAAGGGTAAAGATACACAGCTGAAAGTGGGGTTTTGAAGATTTCCAAAGGTTCCCTTGTTGTGATGAAAGGGTTGAGAAAGACTGCCAAGTTATATGTTTTGCAGGGTTCTACTGTTACTGGTGATGCAGCTGTCGCTTCCTTTTCTTTGTCAGATGATAATGTTACTAAAATTTGGCATATGCGCCTAGGGCATATAAGTGAGAATGACATGACAAAATTGAGTAAAAGATGACTTCTTGATAGGCAAGGAATTTGCAAACTGAAGTTTTGTGAACACTGTATTTTTGGGAAATAAAAGAGAGTTCAATTCATCAGAGGAATCCATAACATGAAGGGAACATTAGAGTATATTCATTCTGATCTATAGGGCCCATCCAGAGTGCCTTCGAGAGGTGGAGCTAATTATATGCTAACTTTTATTAATGATTTTTCTAGAAAAGTTTGGGGGTTCTTCCTAAAGCAAAAAAGTAATGTGTTTTCCACATTTAAGTCTTGGAAAAATATGATTGAAAAATAGACAGGAAAACAAATAAAATACCTCCGCACAAACAATGGCTTAGAGTTTTGTTTTGATGAGTTTAATAAACTGTGCAGTCAGAAGGGATCGTGAGACACTTGACAGTTCGTCATACTCCACAGTAAAACGGCATTACAGAACGAATGAACAGAATGATAATGGAGAAGTTTTGATGTATGTTTTCAAATGCCAACTTACCAAAGTCGTTTATGTTTTTTGATCAACCGATCTCCATCCGCTGTCATTGAGAAAAAGACTCCACAAGAGGTATGGTTTGGTAATCCTGCTGACATTATGATTTAAAGATCTTTGGGTGTCCTGCGTATGCTCATGTTGATAATGTAAAATTGGAACCGAGATCCATTAAATGTGTTTTTCTTGGTTATAAAGCTGGTGTAAAAAGTTATAAGTTATGGTGTCCTGAAAATAAAAAAATTGTGATTAGCAGGGATGTTGTTTTTGATGAAACTGTTATGCTACCTAACTTAAAGACTCTTTCAATAAAGAAAATTAAAAGTAGGTGGAGCATAAAATTAATCTAGAATCTACAATAGAGTCGACTCTTCAAGCTAGTACAAAAATTTAGAATAGAGTTGCTTCTTCACCACAATACTCTATCACCAAAAATAGAACTAGAAGAGAAATTAAACCTCCAAAAAAGTATGCTGAGGCTGATCTAGTTGGTTATGCTGTAAATGTGACTAAAGATATAGATGCAAACCAATAGCCATCTAATTATTTTGAGGCGTTAACTGTGAAGACTCAAAAAAAGTGGATGTTTGATATGCAAGAGGAGATGGAATCACTCCATAAAAATAGAACATGGGATCTTGTGAAACTTCCTAAAGGTAAAAAGGTTGGTCATTGTAAATGGGTGTTTAAAAAGAAAGAATGAATTCCAGAAGTTGAAGAACCCATATATAAAACAAGGCTTGTTGCAAAGGGTTGCAGTTAAATTCCAGGAGTGGACTTCATAGATGTGTTCTCCCCAGTTGTGAAGCATGTTCGATTCTAGCTTTGCTTATGCTTGGTATTGTGGCCATGCATGATTTGGAGCTTGATCAGTTAGATGTAAAAATTGTATTTTTGCATGGAGAACTTGAGGAGGATATTTACATGCAACCAAAGGGTTTTATAGTCTCTGAAAAAGAGGACTATGTTTGCTTGCTGAAAGAGTCCCTTTACGGTTTGAAACAGTCACCAAGACAGTGGTATAAGAGGTTTAATTCCTTTATGACTTCTCATGATTTCAAAAAAAGTAGCTTTGACAGTTGTGTTTACTTTAAGAAAAATAGTGATGGTTCTTTTGTGTATCTACTCTTTTATGTTGATGACATGTTGATAGCAGCAAAAGATAAAGGAGAGATAAGAAAGATCAAAGCCCAACTAAGTGAAGAATTTGAGATGAAAGATTTGAAACCAATAAAGAAGATACTTGATATGGAGATTCTCAGAGATAGAAAAGTAAGTAACTTGTACCTAAGTTAGAAGGGGTAAACTGAGAAAATTATTTGCAGGTTCAATTTGCAGAGTGCTAAGCCTGTTAGTACTCCTTTAACAGCCCATTTCAGACTTTCATCGGATTTGTCTCCACAATTAGATGATGAGATTGAGTACATGTCACATGTTCCATACTCTAGTGTAGTGGGATCTCTCATGTATGCTATGGTTTGTTCACATCCAGATTTATCATATACAGTCAGTGCAGTTAGCAGATACATGGCGAATCTTAGTAAAAAACATTGGAAAGTAGTTCAGTGGATTTTAAGATACTTACGAGGTACTACTGATGTTTGCTTACAATTTGGAAGAACTAGAGATGGAGTCATTGGGTATGTTAATACTGATTCTGCTAGAGACCTTGATAGAAGAAGATCTCTTACAGGTTATGTCTTTACAATCGGAGGTTATGCAATCAGTTGGAAAGCCACTTTGCAAACTACAGTCACTTTGTCTACCACTGAAGTTGAGTACATAACGATTACTGAGGCTTGTAAAGAAGCTATTTGGTTGAAGGGACTCTTTAGTGAACTCAATGAAGACCTTCAAATCAATACAGTATTTTGTAACAGTCAGAACACCATCTTCCTTACAAAAGATAAAATGTTTCATGAAAGAACAAAACAAATTGATGTTTGGTATTATTTTGTTCGTGATATTATTGCTCGTGGTGATATTTTTGTGAGCAAAATTAGTACTTATGAAAATCCTACAGATATGATGACTAAGTCACTTCCTATAACCAAGTTTGAGCATTGCATAGACTTGGTTGGTATTCATTGCTGAAGTTAAACCTTTAAGGGGTTTTATGGAAGAGGTGGAGAACTTGTTCGTTGAGAGTTCGCGGTGAAGAACTTGTTCATTGAGAATTCGTGTCAAGGTGGAGGTTGTTAGAATTAAGTGACCTGAATCCCTATTTAAATAAAATATAGTGGTAAAAAAATAAAAGTAATATCCCTATAGAACTACATTTCTTTTATTTTATTTTAGAATAAGGTTTTTTAAATCTTATTAAACTCCATATATTTGATATTGATTAGAATAAGGTGTTTTAATCTTACTACATTCCTATTAGAATATGGTTTTACAAGCCTATAAATAGACATAGTCTACTCCTCTTGTAATCATTCGAATTCGACATAGTGAATTTTCTTCTCCTCTGCCCATGGTTTTTTCCTGAAAGGGTTTCCACGTAAAAATCTGTGTGTTCTTTATTTTTATTTCTCTTTTCTTTTCGATATATTGTCATTACCGATATTCTATTTTTTTATAGAAACCAATCACATACATCAAGATTGTTAGGAGTGATAGTGGGGCAATCCAAACTTTTATTCTCCAATCCTTGAAATTGTAAGTTAATGCGGTACCATATTTAAATACCATGAATAACGAGTCTCCTTGCTTGGATTGAATTGCACAAAAAAGCTGGTATCCTTGGGACTGGAGGACATAATATTGATTTGAGGTTTAAGATATAAACTGTACTTTAAGTACCAATTCGAATGATCCTCTACCATCTCAAATATATTATACTTTAGCAATTGCAAGTTTCTAATAGCCTCTAGACTCCCCAAAATACCTATACCCCGCATCACCAACTATAGGCATTCGCATTGTTTTCAACCATTGATTTTCAACATCAAACCATATTGATTCCAGAAGATAACTGTCCCAATGAATCACACCCTTAAAGAAAACCCCAAGTTCAAAGTTCACACCCCAATCCCATGTGAATTTGATTTTTGAGAAAATCCAAGAATTAGTTTTTGATGAGTATATGTTGATAAAAAACTGAACACATTTCACGGAAACCTGCCATAATAACCCTTTTTTTTCCAAACAGAAATAACCATGTGATGGGTTGATTTAAGAGGATCAAAAGCTAGACTAATACCAATGAGTCGACAATCCTTACATTTAGGGCTTGGAACAAAAAACCACTTAAACTTCTTGGTAGTAGGGTTATAGATAAAAAAAAACCTCTTCCAGGAAATACAAAGATACAAGGCATTGCAAGATTGAAATATCATGACGGTGAAGACACCTATAAAGTCCAAGTCTGTGATTTTCACACAGACACAATCATGGGTCAAAGGAAGGAACCTCCAATTCCACTGAAGGAACCTATAATTATAAGTTAAACTGTTAGTGCAAATCTCTGATGAGGAAAATCTCACACACACGAACGAAACTCGAACAGAAAAAGAAGAAATAGGACAACGCTCCAAGGCGTGTATCAAACCACTATCTTTAAGTTTATATTTGCCCCCACCTATCTTTGGTGTGCAAATGAGTTCCAAGCAAATTAACCTCGAGGATACAATGAAGCCAATGTCTATTTGCGTTTTTCATTGACGAGAATAGTCCACTACGCACTAAGTAATGTATAACAAAAACTCAATTTCTACAAAGGATTTCTGCAGTAATACTTTATAGAATAATCTAATAATATTAGAAAATGAAGGAAAGAAAGAAAGAATATTTAGAATTTGTTGTTGTGTTTTCCAAGTGAAATCCCATTCCTATTTATAGGAATTTT
Source organism: Gossypium hirsutum (assembly GCF_007990345.1). Classification (NCBI taxonomy): domain Eukaryota; kingdom Viridiplantae; phylum Streptophyta; class Magnoliopsida; order Malvales; family Malvaceae; genus Gossypium; species Gossypium hirsutum. The sequence continues at coordinate 52,721,530 of NC_053447.1, read as the reverse complement.
TATGTCTCTTCATAGAGACATCTTTCATCAATAGGTGTCTTTCTAATAATGTCTTTAAAATAAACACATAATTATTTATTTAATATTATAACTATCCAAATAATATTATTTAAATAGTTATAATTCTTTTTCAAAAAATCAAATAATATAATTTTTGATTAATTACACCCATTCATTTATAGTTATTGGAACACTATAAATATTTGAAAATGTTCCAACATACACTACATAAATGATGACCTAATTATTAGAAACTTTCTTATTAATTATTTGATTTTAAAAAATTACAAAAAGGTAATCTAATTTATTTTTTAAAGATCAAAACTATTCACTTAAGGACTTGAATTTTTAACCTTTATTTTTATTCGCATAATTTTCATATGATATTATAATTTTTAAAAAATATATTTTTAAACCCAAATCTACAACATACTGTTTTGGTTTATTTAAAACCCTCAAAATCTGATAAAGCTTCATCTTGTTTAAATGTTCTTCCACTATAGAGAAAGAGCTGAAGAATAGAAGGGAAGCAGAAACAGTGAACGAAGAATGGAGCTTCCAAGAGTGTTTCTAGTATGTTGTTGTGGATACCGAGCTGAATTGAAATGTCGTGGTCAAGTGACAATCGAGAGAAAAGGCTTTTTGGGTGTAAAAACTATGGAACAGGGTTGGTTTTTGGTCGGAAATGTCATTATTTTAGCTGGTACGATCCTCCGATTGGCCATCATGAAAAGATTGTTACTGTTGGGTTGTTGAAGAGTCTGAAAAATGGAGGAGGAGGAGAAGAAGAAGAAGGAGAAGAAAGATTGTTTATGGTGGATTATATCTTTGATAGGTTGTGTAATGGTGTGGATTATTAAGTGTAAGTAATGTTTAGTTAGGTTAGAGTGCATGAGTTCTGAAATTGTATGAAATTTGGGAGAAGGGTGTAGGCTAGGACAAGGTTACAAGGTTGTTATTTTGGGTAATGTGATGTGTAGATACTGTTGGAGATGGAAATGTAATGAGCGTAGTTCAATTAGAATGAAATTTGGGGATGTTATTCTGGAAAAAGAGCTTATTTAGAATGAGGGTTATAATTTGGGGATGTTGATGCAATTAACTATTAATTTTTCTTTTTGAATAATCTTATTGTTTTAATTCGTTCTATACATTTTAATTTTATTATACAGATTCTTTAGTAGTATTATTTAACCTTTGACTTAGTTCGTGCCATTAGTCAACCAGACACCAACTCAATTAGAGAAATTATGAAAAATATTATTTTGTAATTAAAATAAGTTATATTATTCAAGATTATTTTAGTCTTTTTATTTAAAAAAAAACTTGCTTTTGGTGGAATTTGAACGCATACCATTTGTATTAATAAAAAACTCAATGTTATCACTCAACTAAAACTTTATTTTAATTTGTTTTATACATTTTAATTTTATTACGCATACTTTATTGCCTCCACCAATTTTATATCTATACTTTTATACTATTATTTAAGTCTCTGATTGAGTTGGTGTCTCGAGTCAACCATGCACCAATTTGGTCAAAAACATTACTAAAATGTCCTTTCATATTCCAAATAAATTATATTATTCAAGTATACTTTAGCGTTTTATTTTAAAAAATAAAAACATCAAAACAAATATTTATATTATTGTAAATTTTTGTTTTATTTTGAACTATATATTTAACATCTATATATTTTTTGAACCCTAACTGAGTTGATGTCAAGTGTCAATCGGACACCAATTCAATTAGAAAAATTATTAAAATGTCTTTTACTATTTAAAATAAACTATATTATTCTAAGATATTTTAGTCTTTTCATTGAAAATAAAGAATTTGCATATAGTGAGATTTGAACCCACAACATTTATATTAATAAAACATTAACTTTCATCACTCAACCACAATTTTATCTTAAAATATTTTGTAACAACTCGTTTTTAGTGCTATCGAAAACAGTGATTTCGAGACACCAATTCCAACAAGTGGGTCAGTAAATATTAATTATTTAATATCTATGAGGTTATTAAAGTGTCGTGTTAAAGTGTGGTACAATAATTTTGATGTTTGGAAAGTTAATTAAGATAAAATGACTAAATCGTAAATGTTATAAAAGTTATAAAAGTTAATTTATTTTTCACTTTCTTCCTCCTTTGTTCACCAAAACTCCATTTTTGTGAGAAGAGGAGTTTGGCCAAGCTTTCAAGTGTGCATTTAAGTGAATTTGATGTATGTTTCTTGTAAATTTTATATTTTTGAGATACTTGTAGCTTAATCTAGCTAACTCAGGGGCTATTTTGTAAAACTGTTAAAGGTTTTGAATCTTTCCATTGATGATTTGTAGTTGTTCATAAGGTTAAATGATGAATTTATGAGCTTAGTTGTTAAATAAAACTATTTTGTAAAGAGATTTTTGTTAGTTTCAAGTTTAGGGACTAATATGATAAAAGATTAAATTTAACAAGAAATTTTTGTAAAATTTCATGAGTTGTGAGTTGTATAGGAGTAATGGTAAATTAGATCTATTGGTTTTGGGCTTAATTGTGATAAATGTGTAAGTTTTTATTTTAGGGACTAAATTGAATAAAAGGTAAAAGTTTAGGAAAATAATGTAAAATGTTATTTAAGGGTCAAATGCATGTGTTTATATATTTTAAGGTATTTTAAATGGTTAATTGAGTTACATTATTATATAGATCAAGAAACGGATTAGGTTCTTTTTTATTGATAACTACTTCTGTCTGTGTTAAGTATATATATGTTGGCATGATTATTGAAATAAATGTTAAACTGGATATTGAAAGACTGAATTGTAAAGTATAACAATTTACATGTTTGGAAACGAATTGAAAGTTGATATGGAATGCATATGATCATGTTGAATATGTCTTATGTTATAATGATGGAAAGAATATGAGATTTGAGTTGAAGCTTATATGAGCTTAATGAATAATTAGGACACAAATGATATCTCATTAGGGTTTATCAGGCACTATGTGCCAGTGGTTATATTTATCAGGTACAACATATCAGTGACCATACTATCAAATACCTTCTACCGGTGTTATATTTATTAGGAACTATGTGCTGGTGCTATATTTATCAGGTATTATGTACTGGTGGGGGATGTCATCCCGATGACTAAAATTTAGCATTTGTTGCAGATTCTCGACAACTTGTGTGAGCAACAACGAGTAATGATTAATGTTTCGATTGAAAGCTTGTGTGAGAAAAGTTATCTTGAGTATCTGAAGTTAGTTTACTAAAATTCTCCGAGCAAAAAAAAAAAAGAATAGACATGGAGATCTTATGGCATGAAATGTTATTCATTGAATGAATGTAAATGGCATGTGTATTATGCTATCTATATGTTTTGATGTTTGCTATATGCACATGATGTGACAGCCCTAAAGTGACCCTAGTCGGAAAGCGGTTTCGGAACCGCTAAACCTAGTCACCAAATTATTTGAATGTGATATTTATTGTCTAAAATATGTGATTATGAAGGTGTGAAAGTTTTAGGCTTCGATTTAGTAAATTGCATGTGAATTTAGTCAAAAGGACTTATGGGTGACATTTTTGAAATGTGATAGGCTAATCTACAAGGACCTAATAGTGCATGTAATCAAAAGGGAGATCTTGCATGTCAATTTCCCCCCTAATATGTAGTGGTCGGCCATGAGCATGGGTGGACAAGATGTTATGGCTAAAAACATGTCATAAACATGTTGGGGTAGTGCATTATGTAAGGATTAATAAAATAAAGAGCATGGGTGGACAAGATGTTATGGCTAAAAACATGTCATAAACATGTTGGGGTAGTGCATTATGTAAGGATTAATAAAATAAAGAGCATGGGCAATAAAATATAAGTGTTAGTAGGATGAGAAACAAAAAAAAAAAGAAAAGAAAGGATGTGTGTGATTGTCCCCCCATTGCCGTGAGTTGAAGGAAAGAAAAACAAAAAAAAAGTGTTCATCCTTTGGTTCATCCTTGGCCGAAAATTTTAAGGAGGAAGGAAGAAGAAAGGTTGAAGAGGTTCGGCCATGCATGTAACTAGGCTAAGGTATGTTTGATGATGTTCCATGAGATGCATGCATGTTTTAGTTGTTAGCTTGAGTTCTACCTAGCCCATGGTCTAAATCTTGCTATGTGATGGAAATGACACTCGGCCATGGATGCATCATTCTTGCTTGGTGTTGATGTTGTGTTGGTGAGATATCAAGTTATTTTTGTGACCAAGTTGAGATTTGAATTTTTGGAATGAGTAAGGTTTTCGGCTATGGTAAATATAAGGGTAAATGGTGTCTTGATGCATTCGGCCATGGTAGAAAGTAGATGTGAAATGGTAGTAAGATAAAATGCAAAATGTTAGTATTTGATTACTAGTGTATAAATGCGTATTAGCCGAGTTTTGAATTTGAAACGAAACGGTATATAACCAATACAAGTAACCATACTTGTGGGAAGTATTAAGCATATAATTGGCCTCAACATATACATGCATACTCGGCCACATGAGAAGATTTGTGTTGCATGCATTCGGTTAGAGGCAAGCATATTGATGCCTTTATCTTGGTTAGGACAATCGGCTAAAAGGGAGTGTGGGTTAATATGTTGAGTTGATGCATGATTTCACATGTATGTGACTTTAATGTCTAATGTATAAATATGGACTAAGTGCCTTGTGTTCCTCTTTTCGATGCTCAAATGATTAAATCAATTTATTTGTTTAATTAAGCTCAAGAGCAAAGGGGATCTAAATCCGATAAAGGGAAGGAAAAAGTGGTCGAATAGCCATCGAAATTGTTCGACAACATCCGAGGTAAGTTCTTGAGTAATAGAGCTTAAATTATGAATTGATTAGATCATGTTTTAAGCAAATCAAAATCATGCTCTTTGTGTGTGGCTATTGAGCCGAAATTGCAAGAGTGATAAGTGTCTTGTGTTTGAGTTTTGCTAATGAAAATGAAATACGAATGTGTCATGATTTATTGTTAAATGTGCATGGTTATTCAAATGATGTCCGGGCTAAGTCCCGAAGGCTTTGTGCTAAGTGACCATATCCGGACTAAGATCTGAAGGCATTTGTGCGAGTTACTAATTCCGGGCTAAGCCCGAAGGCATTGGTGCGACTTACTAAATCCGGGTTAAGTCCCGAAGGCATTTGTGCGAGTTACTATAACCGGGCTGTGTCCCGAAGGCATTTGAACGAGTAGCTATATCCGGTTAAATTCCGAAGGTACGTGATTCGGGAATGAACGATCTTGCTGTAAAAATTTCAGTTAATACGCTTGTAACATCCCAACATTGAGGTATGTTTCGTATGTGCTTTGAATTAGTTGAGCCTTTACAAATAAGTATTCGCTCAGTTGATAAATGAGCTACCGGCCTTTGGCTAAGTTAATCTTTGTGTATGAATATAAGGGTTGGTAATGTGAAGTAAGTATGATATTGAAAATTTGTGCATGTGAAATTATCTGTTTAGCTTCATGAATGCTATACTTTGGTTGTGTCTAAATTCTTTGCTCAAAACTTACTAAGCATTTAATGCTTACTCCGTTTCTTTGATTCTCTGTTTTATAGATTTTGGTTCTTCAGCTATCGGACTCGGGATTTTGAAGTCGAAGTCGCCCACACTATCAAAGCCCCCTTTTGGTACAATTTTGGTTGAACTTTGAAATGGCATGTATAGGACTACCCTTTTGTTGTTGGTCATGTACCCTTCGGTTTTGTGTAAATTTGGATAGCCATGCGAAAATGGCTTAAATATACTTTGATCATAGCATTATAATCGTTTTGTATGTTGTCCGTTGAGAGGTATGGAAATGTTGGTAACGGTTAGCCATGGGAAGGGTTATTCTTGATCACCTTTGGAATATGTATGACAAACTCTAGTTGATCCATGGAGGATCATGAAATAGGTAAAGTTTACCTTAAAAAAAACAGATGCTGGCAGCAGCAGTGATGTGGATGTGAAAAATCACTACAAATAGTAGGAATGGAATTAAATAGTGAATAAATTATTTAAACGAACCTTGATGAATCTATTTTCATAGGAAAGTAACGAAATGATCATATGGACGGTATGTTAAGAGATATTCAGGTTCTCGTGATACAGGGCCAGAAAGGTTTCTGGATTCCCTGTTCCGAATTTGGAAATTCATTATAAATTAACCAGAGATAATTAGAAGTCATGCCATATATGAATAGATTCCTTTTTGAGTCTAGTTTCTATAGAAACAAACGACATCAGTATTGAAGCCCTGTACAGGGAGATATCCAAGTCGTAATGCGCAAAGGTCAGTGTAGTCGATCCCTGTAACATGGGAGACTTTGACTAATAAACTGTACTAATTGGCCCAACCAAAAATTCTAGAAAAAATTTGTAGATGCATATATGAGTCTAGTTTCAGGAAAAAATCACGAAGCTGATTTTCGAGTTTTGAAACTCAAGATATGATTTTTAAGGTGACAGTGACGAAGTTAGCCAGCTTGCCTGGAAAATTTAAAATGGATTGTGCAAAGAAGTGATTTAAGTCTGCAAACCCCTCGTGTCCGACTCCGGCGACGGACTCGGGTACGGGGTGTTACAATTTTATTGGTATCAGAGCTACGGTTTAGTCGATTCTAGGACTACCGTAATGCGTTGGGTCTAGCTATACATGCCATTTTATGTGATTATTTGATAGTGTGGTGATTTCTGACATTTGCAAATGTGTTTATTTATAGTAATGGATCCCGATCCCGACCGAGCGGTAGCTGATGATCTTGAGAGTGTAGCGCCTGCTCCCACGCAAAGGACAGCGTCGGCGGACTCTCAACCTAATGCTAGTAACCCGAATGATGAAGCTAGACAAGCTTTCTATAGCGTAATGAATGATTGGTTCAACCAATACATTCGAACTAATACAGCTGTTCCACAACCTCCATTCCCGACTAATGCCACCCCCGCACCTATAATACCTCCGGCAACTGACCAAATAAGGTCAAATAAGCCCCCAGTTGACAGAATCCAAAAACACGGGGCTACTGAATTTAAAGCTACGGACAGCGATGATGCCGAGCAAGCTGAATTTTGGTTGGACAACACTACCCGGGTACTCGACGAGCTATCTTGCACACCCGATGAGTGCCTAAAGTGTACTATCTCCTTGCTACGTGATTCTGCCTACTATTGGTGGAATACGTTGACTTCTGTTGTGCCTAGAGAGCAAGTAACTTGGGAGTTTTTCCAAACCGAGTTTCGAAAGAAGTATATCAGTCAGAGATTCATTGACCAAAAACGGAAGGAATTTCTTGAACTCAAACAAGGTTCCATGTCGGTTATCGACTATGAACGAAAATTTGTGAGGCTTAGTCGGTACGCACGAGAATGCATTTCCTCAGAAGCCGTGATGTGTAAACGTTTCGAGGATGGGCTGAATGACGATATAAAGCTGTATGTAGGCATTTTGGAAATCCGAGAATTTGTGGCACTTGTTGAGCGAGCTTGCAAGGCTGAGGAGCTCAGTATGGAGAAAAGAAAAGCTAAGGTGGGAGCAAAGGAGTTTCGTAAGAGGTCTTCGGGGAAGCCCTTCCACAGTCATCGAAGAAATTTAGAAATGGCTTAGGCCGATCTAGAGACACTTCAGGCTTTTCTAGACGAGATCGCGATCGACCCCCTGTGGGTGCACGAGTCACTTCGGTCGCTAGTGTTGGAAATGATCGTCGGGACAGAGCGGAGTGCCAGTATTGTGGTAAATGGCATTCGGGGAGTTGTAGATTCCATGATCGCTCCTGTTACAGGTGCGGATCAGTTGACCACTTCATTAAAGATTGCCCGAGGTTGTCTGAACAGAATATAAATCAAAGCGGGAAACCGGGTGCTACCACTACTCGAGGTAGACCATCCAGAAATACGGGCAATGCTAGTGGTGGTCAGAGAGGATCCAGAGATGCTACGACCAGATCTGAGGCTCGTGCTCCTGCTAGGGCTTATGCTATACGCGCACGCGAGGATGCTTCCTCGCCAGATGTTATTACCAGTACTTTTACTCTCTTTGATACTAATGTGATTGCTTTGATTGACCCTGGTTTTACTCATTCTTATATATGCGAAACCTTAGCATCCAGTAAGACTTTACCTATTGAGTCTACTGAGTTCGTAATTCGGGTGTCAAATCCCTTGGGTCGTTACGTGCTTGTCGACAAAGTGTGTAAGAAATGCCCCCTAGTAATTCGAGATTCCTGTTTTCCGGCGGACTTGATGCTTTTGCCATTTGATGAATTTGATGTTATTCTTGGTTTGGATTGGTTGACCGTGCATGATGCGGTTGTGAATTGAAAAAGCAAGACTATTGATTTGAGGTGCACAAATAACGAGATAATCCGAATTGAGTCTACGGACTTAAAGGGGTTGCCAGCTGTAATATCAGCAATGTTGGCCCAGAAATATGTAAGAAAAGGGTGCGAAGCATACCTTGCGTATATACTTGATGACAAAGAATTAGAAAAGAAACCTGAATCTATGCCGGTGGTTTGTGAATACCCAGATGTTTTTCCTGAAGAATTACCGGGTTTACCACCTGTTCGGGAGGTAGAGTTAGGTATTGAGCTTGTACCTGGAACTACGCCAATTTCGATAGCTCCGTATCGTATGGCACCAACTGAGTTAAAGCAGTTGAAAGCTCAGTTGCAAGAGTTGACTGATAGAGGTTTCGCTCGACCAAGTTTCTCACCTTGGGGTGCACCAGTATTGTTCGTGAAAAAGAAGGACGGAACCATGAGGTTGTGCATTGACTATCGTCAGCTGAATAAAGTGACGATAAAGAATAAATATCCGTTACCGCGTATTGATGATTTGTTTGATCAACTAAAGGGAGCCTCAGTGTTTTCAAAGATAGATTTAAGATCGGGTTATTATCAGTTGCGAATTCGAGATTCGGATATACCCAAAACTGCTTTCAGAACGAGATACGGCCACTACGAGTTCTTAGTGATGCCGTTTGGGCTCACTAATGCCCCGCGGCATTTATGGATTTGATGAATCGGATCTTCAGACAGTATTCGGACCGGTTCGTAGTTGTGTTTATTGATGACATCTTGGTCTATTCAAGAGATGAGACCGAACATGCTGACCACCTGAGATTAGTGTTGCAAATTTTACGGGATAAGTAGTTATATGCTAAGTTCAGTAAGTGTGAGTTCTGGTTAAGAGAGGTTAGCTTCTTGGGCCACGTGGTATACGCATCGGGTATTCGAGTTGACCCGAACAAAATTTCAGCCATACTTAATTGGAAGCCTCCGAGAAATATTACTGAGGTTCGGAGCTTTTTGGGACTTGCCGGTTACTACTGACGGTTTGTAAAAGGTTTCTCGATGATAGCCACACCCATGACGAAGCTACTTCAAAAAGATGTTAAGTTCGAATGGACGGAAAAATGTCAGAAAAGTTTTGATCAACTGAAAACTTATTTGACCGAAGCTCCAATTCTAGTGCAGCCCGAATCAGGCAAAGAGTTTGTCATTTATAGTGATGCGTCCCTACTTGGGTTAGGTTGCGTATTGATGCAAGAAGGTCGAGTTGTGGCCTATGCGTCGAGACAATTAAAGCCACATGAGAAAAATTATCCGACCCATGATCTCGAACTAGCTGCCATCGTATTCGCTTTAAAAATATGGCGACATTACTTATTTGGTGAAAAGTGCCATGTATTTTCGGATCACAAAAGTCTCAAATATTTGATGACTCAAAGAGACTTAAATCTGCGACAAAGACGTTGGCTCGAATTGTTAAAGGATTATGAGCTTGTCATTGACTATCACCCGGGAAAGGCTAATGTGGTTGCGGACGCCTTAAGCCAGAAATCACTGTTTGCTTTACGAGCGATGAATGTACTCTTGTCTGTTCTACCTGACAATGTGTTAGTAGCTGAACTAAAAGCCAAACCATTATTGATTCATCAAATTCGTGAAGCTCAGAAAGTCGATGATGAATTGGTTGCAAAACGGGCTGAGTGTGTTCCGAACAAGGAATCGGAGTTTCAAATTGATGATGATGATTGTTTGAGGTTCAGAAGTCGTTTGTGTGTTCCAAGGAATTCGAAACTCATTTCAATGATTCTGAATGAAGCCCATTGTAGCCGAATGTCAATTCACCCGGGGAGTACGAAAATGTACAACGATTTGAAACGTCGGTTTTGGTGGCATGGTATGAAACGAGACATCTCCGACTTTGTTTCGAGATGTTTAATATGTCAACAAGTGAAAGCAGAACATCAAGTGCCTTCAGGATTACTTCAGCCGATCATGATACCCGAGTGGAAATGGGATCGAGTCACAATGGACTTTGTGTCCGGACTGCCATTGTCAGCAAGTAAGAAGGATGCGATTTTGGTTGTTGTTGATAGACTGACTAAGTCGGCTCACTTTATCCCCGTGCGTACGGATTTTTCATTGGATAAACTAGCTGAATTGTACGTTTCTCAGATTGTGAGATTACACGGGGTACCTATTTCTATCGTGTCGGATAGAGATCCGAGATTCACCTCACGATTTTGGAAGAAATTGCAAGAAGCTTTGGGTACCAAGCTGCATTTTAGCACTGCTTTTCACCCCCAAACCGATGGTCAATCCGAGCGGATAATTCAGATACTTGAGGATATGTTGAGATGTTGCATCCTCGAGTTCAGTAGTTCATGGGAACAGTATTTACCTTTGATTGAATTCGCTTACAACAATAGTTTTCAATCATGTATTAAGATGGCACCTTACGAGGCCTTGTACGGGCGTAAATGCCGTACACCATTGTTTTGGACCGAGCTCGGTGAAAGTAAAATTTTCGGAGTTGATTTGATTAAAGATGCCGAACAGAAAGTAAAGGTAATCCGTGAAAGTCTGAAGGCAGCCACAGATCGTCAGAAATCGTATGCGGATTTGAAACGAAAAGACATTGAATATCAGGTGGGAGATAAAGTGTTTCTTAAAGTTTCGCCTTGGAAAAAGGTACTCAGATTTGGCTGTAAGGGCAAGTTGAGTCCGAGATTCATTGGGCCGTACGAAATCTCCGAACGAGTTGGTCCAGTTGCGTATCGATTGATTTTTCCCCCTGAACTTGAAAAGATTCACGACGTCTTTCATGTTTCGATGCTTCGACGCTATAGATCTGATCCATCGCACATAATTAGCCCATCAGAGGTTGAAATTCAAGCCGATATGAGTTATGAAGAAGAACCGATGCGTATCCTAGCTCGTGAAATGAAGGAGTTGCGAAACAAAAGGGTTCCGTTAGTAAAGGAGTTATGGCACAAACACGAGATCGAGGAAGCTACTTGGGAAATCGAGAGCTCGATGAAAGAACGATACCCAAACCTATTTACCGGTAAGATTTTCGGGGATGAAAATTTCTTAAGTGGGGGAGAGTTGTGACAGCCCTAAAGTGACCCTAGTCGGAAAGCGGTTTCGGAACCGCTAAACCGAGTCACCAAATTATTTGAATGTGATATTTATTGTCTAAAATATGTGATTATGAAGGTGTGAAAGTTTTAGGCTTCGATTTAGTAAATTGCATGTGAATTTAGTCAAAAGGACTTATGGGTGACATTTTTGAAATGTGATAGGCTAATCTACAAGGACCTAATAGTGCATGTAATCAAAAGGGAGGACTTGCATGTCAAATTTCCCCCCTAATATGTAGTGGCCGGCCATGAGCATGGGTGGACAAGATGTTATGGCTAAAAACATGTCATAAACATGTTGGGGTAGTGCATTATGTAAGGATTAATAAAATAAAGAGCATGGGTGGACAAGATGTTATGGCTAAAAACATGTCATAAACATGTTGGGGTAGTGCATTATGTAAGGATTAATAAAATAAAGAGCATGGGCAATAAAATATAAGTGTTAGTAGGATGAGAAACAAAAAAAAAAGAAAAGAAAGGATGTGTGTGATTGTCCCCCCATTGCCGTGAGTTGAAGGAAAGAAAAACAAAAAAAAAGTGTTCATCCTTTGGTTCATCCTTGGCCGAAAATTTTAAGGAGGAAGGAAGAAGAAAGGTTGAAGAGGTTCGGCCATGCATGTAACTAGGCTAAGGTATGTTTGATGATGTTCCATGAGATGCATGCATGTTTTAGTTGTTAGCTTGAGTTCTACCTAGCCCATGGTCTAAATCTTGCTATGTGATGGAAATGACACTCGGCCATGGATGCATCATTCTTGCTTGGTGTTGATGTTGTGTTGGTGAGATATCAAGTTATTTTTGTGACCAAGTTGAGATTTGAATTTTTGGAATGAGTAAGGTTTTCGGCTATGGTAAATATAAGGGTAAATGGTGTCTTGATGCATTCGGCCATGGTAGAAAGTAGATGTGAAATAGTAGTAAGATAAAATGCAAAATGTTAGTATTTGATTACTAGTGTATAAATGCGTATTAGCCGAGTTTTGAATTTGAAACGAAACGGTATATAACCAATACAAGTAACCATACTTGTGGGAAGTATTAAGCATATAATTGGCCTCAACATATACTTGCATACTCGGCCACATGAGAAGATTTGTGTTGCATGCATTCGGTTAGAGGCAAGCATATTGATGCCTTTATCTTGGTTAGGACAATCGGCTAAAAGGGAGTGTGGGTTAATATGTTGAGTTGATGCATGATTTCACATGTATGTGACTTTAATGTCTAATGTATAAATATGGACTAAGTGCCTTGTGTTCCTCTTTTCGATGCTCAAATGATTAAATCAATTTATTTGTTTAATTAAGCTTAAGAGCAAAGGGGATCTAAATCCGATAAAGGGAAGGAAAAAGTGGTCGAATAGCCATCGAAATCGTTCGACAACATCCGAGGTAAGTTCTTGAGTAATAGAGCTTAAATTATGAATTGATTAGATCATGTTTTAAGCAAATCAAAATCATGCTCTTTGTGTGTGGCTATTGAGCCGAAATTGCAAGAGTGATAAGTGTCTTGTGTTTGAGTTTTGCTAATGAAAATGAAATACGAATGTGTCATGATTTATTGTTAAATGTGCATGGTTATTCGAATGATGTCCGGGCTAAGTCCCGAAGGCTTTGTGCTAAGTGACCATATCCGGACTAAGATCTGAAGGCATTTGTGCGAGTTACTAATTCCGGGCTAAGCCCGAAGGCATTGGTGCGACTTACTAAATCCGGGTTAAGTCCCGAAGGCATTTGTGCGAGTTACTATAACCGGGCTATGTCCCGAAGGCATTTGAACGAGTAGCTATATTCGGTTAAATTCCGAAGGTACGTGATTCGGGAATGAACGATCTTGCTGGAAAAATTTCAGTTAATACGCTTGTAACATCCCAACATTGAGGTATGTTTCGTTTGTGCTTTGAATTAGTTGAGCCCTTACAAATAAGTATTCGCTCAGTTGATAAATGAGCTACCGGCCTTTGGCTAAGTTAATCTTTGTGTATGAATATAAGGGTTGGTAATGTGAAGTAAGTATGATATTGAAAATTTGTGCATATGAAATTATCTGTTTAGCTTCATGAATGCTATACTTTGGTTGTGTCTAAATTCTTTGCTCAAAACTTACTAAGCATTTAATGCTTACTCCGTTTCTTTGATTCTCTGTTTTATAGATTTTGGTTCTTCAGCTATCGGACTCGAGATTTTGAAGTCGAAGTCACCCACACTATCAAAGCCCCCTTTTGGTACAATTTTGGTTGAACTTTGAAATGGCATGTATAGGACTACCCTTTTGTTGTTGGTCATGTACCCTTCGGTTTTGTGTAAATTTGGATAGCCATGCGAAAATGGCTTAAATATAGTTTGATCATAGCATTATAATCGTTTTGTATGTTGTCCATCGAGAGGTATGGAAATGTTGGTAACGGTTAGCCATGGGAAGGGTTATTCTTGATCACCTTTGGAATATGTATGACAAACTCTAGTTGATCCATGGAGGATCATGAAATAGGTAAAGTTTACCTTAAAAAAAACAGATGCTGGCAGCAGCAGTGATGTGGATATGAAAAATCACTAAAAATAGTAGGAATGGAATTAAATAGTGAATAAATTATGTAAACGAACCTTGATGAATCTACTTTCATAGGAAAGTAACGAAACGATCATATGGACGGTATGTTAAGAGATATTCAGGTTCTCGTGAGACAGGGCCAGAACGGTTTCTGGATTCCCTGTTCCGACTTTGGAAATTCATTATAAATTAACCAGAGATAATTAGAAGTCATACCATATATGAATAGATTCCTTTTTGAGTCTAGTTTCTATAGAAACAAACGAAATCAGTATTGAAGCCCTGTACAGGGAGATATCCAAGTCGTAATGCGCAAAGGTCAGTGTAGTCGATCCCTGTAACATGGGAGACTTTGACTAATAAACTGTACTAATTGGCCCGACCAAAACTTCTAGAAAAAAATTTGTAGATGCATATATGAGTCTAGTTTCAGGGAAAAATCACGAAGCTGATTTTCGAGTTGTGAAACTCAAGATATGATTTTTAAGGTGACAGTGACGAAGTTAGCCAGCTTGCCTGGAAAATTTAAAATGGATTGTGCAAAGAAGTGATTTAAGTCTGCAAACCCCTCGTGTCCGACTCCGGCGACGGACTCGGGTACGGGGTGTTACACATGACTAACCATTTTGGTATGGTAGGGATTATGTAACATGGCAAGGAATACTATGTTTCTTTTCTTACTTGTAGATTGTCAGATTGGTGCTGTAGATTGGATCGTCTTTAGAGATCACACTATCCGTCAACTCTTTTGGTAGATTTTTATCCATTTTGAAATAGGTTATAATTGACATGCAAATAGGTGTTTTGGTTAGAAAATGTATATATGCAAATTATGGGTTGAAATGGTACATGAATGTTGAAACGGTATTTTGGATAAATTGGTAGCTTTTTTAATATGAATGTCTATTTATATGGAATGCTTTGATCTTGTTCTATAGGTTAAATTTTAAGGTACTATGAAATGGATAAGAATGGCATGTATATGCATTGGATGTTGTATGTTTAAGCTCTTCTATAACACTTTGGTGAAGTAGATTTTAAATTGGTTAAGTTAGGTTATATGGTCCATAAGGTAAGATTATGGTAAGTACTTAAATGTTATGTTTTGGTATTTGAAGTGATAAATGTGTGGTTGTAAATGGCTCAATTGAGGTGCCAATTGTGGCACATTGGTTTGGCACCAAGGATGAATGATATAAGTGTTGTTTTGGCATGTTTGTAACGGATTGAATGAGTTTTATACATGTTAATTGTTTACCTATAAGTATTTATGAATTAAGCTTTAGGTTTAGGCATGAAATGAATTTGGTATCGATAATTTTTACCTAGTATCAATACCATGGACCAAAAATATCGATACTTTACCAAATGAACAGTTTCAAAATTGGTATAATTCCAAAATTGGTATCGATAATTTTTACCTAGTATCGATAATTTATAACTTTTATCGATACCTTGAAAATGATATTGATACTTTAATTTGGCAGAATTCCAAAATGATATTGATAATGTTTTTCTTATCGATACTTGTTAGAAAATATCGATACTCATTTATTCAGCATTGATACTTATCCAAAATTTTATAAATTGGTCTATATTCATGATTGAATCTAATTAAAAGTGGTTTAAAGCTCGATA
This sequence comes from Gossypium hirsutum, assembly GCF_007990345.1. Lineage (NCBI taxonomy): Eukaryota > Viridiplantae > Streptophyta > Magnoliopsida > Malvales > Malvaceae > Gossypium > Gossypium hirsutum. Next base: position 52,705,901 of record NC_053447.1, on the reverse strand, counting down.
TAGTCCTTTTTCATAATAGTTGACGTGTGTATAAATATGATTGATCAATGTTTTAAATTGAACGAGTTTGTTCTGGTATAAATCATAGCATTTTATAGCTCAGCTCTAGCGACTGGATCAAGTATAATGTGTTACATATTTTGCATATTTTAATTTTAAAATAATATTATTGATTAAGTTGGTGTCACAATTTAACTCTACACCAACCAAAGATCGATGGCAACACCATGATAAAAATAGTAGTGCATTTAGTATTCTTAATCTGATGTATTTACATGTTTAAATTTTCTTTTACTCATAAATTCATCTATTTGGTTCATTTTAATATTGTACATATTCCATGTGTAATTACTATTACTTAGTTTGAAACCATACGTTTCATTATTTATTATATGTTATTTTTAAATGCATCTCTATGTTCTAAGTAAGTTGGTTTCACATGTATATGTGTGTGATAGAATTTCTAGTTAATATTTTATGAAAATAAATTTAGAAAAATTTTAATCATTATAATAGTGAATTTTGAACTGATATCACCTAAGGCTAAGGGAATTTCTAACCATTACTCCAAAAAAGTCTTAACAAATAAATTTGAATGGAATGATTGATGCTAGGAAAGTTTTGAGAAACTAAAGTCGATGTTGACTGAAGCTCCAATTTTAACCCTGCCTGAGTTAAAAAAGAATTTTGCTATCTTCAGCGATGCTTCATTTAGTGAACTTGGTTGTGTACTAATGCAAGAAGACAAATTGATTGCGTATGCTTCATGACAATTGAAAATGCATGAATGTAACTACCTAAAACATAATTTAGAATTGGCCACTATGGTTTACGCTTTGAGAATCTAGAGACATTATCTATATGGTGAAAGATGTTACCTCTATGCCAATCACAAAAGCCTTAAATACCCCCTCACCTAGAAGGAGTTGAATTTAAGGCAACATAGATGGATTAAATTGTTGAAAGACTATTATTATGTGATTGATTACCATATCGATAAAGTGAATGTTGTTGTAGATGCTTTAAGTTGGAATTCATTAGTTGAATTAAAGGTGATATTTACTCAGTTGAGTATTTGTGGTGATGGTGGTTTATCAACTGAATTAAAAGTGAAGCCATACGTGATTGAGCAAATCAAAGAAGCTTAGTTAACAAATGTTAATTTATTGGACCGAACAAGATTAATCGAGTGAAATGGTGCTAGAAACATTGATATTGGAAATGATGGATATATTTGATTTCACAGTTGAATCTGCATACCTAGTGATGTTGAATTGAAGCATGAGATACTTTGAGAAACACATAATGACTGTAATACCCAATTTTAGCCCAGGCTCACAAAAAAATAATAAACCCAAAATAATAAAACAAAGTCTAAGTCCAGTACAAAATTATATCATTTGGCCCGATCGGAATGGCCCATTACTTGAAAAGGTTGAAGGTCCATCTACAAGCTTATGGAAACATAATCTTCAAGGATATGCAATCTTAGATATGATATACAATCTTAGATATGATATATGCAATCTTAGAATATATGATTTTGTAATCTTAGAGATTTAATTTGTTGATACCCTTTAATCTTAACTGTTGATGTAATTAATTTGTACCGTTGGATTTGGGGAGGCTCAACTATAAATAGAGGCATCTCCCTTCATTGTAAAGGGGGGAGTTGGGAGTAATAATAATTATTAAGAGTATTCACTCAAATTTCTCTCTCTCTTGCGTTCTTATTTTCTGTGGCTTGTTCTTATTTTGTTAATTTGTGTATAACTTATTTATTGATTTGTATATTGTTGATTTCAAATCTTTTTTTCCCTTATTATTCATTTTCAAATTCATTATTTTCAAATTTGTTCACATTTTATTTTGCCTTATATTTTTTTTATTTTAAATTCATTGGTCTTTGATTATTGATGCTATTTAATCCTCTATTTGTTATTTTAGTTTTTTATTAAATTAATTATTTTAATATTACTAACACTATTATGTGGCATCATTAATCTTGTATCATTATTATTTACTTTTTTATGCCTTTAAATTTCAAATTTTGTTATATATATGCATGTATACATACATACGTTTTACAATATATACATATACGTACAGATTTTTTAATTTTTTATAAATATATATATACACATGCTTTTATATATTTTCTATCTTTCATAATTTTATATATATACTTATATATATATTTTTACATATTAAAATATGTATATTTATATATATATTTTTTATTTTTTATAATTCACACACATATATATTTTTCTTATATGTACATATATATATTTTTATATTTTATAATTTTTATCTATTTTCTTTGTTATTATTATTGCTTTACTTGATGTTTATTTATTTATTTATTCACATGACCATTATTATCATTATTATATTCTTTAAATGCTTCGGTTTTATTTGTTTATTTACTTGATATTGTGTATACATGATTGATTTGTTTTTTATTTATCTTTTCATTATTATTATTATTATTGTTATTATTGTTCTTGATCATGCTATTTATATTTACATTATCACAATTGTTACTCTATTATATAATTGTTACCCAAATTCGTATAAAGAGAAAATTTTGAAAAATAAAGGCAATACTCGGTATTCGGAATCTTTGAGAGGATTAAGTCCTAACGTATTGGGTTCCAACTCTTTCGTTGACTCTGAATAATCGAGAATGCTCTTTAATCAAAACATAAATAAAAAGCTCATTATCGAGAATTCAATACGTTATGTCCTAACGCATTAGATATGACACGTTTTCTCGAAATGATGATTTTTTTTCTAAAAATAATAAAGGTAATATTCAATGTTTAGAATTTTGAGAAATTGTGCCCTAATGTATTGGGCTGCGATTTCTTCATCTGACTTAAACAATTGAATATCCTTTTAAATTTTATTGAACTAGTTTTTTGGACAAGCTCGTTTTTGAGGAAGTGAAATATCATGCCCTAACTCATTGGGTGTGACATTTTCTCTTTTCGAAATGAGAGGGTCTTATCGAGTAACTTGTTTTATATAAGTTTTTTTTAAAAAAAACAAAAGATGGTATTTTAAATCTCTTTAAAGTTTTCAATTTTCGACATTAAGACATTAATTAATTAACTAGGTACCAATTTTTGGGCATTACGAGGGTGCTAATCCTTCCTCGTACGTAACTGACTCCCGAACTTGTTTTTCTGAATTTCGTGGACCAAAATCGTTGTTTTAATAAAGTCAAATTGCTTATTAAAAATAACCACTTTTTGAGGTGACCCGATCACACCTAAATAAAAAAGATTGGTGGCGACTCCCATTTTCATTTTTTTCAAAATCCAAGTCGATCCCGTTTTTCAAAATAAAAAAGGTGTCAACAATGACTTTTTTGCTATTCATTCCAGAGATACAAAAATGTATCGAGACTTGCAAAAGTTGTATTGGTAGTTGGGTGTGAAAAAGAAAATTATGGAATGTCGCTAAATGTTTAACATGTCAAAGTGTGAAAATTGAACATCAAGTTCCATTAGGTTTGCTCCAACCCATATTGATTCCTGAGTAGAAATGGGAGCGAGTAATCATGGATTTCGTTGTGAGATTACTTGTCTCACCAAAGAAAAAGAATTACATCTATATCATAGTTGATTGATTAACGAAATCGATTCATTTTCTAGCTGTACGAAAAGATTAGTTGCTTAGAAAGCTAACAGAATTGTAAATCAAGGAGATAGTGAGATTCTACAGTATACCAATATCTACCATTTTTAAGATCGAGATCTTCGATTCACTTTGGGATTCTAAAAGCAGCTACATGAGTCTTTGGGAACCAAACTGAGTTTCTATGTAACGACTCGATTTTAGCTTGATAATAGGCCTAATTTACATATTATTTATGCTTAATTTTGATTAATTCTTGATTGAGATGCCACTAATTTTGGGTTTATTGCTTGATTTCTGATGAGGTACACAAGCAAGGTCAGAAATTCAAAAATATTTGGAAATTGGGGTGACGTAAAAGTTTTGAGTCGAATAACTAGTTGAAGAACCATGATAGAATTTTGAGAACTTTATTTGGGGATTTAATAGTAAAAAATAATAAGACTTTGAATTTACCTTTAAGATAATATTTTATTTTTCTAGTGATTTATCTTTTGGTATTTTTAGATAACTATTCAATATTAGATTAGATTAGTTTAAAGAGTTCAAGAAAGATTAAAGTTAGGTTTTATCTTTATTACCTATTTATTGCGTAGGGACACACACACACACACCATTTTGCCTCTTACATTTTTTTTTGTTCTGCTTTGATTCAATCCAATTGAAGTGAAAATTTTCTCCTCTAATGCTATTATGTTTCTCTTCTCCTTAGCGCAATATTGCACCTTCACCCCCCACTTTTCCTTCTTTTATTTGTACTTTAGTTAAACTTTGTTAAATCATCTCCATTAATTATGCTAAATTCCATATGCAACTAAATTTTCATCTAGCTTTAGGTCGATAAATAATCCAATAGAGAGTAGTGAGATCTAAACCTGTACTTAAAAACTTTCATTTTAATATTTGTTGTTTCTCCAGTTTAGGGGATAGACACTATTATCTCACAAAGTTGTATTTGATCTACCGAAGAACACATTGGCGTGTCCAATTAAGTAGTGAGTTGGATCCCGTCAAGGGAAATAGTAATCGGATCTAAACGACTTGCACGGTTGAGGTCGTTGGTTCAAGCTGCGCCCTTCTAGTTCGCATGGTTATCAGAGAGCTAAATTGCGTATGCATGTTTCGTGCTTGTTCATTTAGTAAAGTTTAGTGGTGGTCTGTAACACACAATACTCGACCCAATCATCAGCTCTGAGCTATAAGGTGCCACATTTGTTGTCGGAGCAACTACAATCAAATTTAATACAATTCACATAATTGAACATACAAACACAAAGGTTATAAGCAAATAACACAATAAATAGTCTTTCCCGAGTCTTTTACAAGCTTAGAAAGCTCAAGACTATCTCGAGGTCAAACTAGGACTAAATTGAAAATTTTCAAAGTATATCAAGTGAGAATCACGATATCCAAGGCTTGGAATCGCAATTTCAAAGATAGTAACCAATCTTCAAAGTGTATTAGATGGGTATCGCAATATCCAGGGCATGGTATCGCGATTTCGAAGACAATAGCCAAACTTCCCAACTTGAGGACCAAATTGAAATGTTTACAAAATAAAATAGGATTGATATCGCAATAACGTGGGTACGGTAACGCAATATCATGAACAGACCACTAAGTCACTGTACTTGGCTAGAATACACATTTTTTGTACCTAAATCAAGGTTTCCAATCAAGACTAACACACGATCTTCAATTTACCTATTCAATTTGCATCAAAACATACCACATAAATTCAGACATCCATCTACAACTTCTTATCAAGACATTAAACACTTAAACAACAATTAATATTTACATTTCATACTATGAATTATTCACCAACCAAGTCATTAATGCTAATTAGAACATGTATGCCATATTCAACAATATTTTAATTGCTTCATCACCTAAAAGTTAACTTCTATTGCAAATCAATTATAACATAAACATTTAAACCTACTTCACTAGGATTGTAAAATCCTGAAAACGGGGTTAGAAGGATTAAGGTTCGTAGGTGAGCCAGTGGTGTCGTTGTATGAGTTTAAGTGTCAGTTTTTTGTATGAGTTTAATAGAAATTATTTTAAGAAGACTATAAACAAGAGGAAAGCTGTCTGTAAAAGTGGTGATAGACTCAGATTGACTCTCGCGGTAAGCCAAGGGTACAGGCGGAGTAGGGTCCCTCTTAGAAGTAATTGGAATCTTGCTTCTTCTACGACGAATCAACTTACTGCCACTACCCTTCTCTATACTACAAGAGTCCCCATCATTCCTCAGCCTCTTACGGTTGTTATCACCTACTTGCACCCTCGCATCAGTATCATCAATGGCCTTCAAAACCCTCTCCATGATGGCATCAACATCTATGTCGTTTTAAATCTGAGAAGGAGTGGACGATTGAGCAAAACTTGCAAAAGAAAAATCAGGATCAACCATACGAGGAACAAAATTCTTTATCTAAGGGACTCACCCTCAACCCTTGTAGAGGGAATGGACTAGGGGCGTATGCATAGCCTATAGTAAAAATAAAATAAGTTTAAAGGTTCCTCCTTCCTCTCGACCAAAACAACGGGTAAGTCATGAGAAGCCTTGTAGGGCCACACTACATCTGAAGGGCGTGAGACTTGAGAAATGACCTCAGAAATATTTACTAAAGGCTTGTAACCATTGGGCCTATGAATATCTAAGAAAAAATGGAAACATTTCTCGCAGTAATAAGATCCTCAAATACAAGAGAGCGGCCCACCTTCAAGCAGTAGAACTAAACCTTCGTAGTCTCATTATCCAGTTACTACATACGAGTACAAACATGGTCTAGAGGAATAGACCATTGGGTCGGGACCCAAACCCACCCCTTAGCTTATACCTCACTCTACTAAATTTGTTTATATTCAGGTGAATGTGAGAAGCCCAGTTTTTAATTATGGGCTCATACCCTTGACAAGTGCTAAAATGGGCCAAAAGGCTCCTCGAGAAGTTACCTTTAACTAACATAATTAATGGAAAATGCCAAGAAGGGGTGGCTCGCCCCTTAAGCTACAATTGATGAAATAGGCAACCAAGGTCCACTAAGAAAAGCCAGTAAGTTGCTCAGGTGTGATCCCATACTCATCAAGATCAACGCAAAAGAAAGAAATAAAGGGGAGATGAAACTCGACCTCGATAGATGAAGCGAAAGAATGATGTTATTGGAGCTGTCGCTCCATCGACACTCGCCTTAAACAAGGTTGCAATCATAGGAAAAATCAGGAAGCTGAATTCCTCAGATGTTATTCTAATGGACCATTTCCCCAAGGATGTAGTACAACGAAATGGGAAGGTCTTCACTGGAGTATGTATTCCATAGGAACTAGGCCCAACCCCATCACGCTGATCCTTACCACCACGACCCTTCTTACTACCATTACTGTGGTGGATGACCCCCTCATGATGAATAAGTTTAATCCTAACCATTTTGCGAATAATGAAAAGAAATGAAAAGAAAAAGAGAAGGCCTTTAGAAATTACCTGAAAAACCTATTAGGGACAGTCAAGGAAAGAAGAAAGTAAAATCAGATGTGGGAAATAGAGAAGTATAACCGAAGGAAAATTTAGAGTAACTTAATCGAAAAGGAAGAGATGTGAAATTTCAAACAAGACACCTTCTTACTTCACGCCTCAATTTAAATAGTCAAATGTACAAGGGAAGTTTGGTTGAAATAACTCAGACGATACAAATTCCCAAACTTGGTGGGTGACACCTGTAAAAAGGGGATGGGTTTCTTCTTGAATCTCTTAATAATTAGGAAAAGTGGGAATGTCCACCAGAGCCAAACATTTATTAAGTATCCGCAAGAAGTAATAAATGCTCAAATAGACTCAGTCTAGTGAATCTGATGTAGTGTACACTAAATGCTCCACCAGGAAGGCCAAGAAATAACTTTTTAACGGATGGCCTCTACTCGTGAAAAGTCTGGATCTTCCATTCAGGAAGAGTGGTTTAAAATGTTGGGAATAGGCTAGACCACCTAGGTGAATAGGGAAGTTAGCCTCTAATTGGTTATCCTAGGAAGGACAATTACCTAGAGACTGCTTTAGATTGACCCTGAGCAAAAATTTCGAGGGTGAAATTTTCTTTTACGGTGAGGGAGTTATCACACCCAAATTTATAAAATATTTGAACTCAAGGAAGAGTCGATGAGCTGATTGAATAGTAATGGAAATTTTGGGACATTAGCGAAAAATTTAGAGAATTAAGTGGCTAGTTAGGGGAAATATAAACTCCTAATTTGGTTTGGTTAGATTGGGACCAACTAGTTACATAATGGGAAACACAATAATTAGTACTGTGTGGCAGTGACGGTCTGTGAAGATCATGCCATGAGGATATATAGGTAGGAGGATGAGAGAAGGGGGAATTCCTTAACCTATTTATACAATCTTCTCTTTAAAATTATTATCTTCTTCTTTAGCTATCTTGAAAAAGTAGAGGTTGTAACCACGAGAGACTCTACATGCTACAATAGTCGTAGGCATGGATGTCCAGGAATGAGAAAACTAGAGGGACTGCTGCTAGGTCTAAGGAGACAATAGCATTTGGGCAAGCCACTATGGCAAGTATAAGGAAACAATGTGAGTTTCTGCATTCTGCTTTTGGGTGATAAATGATGATATGCTGCTTGCATGAACTAAGGAATACATGAATAATATTTTTAAGTCATGACAAGCTTATTAGTACTACTTTAAGATAGATGATGAATAGATGTGCATGATAAATGGGGAAAAACCTTTATGGGATAGGTGAACTTATGAAAGGAAATGGGGAGTGTAACTTTTAGGTTTGTGCAAGTGTACACAATCGTTATCAAATACTAAGTAAGTAAAATAGTTATCGTCTCCATAGGGACTGTGTATGATAATCAATTAATTGTAAAATTAGAGTTAACAATCTAGTGATAAGAACACAATATTTTTTAGTGGTGTGATGTAAAAATAATTACTAAATGTAAGATGATCCCTAATGCAATTTTAATCTAAATGCAAAGTATGAAGTGAAATGTATGACATGAGTTTAGTAGCAAAAACACAAAATTCAACAATCAATAACATGAATAGGCTAGGATAATTACACCAGTGTTTGGAAAATATTCCATGGAAACTCGATCTTTCATGAGTCTTGAAACCAAATTAAGTCCTTTCAAAATCTTTTACTTAGTAAAACATGTATTTTACTGATCAAATTAAACTAAGGGTTTCCTAGAATTCATGTTAAGTAATAGAGACGAGTTAGGTTTGAAACAATTTACTCACATAAACCTAAAAATTATGCAAGATAATAGAGCTCGTTAAAGTTACTATGAACCTTCAATTTAGTCGGGTTAGGATCTAAATTAAGCATGCACTTTTCAACTATTGTGTCCATTAGCCGTCATTTGGTTAGGATCGCTCAACTAATTCTAATGCATCCAATCATGTATGAACGAAATACATACTTGAGCTTAATTGGAAACATGATTGATTAAGGTACAAAAACGAAATACATACTTGAGCTTAATTGGAAACATGATTGATTAAGGTACAAACACTATAAGCATGATTTAAACAAAATTCATTGAATTAATGAAATCATCCTAGCTAAATAGATTTAAGCTACCATTGTTGGTGACAAGATAGCAAAGCACATTGCAAACATGATTAAAATCAAAGTAAGAAAGAATAAACTCTGTCCAATTAGTAGTCTCGCGAACTCTAATTGAAGATTTTTTCCTCTAATCCTCATGTTATTCCTTTGCTAGTGGCTCCTCAAGGTGGCCGGACAAGAGATGATCTTATCAAGGTTTTTCTAGCTAAGAAAAGAAAGAACAATGGGATGCTATGTGTGAGAATAAAGAGAGCAAATGAGAGAACAAAAGAATGATATGAAATGAGAGATGAGGGATTGAGTAAAGGATGAGAGATATGTGAGATGGGAGTGGGTATTTATACTTGAGGTTGGTGGGAGAGTTTATTAAAAATAGTGAAAAATATCCCCCATTAACTCTTTTACTTAGCCGGCCACACATTGTGGAAAAGTGTGGATGATGGTTGCTTGATTCAAGCATGAAATCATGCTAGAATCAAGCAAGGGTTAGACGGTTTCATGGGATCTTTTCTAATTTAATTTCAACTATAAGAACCTCCAGTAAATATCCCAAAACTAATTTTTGGGCAGCCAACATGCTTGTACTGAATTGGGCTTGTCTTCCCCTTGTTTGGACGATTTCTTGACCCATTAAATATTCAGACTTGTCTACCATATAAGATCATTTTTAACTGGGTCAAAGTAACATCTCCATGACCTAATTTGTATGGTTTTGCCATCCAAGTAGGGTAGAATTGCTTATGTCCATGCAAGAATTATAATAAGCTTCATATTATATCAACTTCATGGCCCCCTGCATAATAAAATATAACACATTAATAAAAAACATGGAAATAATTTAATTTAATCACAAAATTAATACAATAAAGAACGTATTTGTATTTTTTTATAAATTCATGCCCATCTTCGAAATATAAACAAAATTCACCTAATCAATTAACAAATACTTAGAAAAATTTTATTTTTAAGTTAAAAGGTGTTATAAAATGCTAAAAAAACCTATATAAATTAGAGATTACAGGGAGTGAACCTATTAGTTACAGCCTTCGGCAAAGCTCCGGGCGTTGCGAAGAGAACACTGCGGTGTTCGAGCATCAATGTTAGGTGGTGTAAAGGAGGTAATGAGAAGAGGATTTGGAAAATCTGTATTATGCAAAAGGATTTACCACAGCGGCAATATCGACTGGTCCTTTGGGATGATACCGTGAAGACGATATATGGCATAAGACCAAAAATGAAAGACACTATTGCAGTCTGGTATGAGGTACGTAACGTAAGACTATGAATGAAAGAAGTCATGGAAGCATGGTGTGTAACAAATCTAAACCATCTCCATTGTCGTATTAAGGTTACAGGATATTACGACAGTTACTAAGACCAATAATATAGTAACACAATTCAAAGATTAATTTAAACACCATAAATTACTAAACAATCATCATTCATGGCATACAGTGGGAAAAGAGACTTAAATCGAGCATTTGAAACCCTAAAATCAATTTAGAAACATATAAAGAATAATTTAAAACAAAACAAAAAATATGACAAAAACTAAAATTAGGGGGTCACACGGCCGTGTGACAGAGCCCAGACAATGTTGTTAAAAGACATGGTTGTGTGGCCAAACCATGTAATAACTTGAGTCCAAGTAACTTAAGGTTACACAGCCATATCGCCAGACCGTGTAACTCTCTATGGCCGTGTGGGGTGACCGTGTGTGGCACACGGCCATGTGGTAGACTGTGTCCTAGACCGTGTGTGTGCCCAAAAATACCTTTAAATACAAGTCAATTCACCTACAGTTTCTTAGACATCAAGCCATACATTTACCATTACATTAACCTATTCAAAGTGTACCAAAACATGCCAAAATATGCCAATTCACATTCAACCTATGTGCCTAACCAATATGCCCTTAATTGGCACCACATTTCAACATAAACAACAACCTTCCAAAACAAGACATGGTCGACATATTAACCTTATTCAATCATCCAATAATTTCCAACTAACATATGCTATTATCAATCATTTATACCAAGCCTCTAATGATAGTTTATCACCAATTGAATTTCATCAATTATCCTATCATGTATTATCATATGCTATTATCAATCATTTATACCAAGCCTCTAATGATAGTTTATCACCAATTGAATTTCATCAATTATCCTATCATGTATGTACCAATTCAACAAACCAACAATGCATTAATTTTCAAGCATACATATGCCATATGCCATCAATTACCAAACCAACCAAAATAACCAATTACTAAACCAACAAAAATAACATTAAGGATTTACATCAATACACATATTTCATAATTCAAATGGCACAAAACATGACCAAATGATCACCAACATGCATATACCAAAGCCTTATTTACATGCCACTTATAACTGGCCAAAATAAATGTAAAACTACCGAAAGAGTTGACGGATAATGTGATCTCCAAAAGTAATCGAACCGACAACTCGTAAACGATGATCTACAAGGAAGAAAACGAAATAGAGTAAGCTTAAGTAATGCTTCTTAAGTCTGTATTAAACTTTAAATTTAACCTACCGTAATTTTTGTAACTAAAACATTTCGCAATTGATTTTATAAACAAGGTCATGAGTTCATTTATTTTCTATACATACCACAAATCTCACAAGATTAGTAAGTTCACATATACGAAACATATAACTTTATTACGTCATAAACATTATAAGTAAACACATTTGAAACTCAATTCAACCATCACCTATTCATTTAACAACTCGCATTTCACTTAAATTATTTATATCCAATGTTTTATTTCATATATCTATTTCCATATAACTGATTCATATAACCATTATACATATCATTTTTACATATAACTGATTCATATAACCATTTCATATATCTATTTTCATATACCCATTTCATATATCATTTATCCATATAACCAATTCATATAACCAATTCATATATTATTTTTCTCATCCGATTAACCAAATGAAATAACGTCGGATATGTGGGAATGATGTTCATACAAGTTGTAAAATGGGGCTACTCACACGAGCTGTGGGTTAAGATGTTAGGCTACACAATGCTTCTCACACGAGTTGTGGAGAATCTGTAACAAAAGCAGGACCTCAGCAATCGATAGGACATCTAAGACCAACACCCGAAATGGTAAATGCCCCTAATAACATGTCATTTGTATCCTAAGTGTTCACGAGGTTCATACAGTTCACGTTTCATATCAATATCATTTAACATTCTTAACACTATACCATTATGAGTACACATCTATATAGTTCTCATTTATCAGACATAACATCGATTTAGCTAATAATGCAATTTAGTCCAATTTACCAATTGTTATATATCAATCAATTTAATTAATTCATAACATAAATAATAACTAACATATCATATAATTACTTAAGCATTTCTTTGTCACATGAGTTCAACTATATAATTTTTTCATTTTCAATCATGACCCTCAATTATAATTTCATTTCAACTTGAACCATATCCAAAACTTTATATTTACTATGCAAGCAGATCTAAATACAACATGCTTAGATGTTTAATAATTCACAAAACATAAATTAAATCAATTCATTTACTATATGAACTTACGTAATTTAAAAATGGCAACAAACACAACACCGATGATTACACTGCTAACATTCCTTCCCGGCGATTATTGTCCGATTGACTCATTTCTTAATCTAAATTTAATAATTTAATTCAATTATCCAATTCAAATACTTTTAAATACTAAATTTCATGTAATTGACCCTTTATCAATATTTACACTTTTACCTTTTATTCAATTTAGTCCCTAATCCCGAAACTTATACAATTATCATAATTAAGTCCAAAATAAAGCTAGCCGAATTTTGTACTTATTCTTATAAAGCCCATAACTATTGAAATTTTACAAGAATTCATATTAAATTTATTATTTTATCAATTTAGTCCCTAAACTTAAAATTAACCAAAATCACTTTAAAAAATAGTCTTATTTAATTATCAAGCTTATAATCTATCATCAAACTCGAAAAACATCATAATTTCATCAATGGTATAAATCAAAATATTTAAAAATTTTATGAATTAGTCCCTAAGTTAACAAAATTAAGTTGCAACGATCTCAAAAATATAAAAATCATGAAAAATCGACTTTGGGGGATTACCATGTAAGGACGAGAAGATGAATGAACATTTGAAGCTTTTAACCATGGCTTCTTTCGTTTCTTTATTAGACATTCGGGGGAAGGAAGAAAAGATGAACAAATGTTCATCCATTATAACTTTCTTTAGTTTTTATTATTATTTAAATATAAAATTAACATATAATTATAATAAAAACAAACACAAATCGTCCACTATTAGAAAACATGGCATAATTTCTTTTTAAACCCATTCACTTTTTCATTTATAATCATTTAGCACATATAGATTAATAGCGATTAATTTTTACAGCTTTTACGATTTAGTCCTTTTTCCTCAATTAGCTATCTAAACATCAAAATTTCTGAATCAAATTTTATTAAATATTTAAGATCTTGGTTTACAGAAATAAGGTCCCCAATACCAGATTTTTTGAAACCACTTAACTTTAAGGACAAACCACTTATACTTAACTATTCATTCAATTAACAAAATTTATCATATAAAAATTCAATATTATACTATATTTGACTCATAAATATTAAATAATAATATTTACAAACTCACTCGTGGAATTTGTGGTAAGATGCTATGATAACCGGGTATAATGAGTAAGACCATTTGTACTTAATTATTCATTCAATTAACAAAATTTATCATATAAAATTTTAATATTATACTATATTTGGCTCATAAATATTAAATAATAATATTTACAGACTCACTCGTGGGATTTATGGTAAGATGCTATGACAGCCAAGAATAATGAGTAAGACCATGGATCAAAGACTTTATGACATCCACAAAGAAAGTACGTTGGGACAGTAAACGCAGAACAAATAGTCCATCAGGATAGTAAACACGGGGTGGTCCGCCATGACCAAGGGAATACGTAGTGAGAAAGATGTAAGACCTTATCTCGGGTAAGGAAACCAAAAGAGTTCACTGGTATGCGGGCGTAGATAGCCCACCAAGATGTTAAAAATGGGATTAGGCTGAGTTAGACCATGGTAGAATGGTGTTACGACATTAGAAACAGTCCCTTGGAACAATAATATAGAAATGACCGTCAAGATGTAAAACATGAGTCCCCCAACGGGGAAGTTCGCCTCATAAGAGGTACGCCATGGACTAAGATTGAAAGAACAGTGTGAATGACATGATAAATTGCAGGTATACATAAGTGAGGTATGCTCAAGGGGCATGGATCTCCAGATTAATAAACGGATTCGCCAAAATTACGACAATCGAGTCCTCCAAAGAAGTGGTGAATCTTATGAGGAAAAACAGATATGTGGCAAAAATCTATTGGCCTAACGTCACGAGCCTTAGGTTAATGGAAGGGCCACCAGCATTCCATAAGAAGAAGAGGTGGCAAAGGGTTAGTTGTTTAGAATAGATCGTCAGCATAATATGAGAATTTGAAGTAGCAACGGGTGATCAAGCAGAACCTGGACCGTAAGGATCCACAGGTGAGGATCCGCCAGGGCGAAATAACTCCACTAACAACCTCGCGCATAACAATTCATCAGGAATAGTGGAAAATGAGTAAAAAAAAGTGAGGTTGGTGTAAGGCAGAGTTTGGTCTGCCCTATCAGGTGATCAATATCATGAAGGAACGCGTCAATGTCTCATATTAGGGTTGAGTTATGACAACAAGAAGCTGTAAGGGAAATGGAGAGACAACAACTTCAGTGTCTTATATTATGTTGTTTAGCAAATTCTCACTAAGTTCATCAAAACTTATGCATTTCACTGCTTAATCTCAAGACAAAGTTTGACAAGATATTTTAGTGGAGGGACCAAGCCAGCCATCACCTGATCAATATAGCTCAGTAGAAAGTGTATGTGTATATAGAGTGGCACCCGCAGGGGCCTCGTCTCGAGAGTTAAGGCAAACATAATAATTTTAGAATCATATTCAAACAGTGAAACTATATACAAAAACTAAGGTCATAGGAAGTCATTACAAATTTTATTCAATGTATATTTAGTGGCAATTAGTCCCAGACGATTAAGTTGTTTCTGTATGTAACAAATTTAATTTTGGATGTATGGTATAATTAAACGGATACTTGTAGCATCCGGTACCCGGGCCCAGCGATCGAGTCAGGTATGGGGTGTTATTAAGCATATAATCGTATACCAATATGCCTCTCCACCACACCGGGGTCTCCATAGCGACATATAACTCGGTAATCCGCAACAAATGTTGGATTCCGGTATAATTAATAATAACTTTGTACCATTACATATATCTCGTATCAGCACACAATTAACCCTATTGGCATGCCAATCATATCCTGTCATTTATTACGTTCACTTAGACAAATTTATTACATATAACCATTTCATTATAATTCAATTCAGACCTCACCTTTTTGTACCAAATTGTAAACAATTTAAATTACATTCACGCAAATACAAATTCACAGTTCAAGTATATACTAAAATTACATACAACCATACCACATGAACTTACTTGGCAAAAACAATAACATACAAGATGTCCAAGACTAATCCACAATTTTGTATTTTCCTTGATTATCCTCTATTACCTAAAATTATACAAAAATAACATCAATTTCAAAATTCATGCACTTTAGTCCCTATGTTAAAAAACTAGTAATTAAATTTTACAAACTAGTCTTTTTTCATATTTAAGCTTAAAATAAAACAATTTAACACCAATTTCATCAAGCATTCATCAATGGAAACTTTTGGAAACTTTAAAATTTTTACAAATTACTACACAGGCTACCTAAATCAAGCGGCTCTCAGGACTTCAAAACTATAAGAATTATAAGAAACTAACTAAATCGAACATACCATATAAGAGCCGAAAGCTTGAAATTTCAACAACAATGACTTATAAGTTTTCCTTGTTTGGAAATAGTGAAGAAGAAAGCAAAAATAAAAGATGACAACTTTAGTTGTCTGTTATACTTGGTTTATTTTTAATTAATCAAAGATTAAGCTAATCTTAATAATTAACTTATAACCTTAATTAACAATTGATAGTGGCTTACAATTAACAATCCATACCATTTGAAAATATAAAAAGGGTCTAATTGCTCAATTTGTCCTTTGGTTATATAAAAATTCATAGTGATTAACTTCTATCACTTTTACAATTTAGTCATTATACCTTAATTCACTATCCGATTAACAAAATTAAGGGGTCAAACTTTAATTAAACTTTATGCTAACATCGTAAATATTAATATTTAATTTTACAAACTCGCTCATTGAAATCGAGGTTTAAAAACCACCATTTTTTACACCACTGAAAAATAGGTTGTTACAAACTCAGTTTACTGAAACGGGGTCCCGAAACTGCATTTTTCAACACCATTGGAAATTGAATTGATACATGGTTTGAGGTGTCCTCGATTACTATAAATAACTTATCAGTTGAAGGAGAAGATTTATTATCAAGAACCAGTTCAAAATTAGAGCAAAAATGAGCCTGAAGCTAGAATTTCATCATAGCGATTTATTTAATTAAATTTTGTTTATGCTATTTTTATTTTAATTATTTTTACTTCTATTATACTTAAATCCCTTTTTTTTTGCACAAACCGTCACGCGTCTTGGGCATGGCAATTGCGTAGACACGCAACTTGGTTGAACCAAACAACAATTTTAGATATCTCAATCTTTATGGGATCGGTCCTAATATAGAACCATAAGATGGATTCATAATCTAAATACAGATAGTGGCGAAACTAAGGGGCTGGCAGGAGCCTCGACCTCCCCTAAAATGAAAGCTTTTCATACGACCCCTTTTAAATTTTTAAAATTTTAAATTAGTAAAGGTAAAATTACATTTTGGCCTCTCATAAAGATATAAAAATTTGATTTAATCCTTTAAAAATTATAAATATATAGTTTATTAAAATGATAAAATTATATTTTTTCTATTGTAAAAATTATAATTTAATTTCGACCTCTTGAAAAATTTTCTGATTTCAGCCCTGAATACATATATATCAAAAACGAATTGAGCTAATAATTGAACCGTGTAACTTCTTGGCCACAACCATTGCCTTCGTTCTTAAGCTTAAGCAGTCGATCAAATGGGCCGATGATTTTTCAAACCAATCGGTCCCTCCACATTTCAATATATCGAATCAGGCAGTCACAAGTTTATCTCTGGACAAGGAAAGTTTTTTATCCACATCTCACTATCGATGTATTTATAGATATAATTTATGTACTGTATTTGAAGACTATATTTCATGTTTGAAATATTATATATTTTTGTATTTTGTATTATACAAATTTAATATATTTATATTTATTCAATCTTATTTTATATTTTAATTTTAAGTTTATAATTTTACAATAGTATTATAATAATGTTTAAAATTAGGGGTAATACCAAATTTTTCATCATGTTCATTTTTCACCATTGAATACTATTATGATTTTTTTAAGTGAGTTCTCTTCTGATTTATTTTTGTTCAAGTATATACTCTGGTTTTAACCTAATTATTATAATAATTTATTTTAATTATAATTATTCAAATCATACTAATTGTATTATAATTATATTTGTATATTTAGTTATACCATTTTAAGAAACAAAACTAATAATGAACGGTAAAATTCAAATCACCTAATAGATTTTGAACCAATCTGCTCCTCATTGAGTTTTTTTTTTTCTGAAAACTGAAGGTGGGGCAGAACGGGGTAATTTTTTTTAGTTAGTGGGTATAGAGCAATTATGATAATTACTTGTCCCACCCGGCCCTACTCCATTATGTAAAATTATCATTTTATTATTGTATATATATAACTATTAAAAAGGTAAAAATATAATAATATTTTATAAAAAAATTTATATATTTTATGCTCAAATATTTTTCTACAGAATTATATTTAAATATTTGCTTGACTTTAAAAAATATTGAAAATATTAAAAATAAGTAACAAAAATTAAATTGAAGCAAAGTAGGATGGAGCAGGAATGGATGCATCCAACATCCATGGAGGTGTAATGGATTTCGAAATTATACATCCACAATGAAACGAGACAGATAGTAAAACAAAGTGTACCAACTATGAACAATAATATTAAACAACATCCACCTCATCTGGGTGAATTACCCAAAAATGCTTATAATTTTGAAAATTTATCGAATTAGGTCTATTTTTCTGAAATTTTTTGGATTAGGCTGATTTAGGGAAAACACTTCCAACTGAACACACTTTCTTGCCACATTCGTTGAAAACGTGACCAACTAAACTCGTTTTTTCTTTCTCTATTTAGGGTTTTTTTAGTTTTTTAGGGTTAGGGTTTAGGGGTTTTTAAGGGTTTTTGGAGTTTTAGATTTATGGTTTTTTTTATTTTTAATATTTTTATATATTGTTTAGAAAATTTTTATAATATTTATATTAGGTGGAAAATATAAATTTTAGAATTTTTATAAGTATTTGGAGTTTTAAAATTAATATTATTTTTAAAATTTTGAAATTATTCTGAATTTTTTTGTCATTATTTTGAGACCAATTTGGTATAATTTTCAAAATTAACAAGTACCAAAAGGGTATTTAGACAAATCGCATTTACACCAATCTATTATTTGAATTATTTGAATTGTAAAATTTAGTTTTGATTTGAAATCAAAACTTGAATTACTCAATTCGATTAAATCGAAGTTTGTATTTGTTTTTATTTTTGTAAATCAAATAGAGTTTTGATCACCTGTAGTTTAAGGTAGGTGGAGGTCGACCCGAAATGTTTAGAAAATGTTATCCCAGGATTTCCGAGATATCTGACGAGTGAGTGGAAAGGTTGTAGGAGTTGAAATTGGGAGAGTGAAAACAATCCCTATAGGGTGTATGTTCAGTGGCATGTTAGGAAAATACATTAAAAGCACAAACACCTAGAAGCATTTTCAGACATGGCAGGAAAATGCCTCTAATTAGGCGCGTTTTCTGTGCATTATTTGACATGTCACTGAAAATGCGCCCTGTAGAGTGCGTTCTCACTCTCCCAATTTCAACTCCTGCAACCTTCTCACTCACCCGTCAAATATCCTGAAAATCCCTGGATAATATTTTCCAAATCAATTTGCCACTCACCCCTACTGTATAAATAGATCGTTTTTAGAATTAAGAGCCATAAACCAATTTCAAGCATAATGAATCCAACGAAGAATCACACGAAAAAGAAGTTCGCAAGATATTTCGTAAGGCATAATTTCGAGCAAACACGTAATTGCATCAAGTAAGATTCGATTTTTTTGTTTATATATAATTACAACTCTATTTTTTGCATAATGTTTTGTTTCCAACATGTAAAATAGGTTATTTCGTTGAAATGAATGGACAAATTAATGTTGTTGTTTATTATGATGGTGAAGTTTGTGACACCGACATTGGGGTCATTATTTCATCGGAGAACATAGTGCAATTGGCTTTCAACCCAAGCATACAATTGCCGGAGCTCCATGCAAGAATTAGGAGAAAAATCATAGGATCCACCCATATGAGAGTATCGTCATTCAAATATTGATTCTGTATTTTGATCGACCCCGTCAAATATGAGGCTTTCGATATCAAATGTGCAATGGGGGATGGAGGTGATGGTCCAGACGCATATTGCTAGTGGATCACCAATACTTGAGATATACGCAGAGTTTGCAAACATAGATAAAGGCAGTCGGAGGTCGACATATGTTCCAGTTTGAGAGGCCAGAATGGAAGAGCAAGGTGAGAGTCCAACGACATAGTTGTACGGTGAGTTCACGACTTTGTTTGAAAGTTTCAATTATGATATCCCAGAATCACCAATGGGAAGACACATCGATTTTAGACTTAGGTTTCAATCAAGACAGGTAGAACGTCCAGCAGTCAGGCTTTGGCGGTAACCCAGAATACTGGACCTCAGTACGACACTCAGTTAGTGGTTTTGATTTCAATTTCAGTCAGCCGATGTTTGTGCTAGGAACATGTACAAAGGTATGGCATCAAGGGTATGGTATCAAGTTCCACTGGTAGGCAATCCGTAGGTGATTTTGGTTGTTGTAAAGACTATACAAAAAGGGATTATGTACTCTCTACAACTTCCACCAGCGAGGGGACATCCAATGCTGGACATGTGTAAAGTCGAAATTATATACAGTTTTTCTATATATTTTTACCATATTTTTACTTAATTAGTAATTTTAGACATGAATTTAGAAAGTATGTGAAATTATGCTTAATTACATGATTTTCATACATATTTTATATTAATTCATGTTAATTTATTAATGTATGTATTTTTCACTATGTAGGAGGTCAATTGGAGACATGATTTAAATAAATAAAAGATGGTTATGTAGAAATTATCCATATGGACGGCAAGACCATGCAATTTTTGGCATGGGGTTGACTACTTGACCCATTAAAGAAAGGTGATAAAAGATGGACATGTTTGCTAAGTTATTGGACTAAAAAATTGTCCAACAAAGGGAATTAAAGGCCCAATTTCGGCACTTGAAGATGGCTGATCAAAATACATTTTGGGATATTTAATTGAAGGTACTTGCAGTTGGAAAATAATCAAAATTCAGCCCAACAACTTCCCTATTGAAACCATCCAGTACATAGTTATTTTTAGCTTGAAATTCAAATTCAAATTCAAATTGAGAAGACTTGGTCATCGCTTTTCCTTGAAGCATGGTCGGCCACATGAGAGAAGGAAGGAAGGAAATTTAAACCTATTTTTAGTAAACTTAAATCCTTACCTTCACCTATAAATACCTTGTCATTTCTCACTTTTCCATCATCCTTCATCACTCAACATTCCTCTCTCACTCACTCTAGTTTTCTCTCAATTCCTTTTCTCTTTTTCCCTTGTATAGCCGTCCATCCCCTTTCTCTTCTTTAGCTTTAAAAGCTTTGTCAAAAGCACTCTTTATCTGGCTACCTTCTAAACCCTTAGCAAAAAAGCTTCAATTAGAATAGATGAGCTCTTCAGCCAGAATAGATCTGAAAGGATGTTGAACTGAGTCTACTATTTCCTCTTGATTATCTATTTTAACATGTTTGCTGTGACACCCCTAAAGTGACCCTAGTTGGAAAGCGGTTTCAGGACCGCTAAACCGAGTCACCAAATTATTTGAATGTGATATTTATTGTCTAAAATATGTGATTATGAAGGTGTGAAAGTTTTAGGCTTCGATTTAGTAAATTGCATGTGAATTTAGTCAAAAGGACTTATGGGTGACATTTTTGAAATGTGATAGGCTAATCTACAAGGACCTAACAGTGCATGTAATCAAAAGGGAGGACTTGCATGTCAATTTTCCCCCCCTAATATGTAGTGGCCGGCCATGAGCATGGGTGGACAAGATGTTATGGCTAAAAACATGTCATAAACATGTTGGGGTAGTGCATTATGTAAGGGTTAATAAAATAAAGGGCATGGGCAATAAAATATTAGTGTTAGTAGGATGAGAAACAAAAAAAGAAAAGAAAAGAAAGGATGTGTGTGATTGTCCCCCCCCATTGCCGTGATGAAAACAAAGAAAAAAAAAGTGTCCATCCTTTAACATTTCTTTTGGCCGAAAATTCTAAGGAGGAAGGAAGAAGAAGAGGATTTTCTTGCTTCATGTTCGGTTGGTTGGTGTTTAGGAGGAGGAAATGTTGAAGAGATTCGGCCATGCTTGTAGCTAGGTTAAGGTAAGTTTGATGTTGTTCCATGAGATTCATGCGTATTTTTTATGTTAGTTTGAGTTCTACCTAGCCTATGGTTTAAATCTTGCTATGTGATGAAGATGATACTCGGCCATGGGTGTTGTTTTCTTGGTTGGTGTTTGTTTCATGCTAAATCTAGATGAACAATGGGGGTTGTCATTTAGGTTAAGATCAAAGAAATTAATCTTGTTAAAACTTTGAACTAATAATGCCCATATGTGTGATAGCCGAACATAGACTTTGTTTAAAGTCTTGGTCAAAGGCCGGTTAAGTGTTTTGGAAATGATTAAGCTAGGTGTTTGATCTTTTTGGTTCGGCATAGTACATAAAATGTTGCTAGATGGAGAAAAAAATTCAGCCAGCAAGAGGTGTGCTAAGGCTGAATATAATTTTGTATATTAATGAGTAATGCATGTGTTGAATTGATGGAATGGAGAGGATGTTTTAATAGTGCATATATGTGTATTAGCCAAGTTTTGAACTTGAAACAAAATGGTATTTGGTCAATACAAGTGACCATACTTGTAGAATGTATTAAGTATGCAATCGGCCTCAACATAGACATGCATGTTCGGCCACACGAATGAATGCATAGATTGATGTTGTACATTCGGCTATAAGTAAGCATAATGATGATCCTATCTTGACTTAGACAATCGGCTCAAGGAGAATTTGTTAAGTGCTTAGTTAATTGATATTAGGTTAATGATGTGTGTATTTGGTCCTAAAGGTGCACATGAGGAAATGTTTGATTAATTGTACTAAATTGCTTAATGTGATTAAAAATGCGTATGACCATTTTGTATTTGAGCTAAAGGTGGCCATATGACCTATCAAATTCATTGTCATATTCGGCCATAAGCTAGCATAATGAGACTTTAATAAGTTAAATTTGTTTGAATTAGCTCAAGAGCTTAGAGGACCAAAGTTGGATAAAGGAAAGGAAAAAGTGATCGAATAGCCGCCGAAATCGTTCAACAACATCCGAGGTAAGTTTTAAGTGATTAAACGTTGACTAAATTCAATTATAATAGGACATGATGAGTTTATTTAATAAGATATGATGTGGCCATGATATGTTCTAAGCTCAAATGGTAAGTTCTTAAGTGTTTGAGCTTGGGAATTTAAGGGTAATTTGAAATAGTCTGCTTAGGACAGCAGCAGTAACGTGACTTTAGAAAATCACCATAAATTTATGGATTTGAATTAGAGGCTGAATGAGACATGAAATTAAATCTTAATGAGTCTATTTTCTTATAAAAGAAACCGTGTAAGCAAAGGAATTTCCGATAATGAGATACTTAAAGTTGTGTGAGACAGCGCAGAATGACACTGTAATCCTCTATTCTGTTTTTAGAAAATCATTATAAATTGTACAAAAATGGTTATAAGATAAAATTTATATGCTCAGACTCCTTAATGAGTCTAGTTTCAAATGAAATCAAATACAACACATTTTGAATTCTGTAAAATGAGAAATTTGATTCGTAGTGAAGAGTGGTCAGATTAGTCAAACAGTGAAACAGGGGAAACTTTAAGAAAAATCTGGTATTGATTGGCCAAACCTAAAATTCTGGAAATTTTATGGATGGAATATATACGAGTCTATATTTAGGAAAAATTAACGGAAAGTGATTTGGAGTTTTGTAGCTCCAGTTATAAATAATTTAGTGACTATTGCTCAGGAAAAACAGCTTGTGCTGAATTTGAGATTGTGTTGTAAACCTTGATAAACTTGTTTTAGTTGCTCATAAGCTATTGATTAAACCCATACGTGAATTCTAAATTGTGATATTGGAAAATGATAGATGTAGATTCAGCCAAGACAGTGTGTATACGTGAAAGTATATGTGGTATGTGAAGTATATTTGGATAATTGTGATGTGAATACATGAAAATCTATATTTTGATTTAGGATTCTATGTGATGGATGTGAACATGCATATATGAGATAAGGCCTAATGGCCGATGTGATGAATGTGAAAGTGTATATATGTGATAAGGCTTAATGGCCGATGTGATGAATGTGAAAGTGTATATATGTGACAAGGCCTAATGGCCGATGTGATGAATGTGAAAGTGTATATATATGTGATAAGGCCTAATGGCCGATGTGATGAATGTGAAAGTGTATATATGTGATAAGGCCTAATGGCCGATGTGATGAATGTGAAAGTGTATATATATGTGATAAGGCCTAATGGCCGATGTGATGAATGTGAAAGTGTATATATGTGATAAGGCCTAATGGCCGATGGTGATGAATGTGAAAGTGTATATATGTGATAAGGCCTAATGGCCGATGTGATGAATGTGAAAGTGTATATATGTGATAAGGCCTAATGGCCGATGTGATGAATGTGAAAGTGTATATATGTGATAAGGCCTAATGGCCGATGTGATGAATGTGAAAGTGTATATATGTGATAAGGCCTAATAGCCGATGTGATGAATGTGAAAGTGTATATATGTGATAAGGCCTAATGGCCGATGTGATGAATGTGAAAGTGTATATATGTGATAAGGCTTAATGGCCGATGTGATGAATGTGAAAGTGTATATATGTGACAGGGCCGAGTGGCCAACGTGATGGATGTGAAAGTGTATAAATGTGATAAGTCCCGAAGGGCATTTGTGTCAGTACAATATCCGGGTTAAAACCCCGCAGGCTTTATGCGAGAATATTATCACTGATTAATGTCCGTAAGCTTCGTGCTCGTACTATATCTGAGCTCTAAAGACCCGATGACTACGTGTAGGGATTTCGTCCGGGTAAGACCCGATAACTTCGTGTGGAGATTATGTCCGGGTAAGACTTCGTAATAAGAATTGCTTATAAATATATTCAATGCGAAAGGTTAAACAGGTATGTACTCCAAGTTTATATGTGAGCTTGATTTGCACTAAATCATAAGGTAGTTATGTGATGCATACGAGAGCAATCTATGAGAATATTCCTATGATTATGTGACATCGGATCAGTGTGAGAGGTTATGTGAAATCATACGATATATCTATGTCACATGAGCTCACTTTTATGTGAAAGTTTATCTGCCTATTGTATATGATGAGATGTGCATATTCGGTAAAGGGATGGTATGCCCGAAGGAAGAGTGAAATAAAAATACGAACAACTATGTTATAATTTGATTGTTATCTGTTGACACTGCTTAAAACTTACTAAGCATTGTAATGCTTACTCCGTTTACTCTGTTTCCTCTGTTTTATAGATCTCATTTGGAAGCTACAGGCTCGGGGATCATCAGCAACTAGTCACACTATCACTATCCACTGTTTGGTACTGCTACGTTTTGGATTATCTTATGGCATGTATAGAATAGACTAGTGGCGGAAGAATATTTTTGGTTAATGTATATAAGCCATGCGAAAATGGCATCTTTTGAATGTTTACTTAGAGAAGTTTAAATTTTATCCCTGGCTGTGCTTAGTACTTATTTAAATGAATGATCTTTATTTCAAGAAAAAGTTCAAAATTTTACTGTTCTGACATGAGTTACAAGTCTGGTAATGCCCCTTACCTATTCCGGCGACGGTTACGGGATAGGGGTGTTACATTTGCTTTGAGTTTTATGCTTTTGACATCAATTATGAAGTTTTAAATCCTATTTGCTAGGATAATTATATTAAGTTAATGAGATTTATTTAATTCATGTTAACATGTTTTGTGCCTCAGTCGATTATGTTTTCAATTAATATCATGATGCATTTCATTCATACGTGATTGGGTGCACTCAAATTAGTTGAGCAATCCTAACCAGACGATGACTAGTAGACGCATAATTGAAAAGTTCAATGCTTAATTTAGGTCATTAAAACCGACTAAGTTAAGGTTCATAATATTTTTAGTTAGCTCTATTATCTTGCATGGTTTTTATATTTATGCAACCAAACTGTTGCAAACATAAATGTCCCTGTGACCTTACATAAATGCTAAGAAACCCTTACTTAATATGATCAGTAAAATGCATATCTAACTAAGTAAAAGATCTGAGAGGACTTAATTTGGTTTCCAAACCCATAAGAGATTGAGTTGCCATGGAAATAATTCTAAACATGTTAGCAAGATGAAAGTAAGTTGATTTGATTAATATAATTATCCTAGCCCATTTAATGTTGATTGTTTTTGTTACTAAAGCCTTTATTCATACACTTAGGTGATTTGCATTTAGATTAAAAATTCCATTAGGGATCACTCCTACATTTAATTAATTAATTTATTGAGTCTTTTTTACATCAAATTGTTAATTATAATTTTGAAATTAATTGTTTAAGCTTATACAGTCCCTATGGAGATGATAACTCATTTTTACTTACTTATTACTTCAACGACTACGTACACTTGCATAAACACGTTACAATTCGTTACAACATGCTGGGGGCTGACATTGAAGATGGCACTGAATTTGATATTGATCCATTCTAGGAGTCCGAGTCGAATGGTTCAAAAATCGCATTCTTTTCTAAACTAGAGCCTATTCCAACTAAACCAGAAGATGGAGATTCAAGCGATGAAGGTCTGAACAAAGATACTGAAGAAGATTCGTGATCTAAGGCATAGTTATCTCCGACCCACATGCATAATGTGGACCTCTCAGCAGAAAGTAGGTTGGAGTTTCCAGAACTCCCACACAGAAGACCGAACTATACGAGTTCTTCGTTGAATTTAGGTGATTTAGAAGCAGGGAAAGAGTTTTCCTTTAAAGGTTCTTTTTTCACAGCAATGAAATGATACAACATAAAAAAATGGTAAACTTATAAGTTGTTAAATCTTGACCAAAAAAATTCGAGGCGAAATACAAATTATGAAATAATAAATGTGTATGGAAAATAATGGCTTCTATGAAGAAAAAGATAGGGTTGTGGACCATAAAGAAATACACCGCTCCACATACGTGTGTTGTCACGGGTACTGCGTCAAGACTATTTGATATTTGTGGTATTAAATTCCTAATTTTAACATACTCGTGTTATTGCAAATATTTCACAAGATCGTCTGAAATTAGATTCAGAGATGATCGCGTACATAATACTACCTATGGTGAAAACAAGTCTCAGGATTCTCATGTTAGTTTTAATTTCACATATTCGTTGCCAGTACGAATGCACGCCATCGTACCACAAGGAATGGATCGCAAAATAGAAGGACTCAGAGAAGAGGCATAATGGGTGGTATGCGTCATACAATAATTTGTGGCAATGGTGTCAAGTACTGGAGCAGTACGTACTAGGTTGCGTAACCAATCTAGAAACAGAGCCTGCTTACTACAATGATTGGTTGGTCCATAGATATTGAGTGTTCCATCATTTCTTCTAGACTTTTGAGCAATGTCGAGAAGTATTATGGTATTGTAAGTCATTAGTACAAATCGACGCCACATTTATGTAAGGGAGATATACGCATCAATTGTTCTTGGTTGTGGCACATGATGCTAATCAGAAAATATGCATCAATTGTTCTTAAGATATATGTAGACGATTGAGATTTCTTCCTATCGAGGTTGAGGAGGCATGTTTGCCCCTAATTCGATATATACGTCATCTCTGACAGGGGACTTGGAATACTAGCCGTAATTGAATGATAGGGAAGCTTATGAGACCGTATACACCATAGGTATTATTTAAGACATGTGGCAGTGAACTACCACAGGCAACACGACTCTGAAACTTAGCGCACATAAGTGATTAACATGGGTATGTATTTGCTAGTATTTCAATTGTCCGATATTTAACCGCTTGCCAAATGTTGGGATTAACGGATAAACTATTTACTTACTTTGACAGGGTATGAGCTTGTGAAATATCGTTTTCATGAAATGTTGGAACACTTGCAAGCCATTATCGGTGCTGGTCTGTGATACCTCTCTAACATACCTTTCGGCTAGTGGACGCTATCATATAACGGCAGTCTACAATAGGAATCATTTACTGTGCAATCTTGTTATTGGGGAATGTGCCCATATTGTAGTAAACATGTAACTATTTTTTATGTATTTCAACGATGAATAAATAAAGTTAATTTCACATTTCACTATTATTTTTTTCTGTCTTTCATGTTTTGCATTCATAGCAAAATTGTGACAAACAAATATTAGCTCATTGATTGTCTAGGTTCAAACTGATGATAAGTGGCACTGTAAGAATGTTTACATTGCGAGAATGACAATTTACTTCAATAGATAATCTAAACGAATCCGTAATCTCGTAAAAGAATCAAAGTGAGCATTTGATTCAAATACTTAAAAGGATTATTATGTCATCTATAATTCCAATTTGGGTGATCACTAGCTTTGGTTATTGGAGCAGTTGACTCCACGGGTAGAGACATAAATGTATTCATTGGAAGAATGATACATTGGACTGGACCCAAGATAAATTAATTCTGAATTTGTTTGTGATTTAATTCACTTGTGACATTTACAGTATGACTCACCTAAATCCTGAGTTAGTCACTAACTATGCGTATGTAACTCATGTGCTTTGATATAAGTGGAGGCTTATACTCTAAAGATGATCAAGCCCATAGTTGGTATGTTGGGTACATGACTTGTGTATGGCATGACTTTACTACTAACAATAGAATTCATAACTCAATTAAAAAGTTAACGATATCCTCTCATTAGCATTGTGTGGATTGATAAATATGGAACGTGGTAAAGGGTTGTTTGTTCTCGAACAAACAATTTATCATAATCAGTTGATAACAGTGATCATATGAATCATTAAGAAGACATAATGGTAACAATGAGATAAATAGGATTGTATTGAGTGAACGGATTTAACTCAAAGGAATCAAGGATATCATATAAGGGTAACACACACATGACGAGGTCATTAGACAAAACAGTTGGATGCATTACTTTCGTAAAGAGTATACAATAAGGAGTTTTCAATCATGATACTTCTTATGGACTGAATCCATGGTTAAGTAAATTGTGAACGATGCTTCTGGACATAATTGCAATTACTAGAGCCTAATTGTATATGTCTGATTGGTCCCTCCACTAGCTCAACAAAAGCTCGATCAGATTGTCGTTAAATCAAAAGAAAATTCTATGACTTTGGAAATAATTTAATTGATTCGATTTATTCGATGTAGAATTAAATTAGGCAGTCGTGAGAATTGTTCAACTAAAGAATTTGGAAATAATTAAAGATTTTTCTTGAAAAATTAATTTGGAAAGTCTAAGTGATTTTTGGGAAAATTAATTTTGATCAAGTAAAATTAAATTAATAAAAATAATTAAAATTAATATGATATTTTTAGAAATTAATTTTCAAGTTAAATAATTGGTCCAACGGATAATTAAACTTGCAAATTGGACCTGAGATCGAAAATTGGGCCAAAGAACCCAAAATCGAGACCCAAATATTGGTTAAATCGGGCCTGGTATGTGAAATAGGACGGACAAAAGGTCCAATCGATGGCAAGACCGGACCGGTCGGGCAGTCATTAGCCCAGACCGAATTGACTCGGGGTGATGTGAGGGTGTTGCACCTGTGATGGCACCATTGGACATGACGGTGTTGACAGCGGTGACGACAACATTCCGGTGGCCGTGGTCCTTCGACAATTGAGCAGTGTAAGAGTCAAACTCCTACTAGGACTCTACTAGATAATTTGATTTTAGATTAAATATTTCAAAAACAATATTATTTTAATAGTTTTAATATTAAATTAAATTTAATAATTATCTTTATAGTATTTTATTAATTTAATATTAAAGTAATTATCTTAATATTAAATTTAATCTAATATTTATCTTGATAAGTATTATATTAATTTAATATTAAAGTGATCAAGTGTAATCATAGCTGAACTCTCTAAACTTTCCCTATATAAAGAGAGTCATGGGTCATTATTTTTCACACCCTTGAATTCAAGAGAAAGTTGTACAGAGAAATTTCTCTAAAGAAATTATTTTAGAAAATTTCTAGAGATATTTTTCTTATTTACAACTTGACCTAGAAGTTTAGAAAAATTGCAAATTTACCTACTAGTAATTTTGTAAAAAAAATTTTGATTCGAAGCGAGCCCACACTTGACAGATGTCACATCATGAAATTAGGCCTAGAAGTTTCGAGGGTAATTTAGGAAATTTGGCTTGAAGTGGGTTCGAAATTTTTGAATTATGGTAACTCGAAAAATGTTTTCGACTAAGGTTTTTGAAAATTAAATTAATTTTTGAAAAGAATGCTGAAAAGACTTTCAATTTTAAAATAAGAACTATTTTGCAAAATGGTTTAATTTAAGAGTGGTTTTAAAGCAATTATACCAAAGTTTTAAAAATACCCTATTTTCCTCCTTCACCTTCATTAAACCCATGATAGTTTATTCCCTCACCCTTGTGTTGTTGTCCCTTGACTTTCCCAAGCACAGTTCACTTGTTTTATCTTCCAAGCATCAATTTATTTGATTTCTTTTGTCCTCCTAACATTAAACCTCTTTAGAATTCCATAAAAACCATTAAAAAACACCATTGATTTCACCATTGCTCAACTTATAGGTTTCCTGTATTTTCAATCAAATGTTCAATTCTATTTCAACAAAGGTAATGTTTCATTCTCCTATTAGTTTTTAATGATATCTAGCCTTTTAGATTGAGTTTTTATCTATTGAATCAATAATTTTGAATAAATGTCGAAATTTGGGTCGTTAATGATGAAATTCAGGATTTTGTATGAAATCGATGTTTCAAAGTGTTTTTCAGCTTGTTTTGATATGATTAGAAGGTTTCTAAAATTTCTCTAAAGTTTCATTGAAACATTCTAAGGTTTTAATGAGTTTTCATGAAAAATGGTTATTTTATGTCAAAATTTTGCAACCATAAATATGTGTAATTTTGTGTAGTTTGAAGGTTGAGAATCATACGTAGATAAATAATTAGATGATTGGAATCAATTTTAGGCAAAGGGAGTGAGTAGAGATTGATATATTTGAGTTTCCAATTTTCAAGTCGAAAATTTCAGTTCCAAGAAGAACTAGCTTAGGCTTGCATTTTTGGTTTATTTAAGAGTGTCTATGGTTGATTATTAACTATATTTGTTGTGTGGTTAACTTTGGTGAAGTTTCGGAACCGTTGGAGCCTTCAACGAGCAAGGCAAAAGGAAAGAAAAAACTAGTCTAAGCTTTTAGCGACTAGGCGAAAGCATGAATGGTGAGTGTTTGGAATTGTTACTCATAGACACGATTCATAGTGTTAATCAGGAGCTTAAAAATAGTGTAAACCCCTATCCTAAGTTCTGAGTGCAACCTTTCTTATACCCTCATTTAATTTGCAGTGTATGTGATTGTGTGATGTGGATTGAGTATTAAATTGTGATATGTGACCTGTGATATATATTGTGACAGCTCTTATGAATTTGTTAGTTGTGGATGTTGAATGTCAGTGATGATGTTATGTTAGAGATATAAATGTGCAGTAAATGTGTGTAGAAAGCGGTAAGTACGTATGTGTTGAATTGTGGAATGTGATGTTAATGTAATAGGTAATGTGTGTGAATACTTGTATGTGACAAATTGATTTTAATGCACACATATGTGGTCGGATATGTGGTGGTTCAATGAGCATAATTATGGCACTTAAAGTGCAATTAAATGTGAATCTGATAAGCATGCATCGTGTACAAATTTGTGATATGAACTGATGAATATAGACAATATATTATGTGCATTAAAACAATAATTAAATGTGTGTATTTGTGGATATTTTGGTATTGTGATCTCTTGAAACCATTGGATATAGTTGGCATGCCATAAGATTGTGAATACTCACATTTGTGTTTTATGGTTTGTGCACTAAAGCCCCGAGACAAATTGGAGAGAAGAGGGAATGTCAAGCTAAGCTCCATTCACCAGGATATATTGATGTGTTGGGGAGTGTTTAGCTTTATGCTACACTTATGGGATATATTAGAATCTTTGAGTCATTGGTGTGATGGAGATTCGTGTATCCAATGTGTGGTGATAGAGCCTACTTTTATGTTTCATGTTTCCAAGTTGCTAAATTATCATTAATTGATTAATAAATGAAAATGTTGTATGTAAATACATGTGAATATATAAGCTAGACATGTGGGTCATTAAAGTATGAATGTGTTGTTTTATCTTGATGAATTATCATTAAATGAGTTATATATATACGAGTTGAGTGTCATTACATGTGAAAGTATATGCTAGTTTTATGATTTAATGAAATGTGAATATGTTATTTTGACTTGGTTAGAATATGGTTGTGAATGTGTTGTAGTATGCTTTTGCTTAACCGTTGATATTGTGTATACTTTGTGGTTATTCCAACATTTATTGAGCTTGTTTAAGCTCACCCACTCTTTCTAACCACTGCAGATATTTAGCGTTTGCAGTGTGAGCAGTGCGAAATTCCAAGGAAGTGGTCCAAGTTAGGCTTTAGTATTTAAGTAGGTGATTTTATTATTATTCGTTGAACTGTGGAAATAAAGACAATGTGGTTACAACTTTGGCTGGTTATTATTATGTTCTTGTTGGTTTAGTATGACTGTGAACTTCTAGAATTTTTGCTTGGTAATTATTACTATTCCTATTTATTATCACCGTGGTTTGGATCAACAAGGTAAAGATGTTACATCAAGCATTGTTTTGGGTAAATTTGATGCTTGATACCGTGATGATTAATGCATGTTAGAATAGAGATATGTTGAGCATGTTTAATACTCTATTTTGTTGTGTTTTTACGAATCTGAGGAGGTATTGATACTCGGGACATTAATATTGATACCTCGAAGTTTAATTGTATCTTTGTGAAGTCAGTAGCTTAATTTGGTATCGATACCCAATCACGAGTACCGATACTCGGGGTGAAAATATCGATACTTTTGCCCATGTATCGTTAAAATGTTTTTGTAACACCCCAAACCCAGCCTAGATGTTATGGTCGTATCTGGCAATGTCACACGATGGTGTTTTTGAAACCTAGTTGTTACGATGAAAACATTCCATGTTATTATCTTTAGTAACCTTTGTTAGAACCTAGGAAGTCGTCTTTATTCATTTAAAACATTTATTTTGAAACATCCCTCATTGCGGAAGCTTTAATAAAACAGTCTAAGTGATTATGCATTTAGAAACTACTTTAACTTTTTGAAAATCAAATTTCCTACGACCAGCAAGTATAAATCCATAAAGTAAAATAAATAAAATCCCAAAATTTAAAACCAAAGTCCAAGAGGGTCCTTAAATTACAACCCAAATAATAATTAATAATTAAATCATAAAACGTAAATTGAAAACCATGAAGTATAAAAATTACTGTGGTCACCACTGAGTCCTCCGTTGCACCAATCCGTCTAAGTCTGGGGATTACTTGTGCACGTTAAACAAAAAAGGGTGAGTTTATGTAAACTCAGTGTGTAATCCCACAGAAACAAACAAACAATTAGTATTCACAGTGCATAGTTGAACAATCTTGGGCCTAAGCCCTTTTCAGTATCAGTGACAGTTTGGGCCTTAGCCCATCTCAGTACAGTGTCAAAAATGCAGTAGGGCCTTAGCCCATCATAGTATCAGTAGCAGTGACGGTTATGCAGTAGTAAAATCCTACCCAACCAACCTCTACACACCATCTCCATCCAACCCTACACTCCATGTGAGGATATAATCAACCCACCCATCCCTACACTCCAAGTGGTACCGAATGCGGAACAAAACAATGCTTTGCAGTTGAGATGCCAGTAAATTAGGCTTAAAGCCTTTCAGTACACTTCCTCCGAATAACAACCCCTAACCAAATGCAATGCAACAAACCATGGATGATATGCTATTATGCAATTTCAGTACATATATTCAGTTCATATATTAACATGATCAGTACAGATATCATTCACTCAATTTCACACATTTTGAGGTCTAAGTAGCATTTACCAAACTTACAGTAGGTTTACAGTCGACTTGGGAAAACCCGTGCAACCTTAGAAACATTTCAGTAAAAATGGGCCCACACGCCCATGTGTGCCCTTGTGGACCCACATGCCCGTGTGTGCCCATATAGGCCCTCAAACTCGTGTGGCCCACTCGGCTCAAATTGGCATTGGCCGTGTGATCCATTTTTAATGTAACCCATGCTAGCTAAATATTCGTATATGTTTTCACTATTTACTTATATGTTCATTCAGAGCTGTCTACTTGAGTCATTGTCACTAAATTACTTATATCTTAAGCTACAGAATTCCAAATTAAGATCCGCTTGATGTTTTCAAAACTAGGCTCAAATACCTTTCTACCATAAAATTTTAAGAATTTATAGCTTATGAAATAAGTACAGAAAAATCTTCAAATTTATCCCTATTCTGCTGTTTGACAGCTTCAACCTTTCCTTACTAAAAATTATTTATCTCTTAGTACGGAATTTGGATGATAATTCTGTTTGTTTTTCTTGAAAATAGACTCATTAAGGATTTAAACATATAAATTTAAGCCCCTAATTATTCTTTTTACAATTTTTTTATGATTTTCCAAAGTCAGAACAGGGGAACCCGTATTCATTCTGACTTTGTCTCACAAACTTTATTATATCTCATAACTTACAATTTCATTGCTTACACTGTTTCTTCCATGAAAAACTAGACTCAATAAAATTTGATTACTCAATAAAATTTGATTTCATCTTTTATTCAACCTCTAACTCAATTTCCACTATTTTTAATGATTTTTCAAATTTAAACTACTGATGCTGTCCAAAACTATTTTAGTGCAGAATGTTGATTTCCAAGTTTATAACACCTTTATTTCCTTTCTCTATAATTTTTCGTATCATTTTCTCTTATTTCTCTTACTTTTTGACAACAAGCAATTTCAATTTTTTGCCGAATCCCATTTTATGCATTTCGGGTACACACCTGGTATCATTTCTGATGAATAAGCACTCCTAAGCCTCCAAAACCTAAAAATTGACCAACATATCTCCAGATTAATCACTTAATTCATTTTTAATCAACCAATTTCGGAAGGAACTCGACTAAAAACCTAACAAAACCCTTACCTCGCTTGAGTAACCACGACTTCGCACAATTACAATGCCGATTAAAATCCACCAGCCCCTTGATTAACTCCTAAACACTAAAAATGAATCTCTCTTTCAAAGATCGACCAAGAACAATTAAAAATAGACAAAACTGTTACTTACTGAACACACGTAACCAACTATGAACAACCAAATCAGTTGGAAAATAAAGAAAGAAATGAAAGGGGAAAAATAATGGAAATTTCGGCAACAACTAGGAGAAAGAATCGACAGAGGAGGGAAAAAAAGAAGAAGAAAATGTCAGAAAAAGTTTGGGGAATTGAAGAGAAAACCGAAACTCTATTTTTTTTCTACAAAAAAAAGATAATCAGATTATTTTATGATAACCTCTCCCACAATATCTTCTAAAATCACTCCCTGTTAACCCACTAAAACACAACTACTCAGAATTTTGCCCCAACACAACTCTTAGCCGAAATTGGAGCAAAAATACTGTCTCCATGTCATTACAGAGAATTGAACACATGACCTCCAACATTCCACTTAACCACCAGACTAGCAAGCCCATTCTAATATAAACTTACCAAGAATTAAACTTAATCCCTTTACACAAGGTTAAGGCTTTATTTATAAAAATTCCAAAATCTGCCCAAGTAAGGCTTGAACTTGGGACCTCACACACACACCCAGAACACTTAACCACTAAAGCTGACAGATATTTGTGTCATATTTTCACAATAACGAAATTAGAAATTTTGGGGCATTACAATTCTACTCCCCCTAAAAGAAAATTCATCATCGATATTTACCTGATCAAAATAGATGAGGATACTATGATGCATCGCATCCTCAAGCTCCCACGTCGCCTCCTTGGTGTTATGATTACGCTAGAGAACCTTTACCAGATGAATAGACTTCCTCCTCAGAACCTTTATATCTCGATCCAGAATTTGAACCAGCTCCTTCTCGTAAGTCAAGTCTGGCCTAACCTCAATCTCCTCAACAGAAACAACATGTGTGGGATCAGAGCGGTAGCGCCTCAGGAAAGACGTCTGAAAAATCCCTCACAGTTTTGATGTCCTTCACAGTAGAGTCCCTAGAAGCGGAAACACTTATGTAGGCCAAATACACCTCACATCCCTTGCGAACCAGTTTCTCAACTACCAGTGCAGGGATTATGTTAGCCAAGTAATTCTGACGTTCCCCAATCCCAACTGCTTTATTATCCTCCTCAGTTCTCAATACAACCCTCTTAGTCACACAGTACAAACTGACACGATGCTTGACCAACCAATCCATCCCCAGTATCATATCGAACTCCCCAAACGGAAGCTCCATCAAATCAGCTAGAAATACCGTCCCTTGAACCTTTAAAGGAACATCCCTGTACAGTTTGCTAACTCTAACAGATTGCCCTAGCGAGCTCAGTACAGTCACCTCACTAGAAGTACTCTCAACCGGAATCCCCAAGTTTCCAGATATGTTGCTAGCTATGTATGAGTGAGTAGACCCTAAGTCTATCAAAGCAATATACGGTACATCACGAATAAAGAATGTACCCATGATGACATCCAGAGCATCTCCATCCTCTCGGCGATGAGCAGTATAAACTAGGGCCAACTGTCTCGCCTCAGCCTATCAGCCACCTCTCTTTGGTGCTCTCTGCGCACGACCCATACCATTACCACTTTTGGCCTGTCCACGGCCCCTCAGTGGCTACTGCATCACCCTCTACGGTTGTGCCGTACCAATATCCAGAGATTGCATTTGATTTGCCCTCAGTGGACACTCCCTAGTACGGTGCTCCAATGACCCACACCGCAACCACGCCCTAGTCCTTCTCCAACACTAGCCCTAATGGCGTCTACCACAATTAGTACATGGCTGCAGTCCAATAAAAGTAACAAGGGCCCTGACTCTAATCGGCCTATCAGCTCTGACCTTTTTCTTAGGCCTTTGTGCAGAACTAGAGGGCTCTGAATCCTTATTGTTCTTACCCCTCTTACGGTCATTGTTCTGGTGCTCAACGCACTTAACCTCCTAAGTGATCTTCACATTCTTCACCAGTGCAGAAAAATCACGCTTCCTCTGTGAAGCTATCATGACTCTCAAATTATCTCTGAGCCCATCTTCAAAACAAATACATCACTCATACTCAGAGGTCACCATACCTCGTGCATAGCAGCTCAGTCGCAAAAACTCGGCCTCATACTCGGCCAATGATCGATCTCCCTGAGTTAGATTCAGGAATTCCCTTCTATGGGCATCCACGTAGCTTTCCCCCACATATTTTCCTTGGAAGGCGATCTTAAAGAACTCCTAGGTCAGACGTTTGGGCTAAGTGCCCTCCTTAACAGTGAGCCATCACTGATAAGCCTCATCACGCAGTAGTAAGACTGCGCACTTTAATTTCTGCTCGGAGGTGCAATCTAGGTCACCCATGATCCTCTTTGTGGCCTCAATCCAGTACTCAACCACATTAGGGGCAACCCCAGTGATACCCCTGAAGAGCTCAGCTCCATTGAACCAGAGTCATTCTGTAACCAACCCACGGCCCCCAGATCCAGTATTAGGCCCAGCGACCCTCTCCAATATCCTCAACATAGCCTGGGACAATGCATCATCCCCAGCCATGCGATCATGAGACTCAGTCTCAGTAGCAGGCGACACGGGCGTCCCACTCGTGTCCAAATTCAGTATATCACCCAGGGAAGAGGACTCAGATCGAACCCCCCAAACGGCTTCTACCTTGGCCTTGAGTACCACGTCTACGAATACCTCGTGCGCTCATGTCTATTTGGATTTATCTATATTACAAATTTTTATACATCAGTTTTAGTTTTAGTATTTACTAGTAGATGTTTTATGTAAACAGTTTCAGTAATTCAGAGTGATTTTTATAAATCGCAGTCTCTATCAGTTTTGCGACAGTCTTAATATACACTATCTAGAGTGTTTTCACGGTATACTACCTATAGTAGCTTCAGAATATCATAACATATATCAATTTCTGAATATCATAGCATGTATCAGTTTCAGAACACTTACAGGATCGGCGCCGGAGACTTGGTGCACCACATACTCAGTAGAAATATTTCAAATCATTTAAAAAACTAATTTTTCAAAGACCAAGTTTAAAACCCATAATCCACAGCCGATTTTTGTAACCTGGCTTTGATACCATTAAATGTAACGCCCCAAACCTAGCCTAGACGTTATAGTCATATTTCGCAAAGTCACACGATAATATTTTTGAAACCTCGTTGTTACGATGAAAATATTCAATGTTATTATCTTTAGTAAACCTTTGTTAGAACTTAGGAAGTCGTCTTTATTCATTTAAAACATTTGTTTTGAAACATCCCTCGTTGCGGAAGCTTTAATAAAACAATCTAAGTGATTATGCATTTAGAAACTACTTTAACTTTTTGAAAAATCGAATTTCCTACGACCAGTAATTATAAATCCATAAAGTAAAATAAATTAAAACCCAAAATTTAAAACAAAATTCCTAGAGGTCCCTTAAATTACAATCCAAATAATCAATAATAATTAGATCATAAAACGTAAATTGAAAACCATGAAGTCCAAAAATTGTTGTGGTCATCGCTGAGTCTTCCGTCACACCAATCCGTCTAAGTATGGGGATTACCTGTGCACGTTAAACAAAAAAAGGGTGAGTTTACGTAAACTCAGTGTGTAATCCCGCACAAACAAACAAACAATCAGTATTCACAGTGCATAGTTGAACAATCTTGGGCCTAAGACCTTTTTAGTGTCAGTGACAGTTTGGGCTTTAGCCCATCTCAGTACAATGTCAAAAATGCATTAGGGCCTTAGCCTATCACAGTATCAGCAGCAGTGACGGTTACGCAGTAGCAAAATCCTACCCAACTAGCCTCTACACACCATGTAAAGATATAATCAACCCACCCATCCCTACACTCAAAGTGGTACCGAATGCGGCACAAAACAGTAGTTTGCAGCTGAACTGCCAGTAAATTAGGCTCAAAGCCTTTCAGTACACTTACTCCGAATAACAACCCCCAACCTAATGTAATGTAACATACCATGGATGATATGCTACTATGCAATTTCAGTACATATATTCAGTTCAGATATTAACACGCTCAGTACAGATATCATTCAGTTAATTTCACACATTTAGGGGTCTAAGTAGCGCTTACCAACCTTACAGAAGGTTCACAGTCGACTTAGGCGACCCGTGCAACCTTAGAAATATTTCAGTAAAAATAGGCCCACACGTCCGTGTGTGCCCACTCTGCCCAAATTGGCCTTGGCCGTATGATCCATTTTTAATGTAACCCATGCTAGCTAAACATTCATATATGTTTTCACTATTTACTTATATGTTCATTTAGAGCTGTCTACTTGAGTCATTGTCACTAAATTATTTATATCTTAAGTTATAGAATTCCAAATTAAGATCCGCTTGATGTTTTCAAAACTAGGCTCAAATACCTTTCTATCATAAAATTTTTAGAATTTGTAGCTTATCAAATAAGTACAGTAAAATCTTCAAAGTTATTCTATTATGCTATTTGACAACTTCAACCTTTGCTTCCTAAAAATTATTTATCTCTTAGTATGAGATTTGGATGATATTTCTGTTTGTTTCTCTTGAAAATAGACTCATTAAGGATTTAAACGTATAAATTTAAGCCCCTAATTATTCTTTTTACAATTTTTGGTGATTTTTCAATGTCAGAATAGGGGAACCCAAAATCATTCTGAACTTGTCTTACAAATTTTATTATATCTCATAACTTACAATTTCATTGCTTACACTGTTTCTTCAATGAAAAACTAGACTAAATAAACTTTGATTTCATATTTTATTCAACCTCTAACTCAATTTCCACTATTTTTGATGATTTTTCAAAGTTAGACTACTGCTGTTGTCTAAAACTATTTTGGTGCAGAATGTTGATTTTCAAGTTTATAACACCCTTATTTCCTTTCTTTACAATTCTTCTTATTATTTTCTCTTATTTCTCTTATTTTTTGATAGCAAACAATTTCAGCTTTTCACTGAATCCCATTTTCTACATTTTGGGTACAAATCTGGTATCGTTTCTGATACGTAAGCACTCCTAAGCCTCCAGAACCTAAAATTCGACCAACATATCTCTAGATTAATCACTTAATTCATTTTTAATCAACCAATTTTGGAAGGAACTTTACTAAAAACCTAATAAAACCCTTACCTCGCTTGAGTAACCACGACTTCGCACAATCATAGCATCGATTAAAAACCACCAACCCCTTGATTAACTTCTAAACACCAAAAAGGAATCCCCCTTTCAGAGATTAACCAAGAACGACTAACAATAGACAAAACGGTTACTTACTGAACACACGCAACTAACGATGAACAACCAAATCAATTGGTAAATAAAGAAAGAAATAGAAAGGGAAAAATAATGGAAATTTCGGCAGTAATTGGGGGAAAGAATCGACAGAGGAGGGAAAAAAAGAAGAAGAAGAAAACGTCAGAAAAAGTTTGGGGAATTGGAGAGAAAAATCGAAACTCTATTTTTTCTGCAACAAAAAGATAATCAGATTATTTTTTGATAACCTCTCCCTCAATATCTCCTAAAATCACTCCCTATTAACCCACTAAAACACAACTACTCAGAATTTTGCCCCAACACAACTTTTAGCTGAAATTAGAGCAGAAATACTGTCTCCACGCCATCACAGAGAATTGAACAAAGGAGTTCCAACACTTCAACACTCCACTTAACTACCAAACCAGCAGACCCATTCTGATATAAACTTACCAACAATTAAACTTAATCCCTTTGCACAAGGTTAAGGATTTATTTATAAAAATACCAAAATCTGCCCAAGTAAGGCTTGAACTTAGGACCTCACACACACACCCAGAACACTTAACCACTAAAGCTGACAGATATTTGTGTCATATTTTCACAATAACGAAACTAGAAATTTTGGGGCATTACAGTTTTTTGTTTAAAATTTGATAGAATGCTAGTTTGGTATTGATTTTTTACTAGTATCGATACTTATTTTCCAAAATATCGATACTTGCGATGTCGTAGCAATATCTATGTGGGTTCTTTATAATTTTATCAAATGGTCCCTAAGCATGTTTTTAAATTATTTCTAATGTTGACTAAGGTATGTTAAGTTGTTTTAAATTTTGTCTAAAGTGTTTAAGACTCATTACTCCTCTAAATATTTGAAAGTGACCATGGTTGCATGTATTTGAGGCTATGTGAATAAGTATGAATTTGATGTTTGATGTAGTGTCTTGTTACTAAGGCTCGACTACCGGGCCGAGTATAGGATGTTACATTAGACGTGAGCTTGATGATAGTAAAGAATAATACTTGGTATCCTAAACGAATTGAAAAGATATAATTTTGATTAAGTGTTTATTACTTTAGATATCAAAACCAAGTTCTTGTTTTTGGAAAAAAATTTGAAACTCTGGTTTTTCCCTTAAACTTATTTTTCGCTGCATTTTCCAAACTCGATTTTCTAACACTTGTCGGCTATAACTTAGCTAAACAATTAAGATTTACATGACATGTAAAAAAAATCATCTATGTCATCGAGCAGAATGTGTGTCACAATGGGGTGGTTATCAGTAGCGAGACAGATTTCTTCTTTGTTCAACTCATGGTTCCGACTGCTCCTCTTCTTCATGTTCATCATCACCTTCACCCTTGTGTATATGTTGTGGTTCCTACCCCTCATTTTCTTCACCTTCATCTGTGGTTGATTACGATGTGCTCCTCAGTTGTCATCGTGTCTCCTTGTTCTACAAACAAGTGGTTACGAAGATGGCTGTGGAGCTGGTTGTGAAGATGGACCACCTTGGTAGAACAATGATCCCAAGGGTGTTTGCGACACTACCGGCGTAGGCGTATAAGTATATTGGGTGATGACAAAAAATACAGACTTTTCATCGGTGCCACAAACATAGTCGGCGTATACGTCATCGTCAGAATCGTCGTCTGATACTTCGATGGCATTAACATGTAATATGGTGGGTACAGGTGTGGTGGTCCAAAAATAATACTTAGAGACGGTGTAGAAATAAGAAAATATGGTGCAA
The DNA here is from genome assembly GCF_007990345.1 of Gossypium hirsutum. NCBI lineage: Eukaryota > Viridiplantae > Streptophyta > Magnoliopsida > Malvales > Malvaceae > Gossypium > Gossypium hirsutum. Next base: position 52,663,683 of record NC_053447.1, on the reverse strand, counting down.
TATGTGGTGCTTATGTAAAAATGGTGGGCTTAGTAAAAGAACCAGAATAATTTGAGCCATACTGGCCGAGGGGTGGTGCGGCCATCGGTGCCTCTTCTTGCATTGGTGCAAATGATGGCCCTGCCTCGGTAGCTTCTCCAAACCTTGGATTCTTAGGCACTCGTCGTGGCCTCCTCATATAACATTTCCTATCCTTCACCTCCTTCAATAGTAAATATGGCTTACCATGACGTCTAAACCATGGCCTGTACTTTGGACCATAAGCTAATTCTCGAGCAATAATAGGTTCGCAATTAGGTATAAAGTCGTACCTATGGTTCCAAATGTTGACATATTGCACGTGGAATGTAACTCAAATTTCATCGGTTTTCCCCCGCATGTCGATATTGTGTAAATCTTTGATGTCTTAGGGGTGCTGGTGGAATTGTTTACCCAAACCCAAAGTATTGCATAACTCTATCAAATTAATGCATCTCCATAATAGCATACACTACCAATGGCACCTTTACGTGCCAGATTTTTGGATTCACCAAGAATTCGGACGAGATGCATGCTTGAATTCTCAGATCGGAGTATGACATTCATTCAAACTATAGTACAATAATAATTTTAATTATATAGTTACTATTAATTTTAAAATAAACTATGTTAATATTATATAATTGAAATTTTAAAAATAGATATCTCCGCTTCCAATCGTTGATCTAACAAGAACTGTATATCTTGAAGCTCTTCCGGTAGTCCTACATAACTTGGCCCATGGTTCCACCTATTGAAATAATATGGTAACACAATAATTTAAATTTTAAATAATTTTTATTATGGTAAATTTTTTATCTAATAAATTTTGCATTCTTACGAGTGGGAATGTATAAGGGTAGCTCACTCGATGACGTAAAAATGATAGTCGATACCACTAGGGGTGAGCATTTGATAGAGTTAAGTCGAATTGAGTAAAAAAATTTTGAGTTAGTTGAGTTGACGAATCCTATTTTAGCAACCGAATTCAATTTGAATTTTTTTTCAAATCGAACCAAATCGAGTAAAAAAATTTCGAGTCAAGTCGAGTCGAGTTAACATTTATCAAAACAATATAGTTTTGCCTTTCTTATTCGAATTTTTGGATAACTCGAATTATGTAATTCAAATTCGAGTTAAACCAAAAAAATTTGATTTTTATTCGAGTTAATTCGAATAACTCGAATAACTCAAACTATTTAATTCAAAATTTTAATTTTTTATCAAATTTTTCGAATCAAATCGGATTTTATTCACCCCTAGGTACCATGCCCATGATTACAATAGGAGCATGCAACCATCTATTTTAATTTTTTGTGATTGCGTCGCCCTACACATCTCTCAGTACAATATCGCCAACACAATTGACCCCCAACCGAGTCAGCCTACTTCTCTAAGGTCCACAAGTTTTAGGAACCACCTTAAATGGACAAGATTTCGCAATTTATCGGGCATTAAAAGACCCTCAATAATCCTAAGGATGTATGCCCGAGTGTGTTGTTCTCTTTCAACTTCACTCAGTTCCGCATCAAGCCCAACAAATCTATCTGGGCTCCATAAATTGTCTCCAATCGGCAGCGACAATTGATCCAGTCACAACCGGCCTATCCACCGGTAACCTGAGCTGTAATTGTATGTCCTCAAGTGTGATAGTACACTAGCCGCATGGAAGATTGTCTCAAGCCTTCATCTTTCCACCAACGCGCCTATAAGTGTAGAGTCCAATTTATACCCCCTACACATACGGGCCACGTGCAAAAATCTTGCATCTCTCAAGTATGGTTCAATTAAAGACGATGGAAGAGCGGATAGATTGTGAATATACGTTCCCAAATTTTTTAATATAACAACAAAATATTAAATTAAATTAGATTAAATATAATAAAAAAATTTCTTACCATTTGCAATTGAACGGTCGAAATGTGCTTCTCATCCAAATGAATTAGAGAATTTGCCATTAATAATTTTAATAAATACAGAAAAAAATTGTATTACAAAATTAGTTTTTTAAAAAACCTTAATACAATTTTAATAAAAAAATTGAGAGTTGAGAGAGTATTGAAAATGAATTGAGAGAGAATTTAGAGTGAATTGAAAAAGTAAAAGAAATTAAGAGTTTAAATAGGAAAATAAAATAGATATAGGGAGCTGTTGGAATTAGACTGTTGAGAGTAACCATTGCGAGGTAGCTATTAGGGAAAAGGGGTCCAGCTAACCCAATAAATTTAAAAAAAAAAAACCGACTTAATTCAATAAATTTTCATAATTTTTAATATTTTTGGATAATTCACCCACCTCATCTTACTCGTTTTCTTATCCAAAATAAAAGTACAAAATGATGAACTGCCTCACCTCAACTTTTTGTTTGAAGAGTTTGACATGTCAGCATGTCAGCATGACAGCCGCCCATTCAAACAATGCAAGTAGTAGTAAAAGCAGAGTCAACAATATACTAACTATAGTGGAGAGATAAATTAATTTAATTCAACGTAATTTTATATAAATTATATACGATTTTTGCTTTTACAAATTATACATGTAAATTAAAAAAACATTTATTTGTTATAATAGATTTTAAGTCAATATATAAAACAAATAGTATTTTTAATAAAATTGATATTTTTAAATTTTTTTATTCTTTTAATATATTTTAAGACATATATCTACTTATAAAATCTAAAATTACTAAAAAAAATTTCTTTTCCAATATAAGAAAAATATAAACAAATCTGAAATGTTAGGCAGACAAAGGATGTAATTATATTTTTTTATTTTAAAAAGTAATTTAATAAAAATAATAATATTCAGATATAATTAGAAAAATAATTAATTTTATACAATGTGTCATAAAATTAACAAGGCAACGGAAAATCTTGTGTTTTTTTTCCGTATTTGACCTAAAAGGAGATAGAAAATAATACTTCATGAAATGCATATGGTTAGTTGATTTTCAACGTCTTCAAAATCCATTAACAGACGGTACTATGTTTCCCTAATATATATATATATATAATTAAAAATTTTCATATAAAAAAGTTGACTATAATACTAAGGAATCAATGAAGTATTACTTTCTTAAATAAGTATGGTATCTAATTCAATTTTTTCATCAAAATAAACCTTTATTAAATAAAACAATTTATTTAAAATTTTATTTAGCTATCAATTATCAATTAATTATATTTATTCTAATATATATTAAAATTTAAGTGTTTATTAAAATTAAATAAAAATATAAAAATACATAAAAGAAATATCTATTCCAAAAAAAGAAGCATAATTACATATATAAGAATAATTACGATCAAAATCAACATTACAAAGTACAATTAAATTAATAACCGAGATGGATCTAAAATTTCAACTAGAATAAATAAATTTAAACAAAATTCAATAAAATAAAACTCGAGTTTGAACAAAAAAGAAAAACATATATTAGAATGATCATAAAAATCAACATTTCACTCTACTTTTTAATTTCCCAAATAATTTCTCTTTTCTCCATACATTCAAAGATTTTTAACATTTTGGGTTACTTGAAAAATAAATTGAATTAGAAAAACATATTAAATAAATTGGATAAGAAAATATATTAAATATGAATATAATATTATTTTTATTTTTAAAAAATGAATGAGATGTTTGGTTGAAACCATTTTAATTCCTTCCAGGTTTCGCTTAAAATATTCGTATATAGTCTCAGGCTATCTCTTACTCTTTCCTCTTTCAGCACGTTCTTTCTTTATCTTTCCTCATTTCGGTTCCTATCCTATAAAATCCTAAACTTTTGATATCTTCCATTTCCCAGCAAAACAACCAATCCAAAAAGAATCCCCCAAAGCAAAAACTCAAGAAAAAGGATCATATATAGTTGAAGAAATCATGAAGAACCCAAGTTTAGTCGGTAATTCAACAAGCAGCAAGGGTACTCCTTGTTGCAGCAAAGTTGGGATAAAGAGAGGACCATGGACGCCCGAAGAAGATGAAGTATTAGCCAACTACATCAAAAGGGAAGGCGAAGGACGATGGCGGACTTTGCCTAAACGAGCTGGTTTGCTTCGATGCGGTAAGAGTTGTCGTCTCCGGTGGATGAATTATCTCCGACCCTCTGTTAAACGAGGTCGTATTGCTCCCGATGAAGAAGATCTCATTCTTCGCCTTCATCGCCTGCTCGGTAACAGGTACCCAGATTAACAATATTAATCCATATATCTCCAACATTCAACAACAAACACTGTTTTCTCTGCTTTTTCTAATGATTAGGGTAAGAACGTGCAGAAATAGATCGAATTTTTGTTTGGGTTTTGTGTTTTACACGCTATTAAATTGGGGATCATGTTTAAAATTATTGATAAGAAGCTAAATTTAAGGTTTTTGTGTTCATTTCTTTAGGGTTTTATTTTAAATACTGTATAGTCTCTTATTTAGGGTTCTTACTTGTTCCATTTTGAATCTTGCAGGTGGTCACTGATAGCTGGTAGGATTCCAGGGCGTACAGATAATGAAATAAAGAACTACTGGAATACCCATCTAAGCAAGAAGCTGATCAGCCAAGGAATAGATCCAAGAACCCATAAACCATTGAACCTTATTACCGATAAATCACCACAGATTAATCATGATCCTGTTCCAAAATCAAACCCTAGCCCCCCTATCCCTAATCCTTCTGTATTAGCATCAAAAACCATTACCATTAAAACTACAAACACTACCAAAGATGGTACACCGACTAACCTGGAACATGGGTATCAGCAGCAATCTCAAAACCAACAGGTTGATAAGAGCATGGAGAAACGGCATTATACTGAAAGTGCAACTCTTATCATGGGGGAACCAAGCAGCCATGGAAACGAAGGGGATCATATGGAAAATTGCAATGAAGATATGTTCTCCTCGTTTCTAGATTCATTGATTAATGAAAACTTGCTTGTTAATCAACACCCAGAAGAGCAGCAACCTAATAATTTGGTGGCACAGGCAGCAGCAGCCGCAGAATCTTCTCAGAACTTGAGTCATGGCGACATGTGGGAAACCGAACTCATATCTGCAATGGTTGGTTTTGGGAATGAGCCAAACTCTTTCAACAATCATTATCATTATCTGCATCAACTTTAGCAGATCAAACTGCAAATTTATATGCATATTGAAATTAGATGTTTTTAGATTTTCTACGGTTGCTTGTATTTATTTTTCCTTTTTCTTTCTTTCATTGCTCGGTTGTGTTAATGTTATGTACTCATTTTATTTGTATGCTTGCACCTACAATGAAAGTTTGTAGTCTTATTCGTAGTGTCTATTAAAATGTATCAATCCCTAAATCTGTAATTTCCTACAGAAATTAATGAAATTATTGAAGCAAAAGGTTGAGTATTGCTTCCTATGAGTTGGCTCAATATTCCACTGCTATTTCTTCCACCCCTCTCTGAATATATGTAATATGTATACGTATGTGCATGTGTGCGGATAAATTCCAACTAATACAAAGAAATAGAATGCCTAGATTGTGTGACAGACTCTATTTTGAGGAGTTCACCATCTATACTACGTGTTTGGTTTCTTTTAATATATAAAAGGGGTTATATCTTGGGAATAAGAATATATAATTGTTATTGTAAATGAGATTCAGACTCCAAATATATTATGAATCGATTTAAGTCTTTAACTTGGACATATTTTTTTACATTGATTTGCTCATTCAAGATTTATCAAATATATATATATAACTACGTAGTAGATTTTCCCAACTATGTGCTAGTGGAGACAATAAATTGAACTCATGCATGCTCCATACAAAATTGCACAATGTTAACATTATTACATCATGCATAGACTAAGTTATTAGATGAAATGAGTTTTTTTTATTTTTAATGTTATTTTGCATGTAAATAATTTCTTTATATGTGTTATCGAAATTAGCATTAATTCCATACTTGAGAGAGAGAGAAATCATGTTTTTCTGAATGTTTAAGTTATTAGTTATTTTAATTTTAATATTTTTTTCTAAGAAAGAAAATTTTAAAATTTGTAATTCACAAAATCATTCATGGTTTTTAAAATTTGGTTCAACGTTACTTCAGTCTTTAAGATTGAAAGAAGAATCGACATGTATTCTAAAAGACGAGTTCTCCCCTCTTAGCGACATTTCACTAAGAAAGTGACGTTGAAAATCTTTCTTTCTTGTAGTCATTTAGCTGCTTAGATATCCATATAGAATACGATGGGGGAGACTAATAAGGTGACATTCGCTAACCAGTTGCATGGTTGATTCCCAAAATTTTGCAAGCAAATATCAAAGAGCTGTTTGGAGTTGAGAAAACTCAAAATGTTATATAGGTATTAGCTACCGCCATCTTGCAATGATTCACAGACATATACACTGTATAGTTTAAGGGATAAAAAATTTTAATTAGAAAACTGCCATTGATCGATTTGATTGTTAATAAATGCTAATTTAGTTGGTGGAAGTTGACACATATGTGGGCATATATTTTTAAAAGAATTACTAAAAATGCACATCCAAAATAAATCTAGACAAATAAACGTTTAAATTTATTTATCTGGTTTTATTTTGAATATGGTTAAAATATTATAAAAATTATAAAAGTAAGTTCAAAAAAATATATAAAAAGTGTAAAAACAATCGATTACATGTATGATAGGATAAAAAAATATCATGCTTCATTTAGGGCAAATATGTTGATTCAAATTTGACTTTCCATCTACTTTGAGGAAAGGAAAATGTATCTTCTCATCTCTGCCACTCTTTATCCCAAAAATTAAGCCTAAAAGGCCCACCAATTGAACTTGTTAAGCTTTCGGTTACTGAAAAATATTTCTTATGAAAATCAACATCAACATCTCTTTTTGTTTTGTTTTGAAACATTTAATGATCAAATAATTTTCATTTTTAACATGTTTCAAATACTCTGTAACAAAGCAAAAAAAATGATGAAATAATGTTCATTTTAGAATATTTTGAATTATGTATAGAATGAAATGAATGTCCTAGATTTTTATATAAATTTGGACATTCTTTTATTTAAATTTATTTTTAACGTGTATTTTCTTAAAAAAAATTAAATATGTGCAAATTTTTATTAGTCACATTAGAAAGATATAATTGATTTTTTGACACTGAAAATTTAATAAAATAATTTTCTTTTAAGAGCTTAACAACTACAATTTTTTATCATTAAGCCTTACATACATATTTATGGAAATCATTTTTAATATTTTTGAATAGCCGATCTCAACCGATTGGGTCATGAGCAAATGATTTTGTTTATCCAAGCTGACCCATAACTCTATACATGAACAGCAGCTTTACTCAAAATTATTAATATTTAATATTCTAAAAAAGTCTTTAAATGGATAGGCTGTGTTCAATCGAGCCCTTGTACTTGTATTTAACCATTTGATTTTTACTCAGCCTTTCATTTATTTGTTTAATTATTTAATATATGTTATAGCATTTTTAATAAATTAAAAAAAAAAGATTAGAGGAAATAGTTGCAATTTAGTTGCGTGGAAGCAAGAGAAGAGAGGGAGGGACGAGAAAGGCAACTATTCTTTTAACACCTTTACTTAAAGTATGCTGACAAACCAATCATAAAAAAAACAGGGAGGCAACTTGTGGCTAATTACCACTACATAATTAAGACTCGGAACATAAAGTAAAACATGTTTGTGTCATGTTTCATCAACAAACAAATTAATACATAATAATTATTATTATTATGTTTCCGCCACATAAAAAAATACGTTAAACTCCCCAAGGCAAAATTTGATATTTTCAATTTAAAATCATTAAAAAATTTATACAAAATTATATGAAAATTATAATTGAAATAATTGAAATTTACAAAAAAAATATAAAAAAGTAAAAAAAAAATATTAAAAAGTTATTGACAATATTAAAAAGTAGAAAATTAAAAGAATTAGATAAATTTAAAGATATATATATATATATAGTCTCAGTTGTCATTTTATTTGCCATATCAACCCATTTCCCAACCTTAATTTGCATCTCATAACACTTCCTTGCTACTTTGATGGATCAACACAATAAATAGCTTTAGGGATCAATTTTTTTTTTTGTAATTTTTAATAGGTATTGTATTGTCAACAATGGTTAGTGTGGAAATAAAAAATGATTTTATAATTTTTTTCATATATTTTTTATTTTTTATAGTTTCTATGCTTTTTATAGTATTTTGTAAATTTTAATAATTTTATAGGGGTTTTAAATATTTTTTCATAATTTTTTTAGTTTTCGTAATTTATATAATTTATTGTTATTTTTATATTTTTTTAATATATTTCTGCAATTTTCTTTATTTTTATAACTTTTTAATTTTTTATATATTTTTCCTTATTTTAAATAGAAAATATCAATTTTGTCACGTAGCACAATCTACCTCATACATGGTGAAAATAACTCAAAAACAGAAAAAAAATGGTACCATTGACTTTAATAATAAGAAAAGCTTAATTGATGGAAAATCTAATGTTTAAGAGCTCATTGAGTACTTTTTTTTCAATGGCTTAATTGATTATTTCCTTTAGCTTAAAATATTTTAATAGCTAGGACAAGGTACATCCTATTAAAAAACAGTAAATTAAATCAAACAAATGAATCAATTAATAAATTAATATATAATTAACAATTTTTAATATAAAATTAAATTAAATATAAATATTGATAAACTTGATATTTTAAAATTTTAGAAATCGATTCGTAATCATAATCTTGATATGTATATGTAATTTTATTTAGAAAAAATAAATGACAAGTTTAAAATTGAAGCAGCTAGTGATGATGAGGACCAAAGCAATAGTAAGAACAGACACTAAAGGTACGACCCCAAGCGTAGTAGGTTAGGTGGGCGAAGAAGGCAAGACTGGCAGGTGAATTTTGAGAAGTAGGTGGGCGGCATACATGCATGCCCAATGCCCTACCATTTTTGTGGACGTCAATTCATCCGATACTTGGTTACTTCCTTGTGGACCTATTTGGGCTTGGGTTTTAATGTGATAGCCCTAAGACACATTTTTCGGAACTTTTAAGATTTCGTACATAGTTTATGCAAAAATCCATAATATTTTTCAATTCTATAGAATAGTGAAAGGGGTCGGAAAAACTGAAAGGAAGTGTGAGCGACGGCCAACCTGGTAGCCGCCCGCTCCAGCAGGGAAATAGAGCTCCAAGCTTCTTCCACAAAAGGTTTTTCTCAACAAATCTACTTAGGTATCAAACATACACCCATCTTATTATTGGTGCGTTCTCAAGAGATTTTTTGACAAATGAAAATATTATTATTTTACTCTCTCTTTTTTTTTGCATTTAATTACTTTTAGTACTGAATGCAATAAAAAAAAGTACTAATGGTGGTACGATATCACAATGGTACTTTATTTCTTTAAATATCACTACAAACTTATTAACATTTTCCTAAAAATATGTTGATAGAATAATCATATACCATTAGATAAATAAATGCACATATATATGAAAATTATTGGCATTGTGATTGTATAGGGACTGACCTTCCTTTAGATTTTTTTATATTATAATAAGAACTATTCACAGTAGCAAAATAAATAATCTAAATGGAAAAGAATTATATAGGATAAAAGTTAGAAGGTTGAGGATATACAAATTAAGAGTGAGCTTTTCACTATCACCATAACATTTCTTTTCAAAGGAAAAAAGCATACAAGGAACTGTATATGGGTGTGTGAGATTGCCTATCAAACTAACCTGGAGAAATGAAGCTTTCTATCAATGCTGTTTCCGCCGATCGTCGGAGCTGTACTGATAAGCATCGGACCTCTCCTATCAATACCAAGTTACAACTATTTTCCCAGTGGAAGGGGAAATGCATGGAAAGATGGTAATACACAAAAATCAGAAAGCAGCCAAAGATTATATTTGAGTTGCAACAGGTAATAAATAGAAAAAGAAGAAAACCCCAGGAAAATTGGAGGTGAAAGGTGTAATGATTTTCTCGTGAAGGCCCATGAGGGTTAGATTTACGGACTTCAACAACCAAACCCTTAGACCACCCTGCATGCTTCCCTGCCTCAACCTACCCTTCTCCTTTTCCAACCCCCCCTCGCATGCTGCCTACCATTTTAATGGAGCTAATTACCGACTTATATTAATGTTAATAATTATGTACTGCAAATTTTCTGGAAATTAAGAAGACTAGAAGCAATACATAAGCAAATGGCTCGTGACCCCGAATAAAATTATGCGAATGAACTCTAGCTTGTTTTAGAAAGACAGGTGGCTTACGGCGATGGTTGCTGCAGTTTTGTCAGTATGCATGGTTGATGAGGACTGAAGTTGTTTTTAATAACAAATTTTCTTTAATATAAGAATATAACTTGTATATTTATGGTGAAATCAAGATATTTATGTTGGATAGGCGATCAAAAACTAAGATATGTTTACGGAATCAGAAGGGTGGCATACTGGAATTACCCTAATGCAGGATCGATAGTTCATCAGATTAAAAATAACAGTGTAACTGTTGAGAAGTTAGAGAGAATATTAAGAATGAACTTTCATCTATCTCCTCTCAATTAACTTACAAGTAATGACATTATATGGCTAAATTGTAAACTATAACTACTTACAAACTGGTTAACTATTTTTACAAACTAACAGCTAACCACTGCTACTAATTTCTAACTAATTACAGTTTCTTTCTTCAACACTCCCCCTCAAGTTGGTGGTTGAAATATGTTTTTAACCCCAAATTTGCTCATCAAGTAATTATGCTGTTGAATTCCCAAGGCCTTAGTAAGGATACCTGCAATCTGATCTGTTGAAGATACATGTTCTGTTTGTATCAATCTCGCTTGTACCTTCTCTTGAACAAAGTGGCGATCTATTTCAATGTGCTTAGTTCTTTCATGGAATACAAGAGTGATAGCTATCTGAATGGCTGACTTGTTGTCACTGAAAAGTTTAACCGGAGTTACATTCCTTATTTCTAGTTCTTCCAATAGTCCAGTTAACCAAACTATTTCTGCTACTATCATAGCCATGCTTCTATATTCAGCTTCAGGTGATGATCGTGCAACAGTGTTTTGCTTCTTTGACTTTCAAGATACCAAAGAATCTCCTAATTTAATGTAAAAACTTGTCACTGACCTTCTCGACATTGAGCATGAAGCCCAATCTGAATCACAATAGGCCACCATTTGGATATCCTTTGAAGCTTTGAATAACAAGCCTTGCCCTAGTTCTTTCTTCACATATCTCACAACTCTCAATGCTGCTTCAAGATGTGAATTCTTAGGCTGCTGCATAAATTGACTCAAATGTTGCACTGCATAAATAATGTTTGACCTGGTATGAGTCAAATAAAGCAATCTTTTAATTAATCTCTGATAAATTGTCTTGTCTTCAATCAGGGAATCACCAGAATTCTACTGTAGTGTTTCATCACACTCAACTATAGTGAGCTTTAAATTATGATCTAGAGGAGTTGGAGCAGGCTTAGCTCCTCCTAATCCTGCATCTTCAATAAGCTCCATGGCATATTTCCTCTAATTCAACAAAATTCCCTCTTTTAATCTTAGAACTTCGAATCCAAGAAAATACTTCAATTTTCCCACATCTTTCATTTTTAAATTCTGATTTAATATGCCTTTCAACTTAGCAATCATCTCCTCATTATTCCTACTGATCATTAAATCATCCACATATATATCAACATGACTAATAAACTATCACCCTTCTTTTTTGTGAACATAGAGTAATCAAACTTAGGGCTAGTTTGGATGGGCGGTGAGTTTACCTCCGGTGAGGTTAGAAACAGCGGTGGCGGTGAGATTAGTTACTATAGCGGTGAGATTGGATACTGTAGCAGTAAGATTAGAAATAATGGTGGAGTGTGTGTTTGGATTCAAACGCAGCTGTAGCGGTGAGGTGAGAATAAAAAATGACTATTAAGGACATCAGATTAGAATTGATATATAATAAAAGTTTTTTAAATTATTTTACTTTTTTAAAATTATTAAAATATGTGAATTTATAAATTCATTTAATAAAATATTAAAATTTATCTTCCAATATTTTAATGAATTATATAATTAATTTAAATTATTTATTAGATAAAATGATAATTATTTTTAATTTTTTATAGTTAAATATTTTTTTATAACTATGATAAATATTATTTTCACAAATAGTAACATTATACTTGGATAAAATTTTGAAGTATCTAAACGGATGATTTTTAATAAAAAAAATATAATAACATAAGACATAACAAGTTTCATTATTACTAAAAATTAGGTTATGATACAAAATGTTTTTACAAATATGGATTCATTAAACTAGTTGCAATGGTTTCCCTTAACATCGTGATTTCAAGGTCACTTTCTCTGTTAGAAGAACTCGATTCACCTCTGTCAAACTAGCTTGAAGAGACTGGCATGTCGGGCATATTCTCAAATTCTCGAAAATCCTCATCATTTGACCAAGCATGTCTTTGAATGTAATTATGTAAAACCATTGTTGCAATAACTGTTAAAACTTGCTTGTTGAATGAATAACTTGGAATATCTCTTAATATTGGCCTTTTTTTTCCACACTCCAAATGTTCGTTCAATCACTGAGCGTAACGAAGAATGGGCATGATTAAAGATTTCTTTTTTTCCAGATACTTGATGATTACCTCGATGAAAATTAGGTAAATGATATCGTTCCCCCTATATGGACCTAGAAAATCTGCCATTTGAGGATATCCTGAATCCACAAGATAATATTTTCCTACAAAAGAGTAAAACATAATATCAAGTTTAAAAATAATTTAAAATTTTTAATATTTTTTATGTAAAAAGTAATTAAAAATTAAAGTTCAACCTGGTGGAGGGTGTGGAAACTTCAACTCTTGTTTTCTAAGTGCTTGCAAAAAAAATTCTACTATCATGTGCTGTTCCTTCCCAACCAGGAAATGCAAAAATAAAGCACATGTTGAAGTCACAAACTGCCATAATATTTTGAGTTGGTTCACCTTTCCGTCTGATATAAGGTATTTGATAAGAAGACGAAATGCATGCTTTTATGTGTGTTTCATCTATTGCCCCAATACAATCCTTTAAAATAAATACAAGTAATAAGATAAAAGTTAGAAATAATTTATATTTTAAAAATATAAAGATTATGTAAATATTACCTTAAAGTGAGGCCAATATCTTGTATCATGTCGAATATGGTTCGGTACTTCCTCGAATTGACCTTCAGTGGGTTTAATCGTGTCTATTCCCATTCGAGCAAATATATGCAACATATCAGAAAAAATTCGACTAATAGTTTCCCCAGATCGTTGAAATCACTCTGTTGCATTTGAAATTGATTCTCTATTTCCAAGAATGTACAATGATAATGCTAACTTCTCCATCGCCGATACTTTCCCATTTTTAAGCCATAATTTGTTTGCAAATCATGCAACAAGCTGTGAAATATATCTTTTGGCATCCTAAAACTATTCATGCAACGATTATCGTGCCCATTTAATACTTCGTCCACCCACATTTGACCTGTATAATTTGAATCCATACGTGGTTGCATAGTGAAATAAGTTTCATGGTGTACCAATACACTGCTTAACACATATTCTTCCTCTTTATGATAATTGTTGTTCTCAACTTGGGTAACAATTGTGGCTATTCTTCGTTGAGCTTCTTCACTTAATTCAGGGGTATCATAATTCATATCAAAACTATTATACATATTGTTAAATTCATCCATAACCTGAAAAAGTAATCAAATGAAAATAAATCCTTTAAAATCTCGTGACATTCTATACAACAACATAAAAATACCAAACATAAAAAGTATCATACATTAGTTTTACATATAAAAAAGTAGTATAGTTATACTACAATAATAATTCTAAGGAGCTTATGGTGGAGGTGGTTGATGGTATGGTTGGAAGGGAAATGAGGATGTTGCTACCAAGGATGAAAATGATGCAATTGGATTTTGTTCAGCATACTCACGTCGAAGCCACCAAACCCTATCATCTGGATCTAAGTTCAAAAACACTTCTCGTTTCACCGGTATTTGGAACATTTTGGTGGCAAAATAGTACAGTTCATCTTTTTTTGGAATTTCATCTCCCAAAGCATGCAAAGCATTCATTGTATTTGAAATAGTATATTGAGAGTGAGGAAAATTAATTTCATTCACTGACTTCCTTGGACTAGCCATACTCTCACACAATTTCTCAATCTAAGTAGTTAATGTATTTCTTGATGATTTTCTACTTGAACTTGATTTTTTTCCTTTACCGTGTACAGCCCCAAGTGTTTGCTTTCTTCGATTAGGAATTTCATAAGAAGGGTTTGATTGTACCTCATCAGGAGGAATACATTCATTCTCGTTACTATGTTCATCTGAATCACCAAATCCCTCATTAGGTGCATCATCTCCCATAGGAACCCCACTTGGAAGAACACCAGACGAAGGTGTCCATGCGTTCTCTCCGGTGGCTACAATGCCACCAAACATTTGCCACATTAACTCATTCAATCATGGTTCAATTCCTTTATTCTTAAATCCTTTAAAATCAGGATTTTCCTACATAACATGTTAAATGTTATACTAAGATTTTTATAATTGTAAATTATTAATTTCAATAAACTTTATGCATTAAAATAATGATAAAGTGAACACTAACCTGTATTTTTGCAGCCCACAATTCTTTGGTAGCATCGACCGTCTTTTTAGATGGACACCATTCAATACCTGTAGATTCCTTAAGCAACTCCCTCCATAACCTCCATTCCTTTTTTAATGTATCCCACTTATTTTTCAATTGAGGTTTTCCATAATTTTTTTGTGTTTTTGCTTAAAAAAGAGCAATGAGATTTTCCCATCCTTTTGAGTTTAGATGAGTTGTCGGTCTATTACCAGCATTGACTTTATTCACGCAAAGTTCACAAAATATCAACGTCAGCTCATCATCCCAAATAGCTTTTGTTGCTAAGCTACTATCTCCCTCCTCAAAATTTCGTGTCTTTACCATCTATTGTCATTGATATAATTCAGTCAATGTGCTAGCATTCACCAAGAAGCATAGAGCAAATATATAGTCTATAAGTTATATTAGACGTCTCCCAATGCTAATCTTTATCTAGCCACACCCCAAAAAAACAAAAACACTTTACAGCCTAAGTTTACTGACACCTTAATTGAAAGCTTCAACTTCATGGAAAAAGGGGAAATGAATGTAACAAAAATTTAATATTCAAGTATCATATTTACTCTATTTCTGATTCTCTTAGACACAAGACATATTTATATGGATATTAGACTTAAGTCTCTAGGGAAAACTGATAAAATTAAAGAAAAAATCTGCAAGAAGCATTGGTTCACGTTTATTGCTTAAAAATCTATCTACAATACAATTTCTTAATGTTTCTGTCAAATAAATACAGGGCCTTTGGGCTATAAGCACTGATATGTTTATTTAATATGAGTTGTCAATGTTACTTTCACTATATATTAGTTTTATTAATTTTGTATTCACTATCATATTTATTATCATTTGCACTATTATATCTTTATTTCCATTGAATTACTATTGTTAAAATTTTCACTTATATATATATATATGCACATTATATGTATGTTTGTATATGTGTCCACTGCATGTGAGAGGCAGGACACGTTGCGCTTTGTACTGCGGTTTTCAAGTTTACTTTTCTTTCTTCTAAGAGCAGTCTATCTGATCAAATAAGGGATCAGACCGCTCCTGGTGTTCGAACTAGTCATTAATGGTAAGCTTCATTGGTATCTTTTCTTTTTTCTAGTATGCGACCACCGAGACTAAAGGTGGAAAGTCGAAATCTTCTTTTATTATTATGCATTCTATATGTGCTAGAGTTTACATTCATTTTGTTTTTTTCTCTACTCTTTCTCTCCCACTTGTTACTATAATCCCGAAACAAGTAAAGTAAGGATCCATTTGTTTATTTTCGCGCGAATAGTGTTTTTTCTTATTCTGTCTAAAGTGGCCTTTTCCTTTTTTTTTATGTCTTTATGGATGAGCTTCACCGGGCAGTGGCTCCATTTCTTATTGCGTCGGGGGGCATCCACAGTGGAGTTAATCCACCACCAGGCCGGCCCTTCTGGAAGCTACCCTTGGCTAGTTTCTAAATGCTTGCCCGATAGTTGTTTGATAAAATGCCTGGGAAAGGTTGCTTGCCAAATGAGTTTAGTTTTGGGATTTTGGTTTGTGGGTATTGTAGGTTTGACCTTCCTAATAAAGGGTTGGAGCTTTTGGATTTGATGAGAAGTTCTGAGATTTTGCCTAACAGGATATTTTTAACTTGATTGTTGGCACTTTCAATGGTTTGAGCGACACCGATGGTCCATCATTTAAAAGGATAGTTGTAATTTTAGAGACTCTTGCGAAATATAGATCATGTGTTGTGATGTTGGATCTTGAATGTGATGATTTGGTTAATGAAATGTTCAGTACATTTTTTCTATTGTAAGGTATATTTTATTCCATTATTTATTTAATGTTTTATTCCATTACTTATTTAATGCCAAGAACCGTTTACTCATCGGTTCTGCTTACCAAAAAGTATGTGTTGCATGTAACATGAGTGCTTTTGTTTTTGTTGATTGTAGAATTTTGAAATGGCTTTATGGTATAACATGATATTGGTCTTAGTATTTCACATTAGTGCAGTGGCTAAGATATGCCTGCAACCTCTTTTTGTTCATTGTAGTATCTTGAGCATATATATTTGTGTGTGCATGTATGTCTTGTGGTTGGGTTGGTACTTGAAAGTTCCATCTTCCCTTAAGTTGCTTTTATAGTAAGAATCTGCATGTTGTTTAAATCCTTTTCCTGTATGTTTTGAATTATCTTGGACTGGAGGACTGATGTTAACTACATATTGCAGGGATGATCATCCAGAAAGTGTTTTATCAACTATGCAAACAATCATGATTGTGGTGTTAGAAGAGAGTGAAGATGTTTGAGATGATCTTTTACTTGTTATATTGTCTGCATTAGGTCGTAATAAAAGTGTAAGAATTTCATATTTGCTATTGGCTTATTGCTTACAAATTGCATGGCTGCTTATATTTATCCCCCAGGAATTATAATTCTGAAGGAAATTGATTTCTGGAATCTATAATCTCAGGGTGTTACTCAAGCTGCCAGAAGACTTGCTATGAATGTCATAGAGCAGTGTTCAAAAAAACTTGAAGCTGGCATAAAACAGATTCTTATTTCAGTGATGTCTGGAGATAATCAATTAATAAAAAGTGAAATTGACTATCATGAAGTTATCTATGGCATTTATCATTGTGCTCCTCAGATATTGTCAGGAGTTGTCCCATACCTCACAGGAGAGCTGTTGGTATGAACACAAAAATTCTTTTTCATTTCTACTAATTACTTAACTGCTTTATGATTTTGTCGTCCATGTGAAGACATATTTATTTGTTGTTTTTGAGAATTTTTGTATATTCTAAAATAATTCTTATAATCTTTTTGAGGAAGAAATGTTTGTGGTTTTGGAGAGTTTAGGTTCAGCCTTTGCGAAAATAGGGGCTTTTTCTTTTTCTTTCCTTCCTATTATGGATTTGTCATAGTTTAATCTTAAGTTTGGAAAATGAGTTCAAAGATGGTTGGAGTTGACTGACAGTTTCTGAGGTTTATAAATTATAAATTCTAATATATGCAGGCTGATCAATTAGACACTCGTCTGAAAGCTGTGAGATTGGTTGGATCCCTTTTTGCTCTGCCTGGTGCTAATATATGTGAAGCATTTCAGCCAATATTTTTAGAATTTTTGAAGAGGTTGACTGATAGAGTTGTCGATGTTAGAATGTTTGTCTTTGAACATGTTAAGATCTGTCTGTTGTCAGATCCCTCTAGACCTGAGGCTCCTCA
Organism: Gossypium hirsutum; assembly: GCF_007990345.1. Lineage (NCBI taxonomy): Eukaryota > Viridiplantae > Streptophyta > Magnoliopsida > Malvales > Malvaceae > Gossypium > Gossypium hirsutum. The sequence continues at coordinate 52,645,729 of NC_053447.1, read as the reverse complement.
AATAATCTGTGAGTTTCTTTTGATTTTTCTTCTCAAAATATATAGTTATTTATGTTAGTTCGCTAATTTTGACATTGTTCTAAATTTTCTAGCTGCCCTATGTGATCGGCTTTTAGACTATGATGAAAATGTTCGAAAGCAAGTTGTGGATGTAATTTGTGATGTTGCTTGTTATTCTCTTGTTTCCATTCCCGTTCAGGCTGTAAAACTAGTTGTAGATCATTAATTCATGATTGATTTCTACTTTCCTTCATGTTTTCTATTGGACCTTGTACAATTTGTAGGAGTCACTTAATTAGTTCTCTATGCAAAGCAGGAAAGATAGATGAAGCTAAAAATATTTCTACCATTATCTAATAAAATCCTAATATTTCTACCTTCAGGATGTTAGTATATGTGGTTAGAAGGAACCCTTTTATAGTTTAATATTTCTACCTCACGCACAAACAATTAAAGTAGTATAGTTATTATTTTCTTAGCTAAGAACAAGATGAGAAGGAAAAACAGAAACTACTTTGATAGAATTTAAACACATATATAGAGTGGAAAAAGAAGGGTTTTGACTTACCAGATCAAAGTTGAGAACAAGATTGATAGGATGAGTCGAAAAATAGAGCTTCTTTGAGTCTGCTTGTTATTGGTGGGGTTTTGTAAGAGTGTCAATTGAAGAACATGAGTTGAAGAGCAGGGTTTTCTGCAGATTGGGAAGTTGAATAGCAAGGTTTTCTGCAGATTGGGAAAGAAATTAGTTTAATTTTCAAGGATAAAATGGTAAAATAATAAATAAAAATAAGGGTATTTTTGTCTGTTACAGTGCCAACAGATCAGTTTAGCCCTCCACTGCTATTGAAATCTCCAGCTGAAAATCAGCTGACCAGCGTGGTGGAGAAGCACTCACTTCACTGACACCCTAAACCAAACAGCACAGCAGTGAGTTTGGCACCATATTTTCCTTGAAAACGCACCTCACTGGCTGTAAACCTCAAACCAAAAGAAGCCTTACTCTGTTGAAATCCAGTAGCTAGTAATGCCTTAGTTAACTTCATGTTCCATTGCCTAGATGCCTACTTTAAACCATATATAGACTTTTGCAGCATACATACTTTGTTCTCCCCCTGGTTACAAAATCTTTGAGGTAGCTTCATGAAGACTTCCTCAACTAAATCACCTTGTAAAAAAGTATTGTATACATCCATCTGATATAAAGGCCAGTAAAAAATAGTAGCAAAGGTAAGAAGAGCTCAAACAGTAACCAATTTGGCCACTGGAGAGAAGGTTTCTGTGTAGTCAATACATTCTCTTTGATTGTATCCTTTAGCAACAAGACATGCTTTAAATATTTCAACAGCATCAGAGGCCTTGTATTTAATCTTATACACCCATTTGCAGCCAATGAGAGTCTTACCAGAGGCAAAGATACTATAGACCATGTATGATTATTTTCCAAAGCTTGAATCTCCTTTTTCATAGCTTGAACCCATAAGGGATTTGTTATGGTTTTAGTATATGTGTATGGTTCAACAAGTGTGGATGTAGAAGATAAGTAAGTTTGAGTGTGTTTAGGTAAGTGAGAATATGAAAGATGATGAAAATTTGGCTATTGTCCTAGAAGGATGAAAGATTGGTAGGAATACACATAATCATTGAACCAATGTGGTGGTTGAGATACTCTAGTAGACTTCCTAAATTCTAAAGGATTTTGTGACTGAAATTGTAACTGGATTTGTGAATCCTGACTTTATGGTGACCGATGTAGAGATTGACTCTGTGGTAACTAATGTGGAGACTGACTTTGGGGAAGGGTACTTGTTGAGACAGGAGAATATAGAAGAGAAGACAATTGTGAAGGTTGAGGTAAAGATTGAGGAGAGAGAATTAAAAATTCATCATCAAAAATCTGTGGTTGAGAGGGAAAGACATTGGAAATAGGATCTTGAGGAAATTGGAATGGAAAAATGGTCTCATGAAAAATGACATCCCTATTGACAAAAAGAGATTTGGTTTGTAGATTAAAGAGAATGTGACTTTTTTGAGTAATTGAGTAACCCATGAAAACAAAAGGTATGGCCTTAGGAGAAATCTTGTCATGATAGTTAGGACAAGTAGCATAAAAAAGGCAGCCAAATACTCTAAGATAAGAAAAAGTAGGTTTTTTTTTGTTATAAAGTATAACAAAAGGTGATTTCTAGTTTAAGACAGAAGAGGGAAGTCTATTAAGAAGGTAACAAGCAGTTTTAACACACTACTCCCAAAACTTAATAGGCACTTTGGATTGAAATCGAAGGGCCCTAGCAATTTCTAACAAATGTTTACGTTTTCTTTTTGCTACCCTATTTTGATGAAGAGTAGATACATAGCTACTTTGATGAAGAATTCCTACGGAAGAAAATAACTCTGAACAAGTTGAACTGAAGAATTCAGTTCCATTATCACTACGTAAATACTTAACAGTTGTAGAAAAATGGTTTTGGACAAGGATAAAGAAAATTTTTTAGATGAAGAATTGTGTCAAATTTCAATCTCAACAAGTATACCCAGGTTATCCTACTGTAATCATCAACTATAGTAAGAAAGGAACGATGACCACTATGTGTAGAGATCCTATGTGGTCCCCACAAATCAATATGAACCAGTCCAAAAGGTGAAGAAGACCTAGACTAACTTAATGGGAATAGTATCTTGGTTTGTTTTGCTAAATGATAGATGCCACATTGATGAATCGTATTGACAGTGAGCTTATCAAGATGCAAATAAGAGATCTTATTCATTTTGGCAAACGCAGCATGCCCCAAATGAGCATGGCAAATAGTTGTATTATTATTAGAGGAAGACATACATTTTGGACCTTTAGAAGCTAAAGCACAACCAAATGTAGACACTGAATTGGAATTACAATTAGTAAAAGAAAACAAACCAGAAGAAATTTCAGGTGACACAAACACATAGAGACCTCCAAACCTTTTACCAATCCTCTTCATCCTTCCAGTGGAGAGATCCATAAATAAACAAAAATCAGGATAAAAAAGAATCGCACAATGCAGTTCCTAAGTGAGTTTGGAAAAAGAAAGGATATTGTGAGTGAACTTAGGAACATAAAAAACATTTTGTAAAACACAACTTGGAGATAACACAAAGGAACCAATGTGTGTGATAGGTGTCTGTTTACCATTAAGAAAATAAACAAACCTAGAATTCAAGGCACATGAACTAGAATGAGTCAAGCTATGGAAATCAGAACATATGTGATCAGTAGCACCAGTGTCCAATATCTAGGTAGGATGCTCAGTGACAGATAAACACTGAGAAACATTACCTGCCAAATTTGCAGCCAAATCAGATGGTGAAACTTTGTGTAAGAGCTCCAGAATCTGCTGATATTGTGTCTTAGTGAATGCAGGAGCCACTAAAGTGGAAGTAGAAGTTATAGGAAACAAGTCAAGAGACACAGAAGACTAAGAATTAGTGGCCAAAGCTAATTGAGCATCTTTTTTCTTAGAAAATTTAAAGTTTGAATGTAAAGTTTGTTTTTAGTGAATTCGGAACAATGGTTTTGGGACCACAAATATGAGGTTGAAAAATTTATTTTAATGTTATTTTATGATCTACGGCATGATATTATTATCGTATAAAAATTTTGTCAAGAAATTTTACCGATTACATGCTCAATTTGATAAAAAGGACTAAATCGCGTAAAGTGCGAAAGTTGTGTTCTAATAGGTAAAGGTGTCTAATAGCTATAGAAATTTAAAGTGGAGGTTCTTATATGGTAATTGTACTATCAAATGTAATAGTGGATGTACATGGCTGCGCATTAGTGTAACTATTAAATGTTTTAAAAGTTAATTTGGTAAATAGGTAATAAATAATAAAATAAACAAAACATTAAAGCTTTCATCTTTATTTTTTTCTTCTTCAACCGAAATTTCAAACAAAAAGAAGTCATGGATGAAGCTTCATTCACCCATCCCTATCTTGCTTGCATGTGAGTATTTTTCGTCTCGTTTTTAATGATTTTATATTTTCGGGATCGTTGTAGCTTAATCTAGCTAGCCCGGGGACTAATTTGTGATACTATTGAAGTATTTGAGTTTTTCCATTGATGAATATGTTAGGGTTTTGAAGTTTAACAGTACAAAACTAATGGTTGTTGTTAGATAAACAACTTTTGTAAAAAAAATTTTGATGAAATTATCAATTAGGGATTAAATTGAGAAATGTGATAAATTGTGTGGTAAAAGTGTGAATTTGTGAAATAAATGGGCTGCTATAAGTATGTTTATAATACGACTAGGCTTAGGTAGGGATAAAATTGAATGAATTTCATTTTCCGAGCCTAGGGACTAAATTGTAAAGAATTAAAAGTATAAAGGAAAAATGGTAATTTTTCCAAAAAAGTGTATTGGACTAAATGGAATATTGAATTGAGTTAAATTCATTCGTATAGATTCGGTTAGACCTTGTACGAAGTTAGATCAAGGCAAAGGAAAAATATCAGATTAGTCGCCTTCGAATCTACGTAAACTCGTCGAGGTATGTTCGTGTAATTAAATTGTGTAATTATATACTTTGATTGAATTAAATGTATTTTAATTGTACTATCATCATATCGCATATCCGACGATGTATGACAATTACCCGATTCCCGTTTGAACCTTAGGAATTCGTAGGATACAAATGACATGTCATTAGGGTTAGTGATTTCAGCTTGTATGAGCTTATCGATACTCAGCTCGTATGAGCTTACTGATACTCATCTCGCATGAGCTTACCGTTATTCAGCTCGCATGAGCTTACTGTTATTCAGCTTAGAGGAGCTTACCGTTTATAGCTCTTATGAGCATACATGTATAGGAATTGACGGATTACAGTTCAGTACACCTCGTGTGTATTACCTGCATATCTAACAATATTCTAAATGGTTCAACAGGCACAGTTCTGTTACGAGTTTATATGAGTTAGATATGAACTAGTACAAGTATTTACATGAATTACATGGAAATGGTTTATATATGATATACGGGTACATGATATAGATGTTACATGTACATGAAATTTAAATAGATGTTGAACTCATACATGATTCTCGATTTTTATATGAATTACATGACTAACTTAGTTGATGAATATGTGTTAGGCTTTTGGCCAAATTGAGTTGTGATATGTTTTAGTTTACTTACCTAAATTGTGGTTAAATGGTAAGTTAAATTCTGTGTTATACGAACTGACTAAGCTTAAATGCTTACTCTGTGTTATTTTTCGTGTTTTATAGTAGTTCGAAAGCTCGTTCGGGTTGGAAGCTTGTCGGAGCTATATCACACTATCTATCGGCTATTTTGGTACTTTTGGTTATCTAATTTTGGTTATAATGACATGTGTAGGTTATTTTGGCTAATGATAGCCTATATGTTTTGTTATGTTTTTAGCCATTTGAATTGGCTTGTGTTTTGGTATATTTTGCTATGTATGTATAAATGGCCTTATCATGATTGATGTGTGGTTGGGTATGGTTAATATGTATTATAATTTGGAGTGATTTAGTGCTTGTTGTGGAAAGCACATATGTGAATTGATGTTAAATTTTGAATGTTTTGTATTGGTGTACAAGTTATAAGGGACTTATATGACCATTTGATGCTAGAGATCAAGTACATGAATAGTACTAAGTGCTATGTTTTGATTTATGATCTATATGGTAAGTTTTGGTGCAAATATGCATATAAGTTAGTCAAGCAATTGGATAACTTGAATGTTTAGATTTACATGTTATAAGTGTTCATTTGAGGTGCCTAAGAGCATATTGGTTGTATGTGATAATATTACATGTTTTAAGCTTGATTTTGGTTGGTTTGGATGCCTATTTATGACTTGGTTATATGCAAATTGTTGTGTTTAGGTTGGTATCAATTTGGGTGAGAAACATGGCTTGGAAAATGGCCTATTTTTGTCCACACGGGCGTGCGTGTGTCTCAGTCGCGTGTGACACACGGCCCGGTGACACAACCGTGTGTCTCTTGTATCTTTTAAAAGAGCAAATCAGTATGCTCACTTAGCCTAGCACACGGACATGTGGCTTGACCATGTGGCACAAGTCAGAGAGTTACACAGGCACAGACACAGGCTGGGACACGGCCGTGTGTCCCTATTTCGAATGCCCATACGGCCTAAGACACAGACGTGTCTCTCGGTCATGTGACCTCTACAGTTTTGAAAATTTTATAAGTTGACAAAAAATTCTTTGAACTTTCAATATAGTCCCGGTTTGTTTTTAAGGTGCATTTGGGGCCTCGAGGGCTCGAATTAGGGACAATATGTATAAATTTGATTGGTTTTTGACATGAATGCTAAATGATATAAAATGTTTGAGATTTCTATCTGTCTAATCTGAAAGTTCGATAATGCTCTGTAACCCTATTCTGGTGATGGATATGGGTTAGGGGCATTACATTTATTGGTATTAGAGCTACGGTTTAGTCGATTCTCAGACTGAATATAGCGTATACGAGTCTAGCTATACATGCCATTATAACACCTGTGATAGCGTGATATCTCCTGACCATTTTAAAACATGTTTTCATATAGTAATGTCATCCAACCGAGTTGATTCTGATAAATTAGAGAGTAATGCTTAAGCCCCTGTTCACGGGGTAGCTTCGAGCGGTACGAGGCCCGTATCTATGGGCCGGAGAGGAGAGGCTAAGGAAGCCTTCTTCTAGATAATGAACAAATGGTTCACCGAGTTCATACGGACGAACCCAACTGCTCAATAACCTCCACACCCTCTTGTTTCCCAATCGGTTCCTATTATTACTCAATGTATGGAACCAATCCGAGTTAGTAAGCCTCCTGTTGATAAGATTCGTAAGTATGGGGCTGAAGAATTTCAAGCTACTACCGAAGATGATCCTGAGAGAGTTGAATTCTGGTTAGAGAATACCATCATGGTTTTTGATGAGTTATCCTATTCACTGACTGAATGTGTGAAGTGCGTTGTATCTCTACTAAAAGATTCAGCTTACCAGTGGTGGAATACATTGACTTCTGTAGTGCCGAGAGACAGGATCACTTGAGAATTCTTCCAATCTGAGTTCTGTAAGAAATATATTAGTCAGAGGTTTCTGGATCAAAAACGTTAAGAATTTCTAGAGCTCAAGTAGGGTCGTATGTCAGTTGAAAGAGAATTTGTTTGCTTAAGTAAATATGCTCGAGAGTGCATTCTGACCGAGACTGCAATGTGTAAATGATTTGAAGATGGATTAAATGAATATGTAAAGCTATTAGTTGGGATTCTTGAGTTAAAAGAATTTATTGTACTAGTTGATCGGGCACATAAAGCCGAAGAGCTGAGTAAAGATAAAAAAACATGCTAAATTTGAAGCTAGAGATTTAAGAAAGAGATTGACGGGAAAGTCACATTAGTCAACATCGAAGAAATCTAAAGAACATCACTACCATTCTACTGTTTCTGTGAGACATCCTAATAGAGATAGAGATACGAGACACTCTAGACCTAAACCTTAGACTACCTCTATAGCGAGTGTGGAGAGTGTTAGAAATACTAGAGCTGAGTGTAAGCACTGTAATATACCACATTATGGCGTGTGTCAAATGAAAAGTGGAGCATATTTCAGATGTGGTTCCTTCAACCATTATCTTAGAGATTGCCCTGAGAAGTCCGAGAAAGAGAAAGCTCAAACCACGAGGCTAATCAATATTATTGCAAGAGGTAGACCACCTCATAATCCTGGAAATGTGAGTGGTAGCCGTGGTGTAACGAAAAACTTTACTATGAGATCCAAGGCACGAGCACCAGCTAAAGCTTATGCTATTCACGCATGCGAAGATGCTTCTGCGCTAGATGTTATTATCGATACATTTTCTCTCTATAATACTGATGTAACTACTTTGATTGATCCTAGATCAACTCATTCATATGTTTGTACGAATTTAGTGTCTAGTAAGAATTTACCTGTTGAAGTATCGAACCCCTTAGGTCAGTATGTTCTAGTTGATAAAGTTTGCAAGAATTGTCATTTGATGACTCGGGGTTAGCTTTTCGGTCGATTTGATGTTATTATCGTTTGATGAATTTGATGTGATTTTGGGCATAGATTGGCTAACTCTGCATGATGCTATTGTAAACTGTAGACGAAAATTTATCATATTAAAAGGTCAGAACGGTGAGATGCTTCGTATTGAATCAGATAGTTTGAGCGGGTTACCTATTGTAATATCAGCTATGTCATCACAAAAATATGTAAGAAAAAGTTACAATGCTGACCTTGCATATGTATTGGATACTAAAGTGTCTAAATCGAAGCTTGAATCTGTGCTAGTGGTTTGCGAGTATTCCGATGTGTTTTCAGGGGAATTGCCTGGATTACAGCACAACATCGATATCGATAGGACATTACATCTGAGATTCAGAATCGAAGCTAGATCAGTTACCAGTTGTTAGTGAGTTTGTGATAGATTTGATTCCTGGAACTACTCCAATATCAATATCACTGTACTGTATGGCACCACCTAAATTAAAAGAATTGAAAGCACAGTTGCAAGAGTTATTAGACCGAAGGTTTATTAGACTGAGCATGTCTCCCTAAGGTGCACCTATTTTGTTTGTGAAAAGAAAGACGGTTCTTTGAGATTGTGTATAGACTACAGACAGTTGAACAGAGTCACAATTAAAAATAAATACCCTTTGCCACGTATCGATGATTTGTTTAATCAATTGAAAGGTGTCGTAGTGTTTTTGAAGATAGATCTCAGATTCGGGTATTATCAATTGAAGGTTAAAAACTGTGATGTGCCAAAGACTGTTTTCAAAACTCGTTATGATCATTATAATTTTTTGGTAATGCCATTTGGTTTGACTAATGCCCCTGCTGCTTTTATGGATTTAATGAATCGAATTTTTCAACCTTATTTGGATAGGTTCGTTATTGTGTTTATTGATGATATACTAATCTATTCCAAGACAAAATTCGAGCATGCACAACATTTAAATATCATGCTATAGACTTTGAGAGAAAAGTAGTTGTACGTAAAATTTAGTAAATGCGAATTCTAGATTCGTGAGGTTATATTTTTGGGTCATATAGTATCAACTGATAGGATTTGAGTTTATCCGAGTAAAGTTTCTGCTGTGATAAATTGGAAAACTCTGAAAAATGTCTCAGAAGTGCGAAGTTTTCTGGGTTTAGCAGGTTACTACCAACGTTTTGTCAGAAAATTTTCGATTATTGCTTCGACGATGATCGGATTATTGCAAAAAAAATGTTGAGTTTGTTTGGTCCGATGAGTGCAACAGAGTTTTGATCAGCTGAAGAAAATGTTGACGAAAGCTCCAGTCTTGACTCAGCCTGAATCAGGAGTAGCGTATGTTATTTATAGTGATGCGTTTCTCAACGGTTTGGGTTGTGTATTGATGCAGTTAGAAAATGTAGTAGCTTACACTTCTCGACAATTAAAACCGCATGAAAAGAATTATCCTACACATGATCTTGAGTTGGTCGTGATCGTATTCGCTTTGAAGATTTGGAGACATTATTTATATGGCGAGAAATGTTACGTGTTTACAGATCACAAAAGTTTAAAATATTTGATGAATCAGAAAAAATTGAATTTAAGAAAAATCTGGTGGTTAGAATTACTGAAAGATTACGATCTTGTTATTGATTACCACCCGGGAAAGGCTAATGTGGTTGCAGATGCACTTAGTCAAAAGTCGTCATTGTTTGCACTTTGAGCGTTGAACGCTCATGTAACTCTTAATGAAGATGGTTCTGTATTAGTAAAGTTGAGAATTAAACCCTTGTTTCTGTGACGAATTCAAGAATTGTAAGATGACAATTCGAAGCTGGTGTTGAAACAACAGATGGTTCAAAATAATTTGAGTTTAGAGTACAGTGTTGATGGTAGTGGTATGTTGCGTTATCGCGATAAAATTTGTGTTCCGAATAATTTGGGTTTGAAAAATGATATTCTTTCTGAAGCTCATTGTAGCACGAACTCCATTCATCCGGGTAGTACAAAGATGTATTGTGATTTGAAACGGATGTATTGGTGGCCTGGTATGAAACGAAAAATTTGTTAATTCATAGCTAAATGTTTGATCTGTCAGCAGGTGAAAGCAAAACATCAGGTACCAACGAGTTTATTACAACCTGTTATGATTCTTGAATGGAAGTGGGAGCGAGTCATGATGGATTTTGTATCTGGCTTGCTTGTAACTCTGAGAAAGAAAGATTCGATCTGAATGGTTGTTGATAGATTGACTAAATCAGCACATTTTATTCCAGTTAGAATAGATTATACATTGGAAAGATTAGCAAAACTATATATATATGAGATTGTGAGGTTACACGGAGTTCCAACATCCATTATTTCATATTGAGATCCGAGATTTTGGAGCAAACTTCAAGAGGCTCTAGGCACTAAACTTAATTTCAGCACAGCATATCATCCTCAAACTGACAAGCAATCAGAACGAGTGATTTAGATTTTGGAAGATATGTTGAGATGTTGTATACTTGAATTTGAAGGTAGTTGGGAAAAGTATTTACCGTTAGCTGAATTTGCATATAATAACAGTTATCAATCCAGTATAAAAATGACACCATTTGAAGCTCTTTACGGGAGAAAGTCTAAAACATTATTGTATTGGTCTGAACTGAGTGAATCCAAACTAGTAGGAGTTGATTTGATACGAGAGACTAAGGATAAAGTTCGAATTATTCAGGATAGTTTGAAAGATGCTTCTAATCGTGAGAAATCGTATGCGGATCTGAAAAGAAAGGATATAAAATTTGTTGTTGGTGATCGGGTATTTTTAAAAGTCTCTCTGTGGAAGAAAGTGTTACGGTTCAGCAGGAAAGGAAAGCTAAGTTCGAAATTTATCGGACTGTATGAAATTGATGAAAGAATTGACCTTGTAGCTTATAAATTAGCTTTGCCCCCGAAACTCGAGAAACTCCATAATGTATTCCACGTATCGATGCTGAGACGGTATAGATCTGATCTTTTACATGTGATTTCTTATAGTGAGATTGAACTATAGTCATATTTGACGTATTTAGAGGAACCAGTGAAAATTTTAACCCGGGAAGCTAAAGAATTGCGGAATAAACGAGCACCATTAGTAAAAGTCTTGTGGCATCTTCATGGTTCAGAAGAAGCTACCTGAGAAACAGAAGAATCAATGAGATTACAATATCCGAATCTATTCTCAGGTAACAAATTTCGAGGACGAAATTTCCTAAGGGGGGAGAGTTATAACAACTTGATTTTCAGTAGTGTCGGAAACAGTGGTTCGAGGCCACCAAATCAGATGAGTAAGCTCGTAAATTTTATTATTTATTATTTACGAGTCAAGTTTGGTTTTAAAAAGATTTTTGAATTGGCAATTTATATTTTATAATGAATTATTAGGTTCGAGTGGTAAAACCTTACGTTAAGTGGTTTTAAAAAATGAGATATCGAGACCTCGTTTCTATAAATTGAGTCGTAAATATTTTATAAATATTTACGGAGTGTCATTAAGGTAGTATTAAAGTATCGTTGGAAAATTTTAACGTTTCGATAGTTAATTAATTAAAAAGAACTAAATTGAAAAAGGTGCAAAACTTGTTAATTATAAGAAATAAGTGATTAAATGGCCTAATTAATAAACAAGGGAGGAATTAAGGAGTAAATATGCCTAAAATAAAAAGGTGAGGTGGCATAAGAGAAAAAAAATAAAATAAAGTCATTTATTGGCAAAATGGTAAATAAAGAGAAACTAAAAATAAACAAATTGGGTTTAAAGGATTTCTAGACATTTCTTCTTCAAATTTTCAGCCAAACAGCCATAGGAGAGCTTCTTAAGCTGGTTTTACCTATTTTTTCTTCATGTGAGTTCAATTCTTACCCATTTCTTATAATTTTTATGTTTTTGAGATTGTTACAATTAGGTCCAACTAAATCTTACCTTAGTTTTTGATTTTATTAAAAATTTTGGAAGTTACCGTTGATGAATATTGTATTTTTTTGATGAATAACATGGATTTAGAGCTTTAATTTTGTTGTATGATGATTTTATAAAGTGATTTTGTTAAATATTAATTTAGGATCAAATTGTGAAAATGTTAAAATATTAGGGCTTGGTAATAAATTTTTGATTTATTAAGGGATGATGGCCTAGAATATTTAGATAAATTATTAATTAATAAAAATTAGTTAATTTGATAGATTAACTAGTTAAAGGATTAAATTGCAAAAGTTGTAAAAGTTTGGGGTAATTATGTAAATTCAAAAATTTGAAGGGTATTAATTGTGAAATGAATTGGAACTGAAATATATGTTAATGAATGAGTAATTTTATATTTTAGATCAAGATCTCATAGATACTCGTGGAAAGTAAAGGAATAGTCCCTGAACTTCTATAATTATTACAATTCAATCCAGGTAAGTTCGTACGGTTAAAATTTTATATTTGTATAAATTTGATGAATGGTATTATGTATTTATTCTATTATTAGAAATGAATTATTATTGGAATTATAATATTGAATTGGATATTTAGATTAAATCGAACGCGGGATTTGAGTACATTCGTGATTTGACGCATGACGGTATTGGAGGAAAATAATGGTAAATTACCCAAGTAAAACAGGGTTCAGTATTTGTTGCGAACTCTCGTGTTTTACTTTCTATTTAGCTCTTACGAGCTTCTATTTAACTTTTACGAGTTTCTGTTCAGCTCTTACGAGCTTCTGTTTAACTCTTATGAGTTTCTGTTTAGCTCTTTCAAGCTTCTATTTAGCTCTTATGAGCTTCTGTTTAGCTCTTACAAGCTTCTGTTCAGCTTACGAGTTTCTGTTAACAATGTACTATTATCCGTAAGTCGTTCTTCAATTTGAGAAAGTCTTGGTAAGGTGATTTATCTATCGAATTTTGAAAGATATGTTATTTATTTTTGTATCAATTTATAAACGGATATATTTATCGATTGAAGATGTGATTGACAGGGAATTATCGTGAATGATTTTATTATTTGATTTATTATAGTTAGTTCGGGAAGATTTTTATTTACCCCGACAAACTTCCTAAGCTTCATTAAGCTTATTTGAGTTGTTTAATGTCTTTGTAGATTTTTGAAAGGTTGGATGATCGGATCAACACTCAAGTCACACTATCCAGCTTATTCCGGTAGTTTATGAAACGTTTAATATGGTTTATATGGCATGTATAGGGTTTGTGTGGATTTGATCAAAGTTTAGCTTGTGTAAATGTTATGAATTATATTTTGTTTATATAACCAACTTATCTATTGGTTTGAAAATGAGGCATATTTGTGATGTTGGTGTGAGTGATATATGTTTGTATGTATTTAATTTGTGGTGAACTTTAGTAGATTTGTAGATGGATTAAATAGTAAGTGTGAATATTTGGTTGACATGTTTGTAAGTTTCTCTTTGAGGTGTCTAAGAGCATGTTGGTTGATTATGGTGATAATGAATGTTAAGACTTGATGTTAGCTTGTGTTGAATGTCTTGATATAGTTTGTAGATGTGTGAATTGTTGGGGCTAGATTGGTAACAATTTGAGAGATAAATGTGGCTTAAAAAATGACCTATTTTCATCCACACAAGTAGAGACACGGGCGTGTGTCTCAGTCGTGTGTGACACACGGCCAAGTGACACAGCCATGTATCCCCTGTATCTTTTAATTTGCATAAGTCAGTATGCTCAATTTTTTCACATGACCTAGCACACGGGTGTGTGGTTTGGCCGTGTGACCTAAGTCAGTATACTCACACGGCCTAGCACACGGGCGTTTGGCTTGGCCATGTGACCCAAGTTAGAGAGCTTACAAGTTTGGACATGGGCTGGGAAAGGTCGTGTGCCTTTATTTCGAATGCCCACATGGCCTGAGATACGGGCGTGTCTCTTGACCATGTGAGCCACATGGCCTGGCCACAAGGAGCATGTGTCCCCTGCACCTTAGAAAATTTTTGATATTTTTTGAAAAATTCTTTGAGTACCCGATTAAGTCCCGATTTGTTTCTAATGTGTATTTTGAGCCTCGAGGGCTCCTATAAGGGACAATATGATTGATTTTGATTGGTTTCTGATATGAATGCTAGATGATATGAAATGTCTGTTATTCGATCTGTAAATTTTGATAATACTTCGTAACCCTGTTTCGGCAATGAATACGGGTTAGCGGTGTTACAATCCCTCAAACCACCAACTCTTCCTCTCATAGTCAATCTCGATATCATCTGCAAATTGACCTTTGTTGAATTTCCAATCACGTGGCACGTACCCGTAATTTAAGACTTCAACAGCCTTACGATTTAAAAAGCTCAACTTGAATTAACGGCCTCAATCGTATGGGTCGTTTAAATTCGATCACTATCTCCCTTGAAGAAATCCAACTAGCTTTTTCCAATTGAACAAGTCAATTTGTTCGCAGGATTTTGAATACAACACGGCCGACTCAACTTCCTAACTTTATGCCAAACAATTCCAACCCAACGCGTCCTTTTTTAGTTGAAATTGAATCAACTTTAAAGGAGGAATTTGTACTATCTCATACCGAAGAGATAGCGAATATCAAATTGCAAAGTATTTAGTGTGGGTTCATATCTCACGATTACTTTGTCAAAGCAATAATCGGGCTAAGGCTAAAAAGGGTTTAATTAATCATGAAAAGAATCATGCTTGAAGGTGTATAGAAATGGTTTAAATGGATTTGTGGAAAGTGGGAAGGGGAGGGGGCTTGAAAGGCAAATAAGCCAAAAACATTGAAAGAAAAAGAAAGAAAATTGAAACAACAGAATGGAGCAGAAAGAAAAAAGAAAGAATTTTATTAAATGCCAAAAGCTAAGTGTGTGTTTAATTGGCTTTAGCCACTAGGTATTTGTATACACTTCTAGTTCTAAAATTTAGCTAGATTTTTTCAAAACATTAGCACTAAATAAATCAAAATTTTAAAAATCAAATTTAAACTAGAGATTAAATTCAAACTAATTACAGAATTTTAACAATATAAAAAATCCTCCAATCTTTATCCAACCACTTTAAAAAAAACATCTTCAATCCTTCAATCTTTATCCAGACATCTTTGAATCTTCAATCTTTCAATCAAGCCCTCCTCTTTGATTTTTGTTCCAATTTAGCCCCTCTTTGTAAGGGTTTGAATTCAGCACACCAACTTTATTCCTGATAAGAAAAACTCAAAGTTAATAGCATTTTATCTGATAATTAGCCAAAAATAAATATAT
Organism: Gossypium hirsutum; assembly: GCF_007990345.1. Lineage (NCBI taxonomy): Eukaryota > Viridiplantae > Streptophyta > Magnoliopsida > Malvales > Malvaceae > Gossypium > Gossypium hirsutum. The sequence goes on along the minus strand of NC_053447.1, from coordinate 52,630,463 downwards.
TAAAAATATGAATTTATCTTGCTATCATTAACGTAATAAGATTAAAATCAGTGATAAGATATGTGTTTATACACAAGAGTAACGGTAACGATGAGATGGATTATAATATAAATACAAAATGACCATTAAAAACATTAAAGTAAAATTTTTGTATAATTGAATGTATAACTTATTTAAAAATCACTTTAAAAACTTATATTTTTATAGGTGTGAAATATATATATATAAATTATTACGTCTAAACAATATATAAATAGCAGTTTAAAAAGTAGGGTCGATCCCACATGGATCGGGCATCTAAAATTGTAACCAAGTTGTGCGGTCAAACAACTGTTGGGCCCATTACATATGTTAACCTATACGAAAATAAAAAGTAGAGATCAAATCTAATTAAAAATAAAAATAACAGAAATAAATTGAAATTGTAGTAAAATAAATTAAAACTAAATAAATTGATGTGACACGCTCTAGCTTTAGGCTTGATTACGTTCCGGTTTCAAACTTAACCTGAATAATGAATTTTCTCCTCTAATCGATAAGTCACTTATAGTGATGGAGAATGCCTCAGACCACCAATCCTTCCGTGTGTAAATTAATTGTGAGAACACCCAACAACTAACTTTTACCGAACGAACAGTCATGAAACACACGTTCACAATTTAGTTCTTCGGTAGCCTTGCAAACTAGAAGGACGCGACTTGAATCAACGGCCTCAACTGTGAGGGTCGTTTAAATTTGATTGTTATTTCCCTTGACGGATCCAACCGATCACTCAATTGGACATGCTAATGTGTTCCTTGGTAGACCAAATACAACAATCGATCGTATCGGTTCTTCTAACTGTACGCCGCACAATAGTGAATCAATGGATCTTTTTTAACTTGATGTCAATATGACTTAATGAGATGACAATATCTATCTCCTTATCGGGAGAAATAGCAAATATCGAAATGAAAGATTTGGGATACGATTTTGAGTCTCACAATTCTAAAAATTAGATCTTAAAATTAGATCAAACTAATCTATGAATTTAAACAACAATAAGAAAAAGTAAGAAAAAGATGTATTGGAATAAAAATAAATAAAGATCTATTGAAATAAAAATAAATTGACCGATAATTGTACCTACATAAAAGTTGTATATATACTCATTTTCTAACACATTAAACAATAATTACCTACATAAAAATTGATGGACTAAGTGTCAAATTAAGTAAAATTCATATCCATAATTAATTAAAATAAATAATAAAGATATATCCATTAAGTGCATTATCACTTTTTTTTTATATTTACAAGCGTGGATAAAAGATAAAAAAATTATCGATATTAATTTTACCAGTAGTTCATGAACCGCTGGCTAAGCCGATGCTTCCAGCGGGCTGATTTTCAATATAGTTACCACAAAATTTTCCGACAATTTTAATTCTCGTTATAAATAAGATTCTTTTCAAAGCATTTTAAAGTGCCGGTAAAAGTAAAAAATATTAATATACGAAACATTTTCAGACCTTCATAATTGTCAAAAAAAATCATATTCGCATTAAAGAAACAGAAAATTTATGGTCTGCTACCTTGACAGACACATTGTTGTACATATGGAATCCCAAGAATCAGTTCATCTATGGAAGCAGACTAACAACAATGCAAAAGTTTAGAAACCTTAGAACATTTAGATGAAAACTGAGTAATCTTGAATGCTTCACATATTTTGTTAAGCACAAGAACCTGCTTATTTATATAACCAAACTAACTTCAACAAAATTAACTGCTTCATAACAGACGAACTAACTACTAACCAACTTCAACAGACTTAACTAACAGGAACTGCACTGTCTACAGTGGGTTCAATAGTACGTGCCTTCTTTCAGACTTTCTAATTAGGTAGAAAAATTTAGTGTGCATAATTTATGATAAATGTAGTAAACAATAAATATGATCAGAAAACAACAAATATTAATAGAGTTAGTTGCAGACAGAAGCCATTTTCAGACATGGATACTTCAAGTCCAGCTTCATTCACTCTCTCATGAGCATAGTTCAATTACTGCTCTGATAGAGTTATGCTAGTATATTTGCATCCTGTTCTTTTTACAGTTTCAATAGCAACCTCACCCAATATCAAGAACTTGATGCCACTTCTCTATCCTTGTACGTATAGAGTATTACATCATTTTGGCCAAGTATAGATTGAAAAGTTCATTATTCTGCAAACACATTTTAGCCTTGATTTGATAAATCCTATAGCAAATAGTCACCTTAAAAAAGAGTTATCCAAACAGAGTTTAAAACTGTGTAATAAAAAATACCATGATGGAGGATGAACACTATACTTGTACATGGCCAGGCCGCCTCGGAAAGGAAGAGGGTTTTGACAAAAATATAGGTCCGAAAAATGAGCTTAGGCGAAAAAAATAAGGCCCATTTAGAAAACGAGTTGGGCCTCGAGTAGGTTTTTTACTTGAGCCCAGCCCGACCCAATCCAACACGAATTTGCATAAAAAAAACTGTTGTTTTGCCATTGCTTTGTTGCCATTAGTATGTTGTTATTATTTTGTTATTATTGTTCGGATATTGTATAACTATTTTTTTATTGTTAATTTAGTTACTATTTTTGAGGTATTTGCTTGTTAAATTGCACATATCTTCAATTTATTGGGTAATATTTATTTTAATATTTATTTTAATGTTTTTGATGAATTATATTTTTAAATTTTTTATAAAAAATAAAATAAAATTTTTAATGAGTCAGGCCAGGTCTAGGTTTTAGCATTTTTATCCGTATTAAACTTAGACAAAATTTAAACCTTATTTTTCAGATCGAGTCTGGACTTATCAACTAGACCTAAAATTTTATTAAGACCCAACCTAAACCTGGTCCATGAACAACTCTGATACTCGATACGTTAGTCCTAAAACCTTAAAATCAGGCTCAAAATGACTAGAAATGTTGTTACTGTAATAGTATTTTGTGTCATGAGATGTTAAATGCTTCGCAAAATACTTAATAGATGATATACTAACTGTTAACAATGCAGGTGACTACCAATTAACTCTCCATGTTTAATAAACCCCTTAAAAGACTGTAATTAAGTAACCTGCTGGTTGGTGTCGATTTAGGATATCTATTAATTTTTTTCCCTAGATAATTAGTTGACTATTATAATATTAGTTAATAACTTCATTGATGAAACAACAGAGAAGTAGAAACTAGTGATTTTGTTTGTTATCCTTATTGTTAGTGGTTTTTCTACGCTGCAGATAACCCACCTTGACACAGGAGATATAAGCCCTTCCAATTTTATAAAAAATTATTTTAACATTTCATTTAATTTTTTACTTCTTTTAATTTTTAAATTTATTTTATTTGTCAAATCACTTTAAATGCACAAAAAAATTAATGTTTGGTAATTTTATTGGCATGACATCACGTGCTACTTAAATATCATATCAACAATTAATTAATGTTTTAAAATTTTAAAAATGATAAAAAATATTTTTAATGAAAATAATTACAAAAATATATTTTTTAAATTAATAAATTAATTAATTAACAAATTTTAACTGTTCTATTGATTTTAAAGTGATTTGACATAAAAAAACGTAAATTCAAAAATTAAAAAATACAAAAAAATATAAAGCTAAAATAAATTTTTTTAATTTTTAAATTAAAAAGTCAAATAAATTATTATGCCTCTAAAAAAAATCATATGAAATAGTAACAAATATTAAGACGACACAAATTCTAAATCATAAAATCATCTGTAATGTAAATCAAAGAAATACCGTGGAGTTAAAAAGCTATAATCTGATCGTATGGTGGCACCATATTAGCGTAATCTGTTTAATCATCACTCGGATTAAATCGGATGATTTATTAATAGATAAAATATGAAGCAAAGTATTAAGTTTTCTGAAACAGCTTCATATTTTAAAGAAGGAATAGTTTATAATTGGATTGGTATCAAATTATAAAGTTTTCAAAATTTTGAGTCGTCATCGCAATGTTGGGGGTTCTTCGTTGTGACATCACTCACTGTTAGAATTGTGTGACCCAAATTCTAAGAGATTGCTTGCAAGTCAAGTTAAACAAAAATATATTTTCTTTCTAGAAGATTTAGTATTTATTAGTATAATATATTTAGCATTTATTAGTATAGTTTATTTGACTTACTAATTTAGCCTATAAATAGGCTCCTTTACAATCTTAGAATTAAGAGACACCCATTAGATTAGAACTCATAACACATTCAGAGAATTTTGTGTTTACGTTTGAGGGTTCTTTGTTTTTCGGGTTTTCGGGGTTTAGTTTTTATCTCCATCTTTTGTACTCTTCATTCTTTTGCCATTATAGTAAAATTATCTTTGCCCGTAGTTTTTTATCCTCTTTTGAGGGGTTTTTCCACGTTAAATTTGTGTGTTCATCTTCTCAATTTCTTCTACTATTTTTACTTGTTCGTTGCTTAATCGGGACGATCCTAACAAGTGGTATCAGAGCTAGTTTAACTTTCATAGATCAGCCCGGTCAGAGATGGCAGCAACAAGGTTTGAAATTGAGAAGTTCGATGGTGAGACAAATTTCAATCTGTGGCAAGTTCGGATGATGGCAATTCTAGTTCAAAATGGCTTGAAAAAGGTTGTTACAGGGAAAAAGCCTGAGAATCTAAATCAAACAGAATGGGAAGAGCTTGATGAAAAGGCCTTGTCTGCAATCCAGTTGTGCCTCGCGAATACAGTATTGCAGGAGGTATTGATGGAGAAGACCTCATTCGCCTTGTGGAAAAGGTTAGAAACTCTTTATGCGACTAAGTTTCTGGCTAACCGTTTAGTGTTGAAACAACGTCTATTTACGTTTCGCATGAACGAAGGTGAGCTTCTTAAAGATCACATCAGTCAATTCATTACTCTTTTAAATGATTTAAAGAACGTTGAGGTTCATATTGACGATGAAGATCAAGCTATGCTATTATTGTGCTCTTTACCCTCTTCATACAAGTCTTTCAGGGAGACCCTGATTTATGGCAGAGACAAACTCTTGTTCGAAGATGTGAAGGGTCATTTGTTGAGTAGAGACAAACTCGACCATGAGTTTGATTTGAATAGCAAAGCAGACAGACAAGCTTCCGTTTTGGTAGCATCAAAGAAACGAGACAAAAGGTATCGTTATTGCAAAAAGTTAGGTCACGTCAAAGCAGATTGTTATAAACTGCAAAATAAAAGAGCTGCTGAGAGTAACGAGGAAGATGTAGCTGGTGCTAATTTGGTCGATGAAGGCGGTGATGATTTCTTGTTAGTGTCAACGAGCGATAACTCCAAGCTTACGTCTGAGTGGATCCTAGATTCAGGATGTTCTTTCCACATGTGTCCCAATAGAGAATGGTTCTCCACATACAGTTCAGTTGAAGGTGGAGTTGTGCACATGGGAAACGATTCATCTAGTAAAATAATCGGTATTGGTACTGTTAAAATTAGGATACACGATGGGACGATTAGGACACTCTCAGATGTCAGGTATGTACCTGATTTACGAAAGAATCTCATCTCCTTGAGTATTTTAGACTTGAAAGGATGCAGAATCAACATCGAGTCGAGCGACATTAAAGTATCTCGTGGAGCTCTCGTTTTGTTAAAAGGTAAAAGAACCGGCAGTCTTTATATTCTGGAAGGTTCTACAGTGACCGGTGAAATCGGACGTCCCTCGTCCGTTACGGAGTCAAAGTCAACTCATTTGAAGCGGAGGCAACTTGGTCATAGGAGGGAAAAATGTATGACCGTTTCGTTGAAGAGAGGTTCTCTTTTGGATGCAGGTTTTGAAAAGTTAGGGCACTGTATTCGTGAAAATCAGACCCGGGTTAGTTTTGATTTGGCAGTGCACAAGTCGAAGGCTAGAAGTCTTCCAGCTTCTAAGCATAGATTCGACTCAGTTAATTCCCTGCATAGTTCAAGATAGGCCCGTGGCGGGTTTTGGCAAAGATGGCATTGAAAGAATTCGTGTCAAGGTGGAGATTGTTAGAATTGTGTGACCTAAATTCTAAGAGATTGCTTGCAAGTCAAGTTAAACAAAAATATATTTTCTTTCTAGAAGATTTAGTATTTATTAGTATAATATATTTAGCATTTATTAGTATAGTTTATTTGACTTACTAATTTAGCCTATAAATAGGCTCCTTTACAATCTTAGAATTAAGAGACACCCATTAGATTAGAACTCATAACACATTCAGAGAATTTTGTGTTTACGTTTGAGGGTTCTTTGTTTTTCGGGTTTTCGGGGTTTAGTTTTTATCTCCATCTTTTGTACTCTTCATTCTTTTGCCATTATAGTAAAATTATCTTTGCCCGTGGTTTTTTATCCTCTTTTGAGGGGTTTTTCCACGTTAAATTTGTGTGTTCATCTTCTCAATTTCTTCTACTATTTTTACTTGTTCGTTGCTTAATCGGGACGATCCTAACACTCACTATCTTACGCTCGTCGCGACGTCGATTCTGTGTCCAATTGATTTTCATCCTATCTTTTCTTATCACTTACAATCAAATTTATATACCACAATTCTATCAATTTCACACTACAGATCATTCACATGTAATTATTTCCAATTTCAATACCATATGTTTCTAGATCAGATTTATAAGATTAACACAACTATTAAGGTTTTACCAATAAATCCATTAATACATCATATTACAATTATTCGCTTAATGTCATAACAATTCACTTAAACTATTCTTATGTATTAGCAATTCTAACACTTTTAATAATTTCTTAGCATTACACTTTTCTATTATTTTTCCTCCTCCTCCTCCTCTCCATTCCACATTTTTTATGTACATGTATTTATACGATAATTTATGACTTTTAGTATTGTATGCCTATATGTAACATTAATTTCAATTTTACTAATTACATAATTTTAGCAAAACTATCCACTTGAGTAACACTCACTAAATTATTTATATCTAGTTCTCCAGTGCTTCAAATTAAGTTCCGCTTGTTTTTTTTTTAAACTAGACTCAATGACCTTTTTACCATAAAAATATCAAAATTTCCACTTAAGCCAATTAATACAGTAAATTGTTTTAATTTTCCCATGTTCTATTTCTAGGCAGCTTTGAACCTTCTTCACTAAAAATTAATTATCTTTCAGTATGAGACTCATATAATGTTTTTGTTTGTTTCCCTTAAAAATAGACTCATTAAAATCTTAAGTATAATTTTCATCTCCTAAATATTTTTTTTACAATTTTTAATAATTTTTCAAAGTAAAAACAGGAGAACCTGAAATTATTCAGACCTTGTCTCACAAAAATTCATATCTCATAACCTACAATTCAATTACTTCATCGTTTCATTTATGCAAAACTAGAGTTGATAGGATTTAATTCCATATTTAATCCAACCTCTAAACTGGTTTCTGTAATTTTTTGTAAATTTTTAAAGTTAAACCACTACTGTTGTCCAAAACTGTTTTAATGAATATATTCACTTATTATGATTTATATCACTCATACCAATACTTAACATCATCATAAACATATAGTTTTATCATAACTACTCGAACACAAATTATATCACTATCTATGAATTACAATTTATAATAGACTTTCTATCTCTACTACTTAAATAAAATTCACATATTTAACACTCAATTTATTACATATCAATAAAATTAAAATGAACATTTACCTCTTTTTGCTTCTCTTCTATTTCTTTCTCACTTTCATCACTCTCATGCCTTTTCTTTCAACTTTCATCACTTCTAATTTCTCATTTCTTACTTCTAATATGGTCAACTAACTCTCTAGTATCTCTACAACACTTCTCCTTTTGGATCGCTATAGAAATTTTCAAGAAATTTGAGAGAAAAGTGGAGTTTTATGGTAAGGGACCAAATTATAAAGAAATAAAAATTCCCTTGCACATATATATAAGTGACGTTGGAAGCAGGAAGACTTTTCTTCATGTTTCCAAGCAAATATCTTACAATAAAATATCACAATTTAATAAAAATATCTTATAATAAAATAATAATAAACTATTCAACCAATCATATTTCAACACTTCTCTTTTTTAATTATCACACCATATAACTATTTATTTTGGGTAATGACCATTTTACCCTTCATGTTTCTTTAAAATTCCATCCTTGAATCATTTCTCACTTTTGGTAAAATTGTGATTTAGTCCCTTGTATTTTTCTACTTATTCAATTTGGTGTGTACCTACACACCAATTTCATGTCATAAGAAGTTAGATTATTTTCTCTTTTGATCCTTTAATTTTTCTCATGTCTATACTTCAATCCCTCAAATTTTGAATAATTATACTTGAGCCTCAATCTTTTTACATCTTTATGATTTAATCCTTATTTTAATTTAGTATACTACAACATACTTCTCAAATTTATTATTATTTTTATAGTACAACAATTTTATGGGTGTTACATGTTCAACTCTCAGCCTTAGAATGAGTGAACCGATCTTCTTCAATACTACCCCTCTCCTCCTTTTCCACGTTGTTATCTTGTATCAATAGATACATATATAATCCTACAATTGATTAATCTCAATTTTATCATCATACTAAATAACCCAACATTGATCCATAAACTCCAACCATTGTGAACATTAACAACCATGTATTTGGTTCGTAATAATTTATTAGTATTTATTTAGTTATATATATTTGTGATTTTAGTTCAAATTCAAAAAAAAATTAATAAAATTTAACTCTCAACATTTATAAAATAATAAATTTTGATTTATAAAAAATTTGTTTTTTTTAAATAACCCAACATCCAAAACTAAATAAAAATAAAATAATTATCATCACCACAAACTAATATCTTAGCAATAAAATAAGGCTTCAACTTTGGGTTAACCCAATACAAGTTGGACCCTAAAAGTATTGGTGTTCATAGGTCGGACTTAGGTTAATTCTAAAAAAATTCAAGTCTAGACCCATTTTCAGGTTGGCCCGACCCATCAAAAAATCTCATTTTACTATTTAAAAATTAATAAAATATATAAAATATAATATTAGTTGATATTTTATAATTAAATTTAAAATTTTTTAAAATATTTCTTACTATTTAAATTGAATTTGAACCGAGTCGGGCTAACCTAAGATGCAAAAAATCTTGTTCAAGCCTAGTCCAAGTTGGGTTGGACCTACCAGGCTAGACGAGCTACCTGACCCTTGGATAGGTCTACCTAAAAATAAGTACAGTAAATGCCATAAATTTCCCCACTCTTTGGCTAAACACACAAATTTGAACAACTTTATACACAACTAGAAGCAATATTGAAAAATCACTTATACCCCATTTTCAAGCACCAAAAGGCAAAAATGAACATTTTTGGAACTCTTTTTCAAGAACAAGAAACTAAAAAATAAATCACAAATAAACCGCGAGTAGGGTATGAGAATGAAATTTGGTGTGAATCCATATTAGCAAAACAAGGTTCACAATTCTGAAAAAAAACACACTACAATATTTCTACAATTTCTTGTGAAGATCAAGCAATCATACAAATATTAAAATTGACCATATTTTAATGGTGAACAATAATAAAACGGGAGAAGAATTTTTAGTTTACATTAAAAGTTTTCAAAAGTTAAACAGATAAGATTGATTGTTTTGAATTATTCAATTTTCTCATTAATTCTTGTACTATTATAGTAAAGTGTGCTTTTAAATGGTTGTGGTTGTGGCGTAGCCAACGAATATAGATTTTTTTATTTCTTACAGTTATTACACTAGATTTAACGAGTTTTTTTTAATTTAAAAAATTATTAAAAATTATAATTTGTAAACATTGAGAGCTAAATTTATTAAATTTTTTTTATATTTAAGACTAAATTGATAAAAGGAACACCATTCATTATAATCTTGATGTTTCCCATTAAGCAGAATATTTTTTCGGGAGAGTAGAAGATGATTTTGGAAGCTTCTTTTATTTCTTTGTTTTCTATTACTCAGTTCAACTTTTTTAGAAATAATTATTTTTTTGGAGAGATTTTTAACCTAGGTTATGTTTGGATTGAAAGTGAAAAGGGAAAAGAAAGGTAAAAAAAAAAACCACTTTTTCCTTTATTTTGTTTGGATAAACTTTATAAGTTAGACTAACGAAAGTAAAGAAAGTTCAATTTTCATGAAAGTTAAAATTTTTAATTACCCCAATTCGATGGAAAAAGCTAAGGAAAGAAAGGGAAATTAAATTTTAAGATGTAATTTTTTTTTCTTTTTGTCTTCTCTTCCCTTTGTAAATATTTTTATGAAAAGGTTTTAATTGTAAAAATTTATTATAATTATATGAGTGTAGTATCATGATTCTTATCGACAATTCCATTTTTTATCACAAAGTCAAAACCCATTACACGAGCTTTGACTTTGATTTTGATAAACTAACTAACTATCTTTTTACTCACTACAAATAAATATAGTTTCACTTAAGACTCTATTTGATTGAATTTTGATTCAAAGGAAAAAAATCCTAAAGCTGAATTAACTCACTCAGAACACCTTTTAAAGAATTACGTGGTACGATTGGATCGAATAAACCCTTATGGCATAAATATTCAGCCGCCTGTAAACCTTCAAATATTGTTTTATTCAATGTTTTTACTTTTTTACCCGCAAATACAATATAGGCATTGGGTTAAGCAATAACGATATCCCCAACAAACCAAAACTCACGGTCACTCTACCAGTAGTAGGAGATGTAAGAATATATATATAAAATAAATTTTTATTTTAATTTAATTCCTTTTTCTTTCATGTTTTCCACAAAATATTCAACGTATTTATCATATTATTCGATTGATTAATAGTTTGAAATCGTTCTTATTTCTATTTCAATTTTGTAAATAAAATAGATTTATGATTATGATATAGGTGGTAATCATAAATGTATTACCAATTGGGGTTTTTCTAAACAGAGCCTGGATGCTTCATTTTATCGGTCCTACCAAGCCATCATTACACTTCATGCTACAATTTTTTTATAATTCAATATATTTGACAAGTCGCGCTCTATGTCAACCCAAACTGCATAGTTTTTGTTTTTTTATATAATGCCAAGAACTACCCATAGCCCCTCCCAACATTTAAATAAGAGGATAATGCGTTTCAGCGCACTCGAACCCACATCTTTTTGCACAGACAATAATGCTGATGCCAACTGAGCTAAAATTCAATCGGTAGCTTTACTTCACTTTTTAATACCCTAATATGGGGGTAAATGAGAGGAAAGGGAATGTAAATAACTTTACAATATTTAAAATACTATTTTTGTCCTTCATGTAACAGCCCAATGTTCAGTGGTGACGAAACAGTGGTTTTGGGACCACAAAGTTTCGTCGTGTTGACTCGCAAATGTTATTTTTTTAAATATTATTTTTCATTAGAATTGTATAAAAATTTGATTTAAAAATTTTAACGTTTAAATAGTTAATTAAGGAGAAAGGACTAAATTGTAAAAAGTGTAAAATATGCTAATTATAGTATTTAGGTGATTGAATGACCTAAGTAGTAAATATAGGAGGACCAATAGGGAAATTAATCCCTATTTTGGATAGCGGACGGTAATGGGTATTAATAATTAAAGAAAAATTGAAAGAAAATGGGTTTAATGGTAATTTTGTAAATTATTCAAAATTAAAGAAAACAAATTGAAACAAAAACTTTATTTTCTCATTTTTTATCTTCTTCTTGGCCGAACCTTACCATTGATGACCTAAGAATCTTTGTTCGTCTTTTGTCTTTGCATGATCAAGAATCCGTAGATATTCGAAAAAAAGGCAAAATAGCGGAATAGCCCCTGAACTTCTATAATTTCTATGATTTAGTTCAGGTAAGTTCGTTATACGATTATTATTAATTGTATTGAATTTTCCATACTATTTCATTCTTGGTTGAATTATGGATTTTATTGAGTTATGCTTAAAGAAATATAAATACGGTGATTATTCAGGCTATGTGCCTAGCAGGCTATGTGCTGGTGATTATTTGGGCTGTGTACCGGTGATTATTCGGGCTATGTGCCTAGCGAGCTGTGTACCAGTGATTATTCGTGTTATGTGCCTAGCAGGCTGTGTGCCAGTAATTATTCAGGTTATGTACTTAGCAAACTGTGTGCCAGTAATTATTCGGGCTATGTGCCTAGCAAACTGTGTGCCGGTGATTATTCGGACTATATGCCTAGCAGGCTGTGTGCTGGTGTGATTGAAAACTTGCATCAATTGGATAGTCTTCGGTTAATTATTAAAGGGAAACTTATATTGAACTTACTAAGCTTGTTGATGCTTATTAGTTTGATTTATTCTTTTAGGACCTTTGGAATCGTTGCTTTGATTGGATCGACTCGGAAGCTCGCACACTATCATCAATATCTCGGTAGTCATTTTGGTTCTTACTAGTTGGTTTAAGTGGCATGTATTAGGAAAGGGTCTATAGTACGTGAATATTTTGTATGGATGTAAATATTGGAAGTAACTTGTTATGTTTGTTTCTAGTTGAGATAGTTGAACTTGTATACTTAATTAGGTAAAACTTTTAGAACATATATAATTAGAAGTTGTATAAATATTTTGGTATGATGCGACCTCGTGCTCAGAGTTGATTACGAGTTGCGAATGTTCCCAATTGCAAATTAAGTAGTATCGCAATTGAAGGATAAATATGACTAGTTTCAAAGATGGTCAGTTTACAAGGGGATGTTAGATGGATAGTTTTAGTGAAGTTGGGTTTTAAATTAAGCTTGAAGAATGAACCAATATTATATGAGAATATTGACCCAATTCTTATGTCAACACTTAGTAATGGATCGGCTAAAGATAACAAACCATGACCCTCTATCTAGAAAGATAGGAACCAATCGGTATAGGGGTTGAACGCCACACTTGCTAGAAGTGATAAGTTCAGAATGAATCAGATTGGTGCCACTAAACTTAGCTAGATAAGTCAATTAAGTCATGAAAGAACAAAGAGAGTTGAATAACTTACAATTAGCTTAAAATTCATAAAAGGTTTAAAAAGTTCCAATTACATTATTTAGACCATGTATTTATAGGTTGATACAAGGTCCATCCGAATGGACATGTTCTGAATCAGCTTAATTGAGCTGATTGCCTATTAAATTGAACAATAATATCCCTAAAGATTTCTAGGCATAGAAGATGCCAAAAGCCTTGCCTATTGCAATTCCCAAACAGTCAAACCATGTGGACTTTGAAGTTAGCTGAATATGCAAGTATATATCAGTTAAGGAGGTGTGAACACGAATTAGTGCCTCCTTAGGAAGCCGAATGTGCCTCAATGATTTATTGCTGATTGTGGCGCACGAACAGCCTTTAGGTGTGAACAACCGGAGTTAGATGGTCACCCTGGTGTGAACTAGATTTATCAGCTGATTAATCAAGTGTGAAAATACTTGATCCATTGACTTCCACGAAGAGTTGCTTGGAAGAAAGCAAACAACAGCTCTCTAGTGCATGTATATCCAGATGCATGCTTCTCCTTAAATGTTGTCCATTGAATCTGTTTGATGAGCAGCAAATGTATTTAACCCACAAGACAAAATTAAACTCGGCTTAAATACAATCATAAGACTTAATTTAAACACAATTTAATTTGTCTAAACATTAGACACAATTATGGTGTCTGAACTAAGACCAAATTAAAATACATAATAAAGTTGTACGAAATAAGACAAAATTAATAAACTTAAGACATATTTAAAATGCTAAGATTATGACATATTTTAAACTAAAATTATTGATGTTCAAACTATGATATAATTATAAACCTTAAACTAATTTAAGTAACTAACTAGAACCGAATTAATTCTTTATTTCAACAATTAAATTCTCAAGCTAAAGAAAACTAGAATTAGGCTCGAAGTAAGTTGCATGTCACGCTTAGGATGCATGTCCATGATTGATCAATAAATCCAGCAACGACTTCACCCTAAATTCGATCAATAAGACCCACAATAGCCTCCTTGAACTTCTTAGCTCGAGCACGAGTAATCGGTCTCGTTGGTAGCTCCATGGGTTCTTCGACAGTCTTAATTGAGTCTTGGACCATGATCATGTCATCCCCTCCCTCTTCGAAGCGATTTGTCCCCAAATCGCCACCTATATCATAAGGAGACAAGTCAAATACATTAAAACTAGCACTTATATTGTACTCACCTGGAAAGTCGAGTTTATATGAATTATCGTTGATCCTTTCCAATACTTGAAACGGACCATCGCCCTTTGGAAGCAACTTAGACCTTCGTTGGGCTGGAAACCTTTCTTTTCTCATATACACCCATACCCAATCTCTGGGTTCAAAGATTACTCATTTTCTTTCCCTATTGGCTTTGTGCGCATATTGTTCGATTCTCTCTTCTATGTTTTTCCTCACCTTTTGGTGTAGTTTCTTCACGTACTTAGCTTTCTGTTTAGCATCTACATGCACATTGTTCATTAGGTAAAGGAATCAAATCAAGGGGTGTCAAAGGATTAAAGCGATAAACAATTTCAAAAGGAGAATGCTTAGTTGTCGAATGAATAGATCGGTTATATGCGGTAAGCACTCTTCCCATGTTTTGAGATCCTTTCGTATAATGGCCCTTAACAATGTTGACAAAACTCGTTCACCACTTTCGTTTGTCTGTCCATTTGGGGGTGGCACGTCGTAGAAAATATAAGTTTTGTACCAAGCTTTCCCCATAATGTTCTCCAAAAATGACTAAAGAACTTCGCATCTCGATCAAACACTATAGTCCTCGGAACTCTATGTAAACGCACGACTTCTCTGAAAAACAAATTTGCAACATGTAAAACATCGTCAGTTTTATTACAAGCAATAAAATGTGCCATTTTAGAAAATGGTCAACCACTACAAATATCGAATCCTTTCCATTTTTAGTCCTAGGAAGACCAAAAGCAAAGTCCATTGAAAGGTCAACCCAAGGCTCCTTAGGAATGGGCAAGGGTGTGTACAATCCATGAGATTTGAGTCTTGATTTGGCTCTCTTACAAGCGATACATCGATTGCACACTCTCTCCATGTCACGTTTCATTCTTGGCCAAAAGAAATGCTTGTGAAGCATGGCTAATGTCTTTGTGACTCCAAAACATCCCATGAGGCCTCCGCTATGCGCCTCGTTCACCAACACATCCCGAACAGATCCTTGAGGTATACAAAGTTTACCTTCTCAAAAAAGGTAGTCATCATGTCTATAAAATTTTTCAAAGGCTCTGTGTTCATAAGCCTTATACAATTCAGCAAAATCAGAGTCATTTATATAGAGTTCTTTCAAATGTGCAAAACCAAGTAGTTTCAAATCTAAAGGGTTAAGAAGGGCATACCTCCTCGACAACGCATCTGCTATGACATTTTCTTTACGTTTCTTATATTTGATTACATACAGAAATGATTCAAGGAACTCCATCCACTTGGCGTGTCGCTTGTTTAACTTGTTTTGGCCATTGAGGTGTTTCAACGCTTCGTGATCAGTATGAATAACAAATTCTTTAGGCCACAAGTAATACTGCCATATTTATAATGCCCAGATCAGCGCGTACATTTCCTTGTCATAAGTAGGATAGCTGAGGGTTACACCGTTCAACTTTTCGCTAAAATAAGCTACGGGACACCCATCTTGAGTCAGCACAGCTCCAATACCTATACCTGAGGCATCACACTCAATCTCGAACGCTTTATTAAAATCAGGCAAGGAAAGTAAAGGAGCGTTTGTCAAACAATCTTTAATTAAATTAAAAGATCTTCCTTGTTCCTCACTCCAATGAAAAGTAGAATTTTTCTTAATGATACCCAACAATGGAGTAGCCAAAGTGCTAAAGTTAGGAACAAACCGTCTATAAAAACTCGCCAAGCCATGGAAACTTCTTACTTAGCTGATGCTTGTAGGTCGTGGTCATTCTCGAATCGCCTTTACTTTATCTTGATCAACTTCGAGTCCTTCTAAACTGACCACAAATCCTACGAAAACAACCTGGTTAGTACAAAATGAGCATTTCTTAAAGTTTGCATACAATGTTTCCTTACGCAATACTTCTAGAACAGATCTCAAGTGAAGCAAATAATCTTCTATAGACTTACTATAAACTAATATATGATCATCAAAATAAACTACACAGAATTTACCAATATAAGCGCGTAGCACATAGTTCATCAAATGCATAAAAGTGTTGGGTGCTTTAGTTAAGCCGAATGGCATCACCAACCACTCGTACAAACTGTGCTTTGTCTTAAACGCCATTTTCCATTCATCTCCTTATTGTATTTGGATTTGGTGATATCCACTCTTGAGATCTATTTTGGAAAATAGTTGGGCTCCGCTTAGTTCATCTAACATGTCATCAAGGCGCGAAATTGGGTGCCTACACTTGATTGTGAACTTGTTAATTGCTCGGTAGTCCACACACATGCACCAAGTTCCATCCTTTTTGGGCACCAAGAGCACGTGCATGGTGCAAGGACTTAAGCTCTCTTGAATGTACCCCTTTTCCATCAACTCAGCTACTTGCCTTTGAAGTTCCTTAGTTTCTTCGGGGTTACTTTGATATGCTGGACGATTTGGAATTATTGCTCTGGGTATGAAGTCAATTTGATGTTCGATCCCTCAAATAGGTGGTAAAACACTAGGGACATCTTCCGAAAATAAATCTTCAAAATCCCGCAACAAAGACACAATCGAAGAAAGAAGATTGACATCTAACTCGTTAGTGTTAAGGAAATTTTCCTTGTACATAAGTACTATCAACGGTTGTTTTAACAATAAGGAATTTCGAATCTCTCGCTCTTTTGTAGACACACTTAATTTTTCAATCTCTTTTTCATCTTTTCTTTATTTTTCTTCTCTCATTTTTCTTTCTCTCTCTCTATTATTTTCTCTCGCTTTTACCTTTTGTTTTCCTTTTGTTTTTCCACTTTTCTTTTCTTTTTCTCTTTCAATCTTTTCTGTTTGTTCTTTTGCTCTCAATTGTTCAACAGAGTCTTTCAATTTCAATTGATCCTCGTACACTTACTTAGGAGTCAATGGCGCCAAGGTCACATTCTTTCTTAAGTGCTTGAAGGTGTATCGGTTGGTGTAACCATCATGGATCGCTCTTCGATCAAACTACCATGGCCTTACTAAAAGCAAATGGCCAGCATGCATTAGCACCATGTTGCATACGACTTAATCATTATATTTATCGATTGAAAAGGAAACAACGGCTTGCTTGCTGACTTTTAGCTCACCTTCATCGTTAAGCCATTGTAACTTGTACGGATACGGATGTTTAGTCGTTTGTAGTCCAAGTTTCGCCACTAACATGCTGCTAACAACATTTGTGCAGCTTCCTCTATCGATGATCACACTACACACTTTGCCTTGAACATGGCATCGCATGTGAAAAATATTCTCGCGTTGCTGCTCATTCTTCGCACTTTAAAGACTTAAACTCTGCTTGATGACGAGAATTTCACCTTCAAAGTATACTCGAGATCTTCTTTTTCTTCTGTGAGTGATTCAGAATCATCTTATTTCTCTTCTTCAAACTTGATCTCATCGTTGGGTCTCACAACCATTATACTTCTATTGGGGCATTGACTCACGATATGACCTCTTCCAAGGCCCTTAACGCATTTGATTTCACGAGTGTGATTTTTGCATGGCTTTATTTTTGCCTTTACTCATCTTTCCACTCAGTTTGTTGGCCTTTGTGGATACAACAGGTTCCTTCACTCAATAAGAAGTATCTTTCTTGTTGGTTCCTTGACCACATTTTGTTGTAGTAGTGGGGTTGTGGTAGGCTCGAATAGCACCTTTCCGTTTGAGTTGTTTCTCCACCTTAATAGCCATGTGCACCATGTCTACAACTTCGACGTGGTGTTGTAATTCTACTACATTGGCAATGTCCCGATTCAATCTGACTAGAAATCTCACCATGGTAGCCTCCTGATCCTCCTCGACATCAAGTCAGATCATGGCAATCTCCATTTCTTTGTAATAGTCTTCAACACTACGATTGCCTTGAGTAAGGTTTTGTAGCTTTTAGAATAGTTCCCGATGGTAGGAAGTAGGAATAAACCTTTTTCTCATGACGGCTTTCATCGCGGCCCATGTGGACAAGGGTCGTTCCCTATTTCTTTTCCTACTAAAAGTTAATTGGTCCCACCATATGATGGCATAATCAAAGAACTCGATGGCCGTAATTTTGACTTTCTTGCTCTCCGAGTAGTTATGGCACTCGAAGACAAGCTCAATCGTTTTTTTTCCCATTCTAGATACACCTTCAGACCAGTCTTCCCTTGGAATGGAGGAATAGCCATTTTAATATTCTTGAGGTCATCATCCACTCGTTCACGTTCCTAGGCCCTTGGTTTCTATGGCCTCACCGTCTTTCGCTTTGGTTAGACGCTTGGTCACTCTCCATACCATTAGGATTATAGAGATCGTCTTGAGGGAATTTCGGTCAGCCACGCTTTCGCCTCAGATTTTGTAGAGTCAATTCTCGTTGGACTCGTTCTTCTAACTGTTCCAAATGCTCTTGTACGAGATCTAGTCGTCATTAGAGCATCCGGTCCATCTCATGGATTAGGGCTTGGTATGTTAGGTCGGGTACACCACTACCAGCAAGTACATTATGTACAGGGCGTGCACCACCTCCTTCGGCAACATTTCTTTCAAGACTACGAGACATAGTATTTTTCGTACAACAAACCTCACAAGTTCACTCAAAAGGAAAGTATACACTCCGGTTGTGTTTCACTCTGATTTTTGGCTTTTTTTGTCACTCTAATGTCCTCACACTCTCTTGCCTTTTTCCACTCGTATTCGCCTCCCTAAGTTCGTAAATGACTGCCTTAGTCTTAAGAGCAAATCTTGGTAGAGTCTGTTTCAAAATTGATGTAAAGGTGAGAGAGATGTTGGGTAATAGGATGGGCTAGAAAGACAACAAACTAATAAAAGTGTGGCTGAACATGTTTTGGGTAAGAAAATTTATTCTCGGGAAAAATAACACTTTTCGAGCTAACTTTTTTATATACAATTCAAGTCTCCACTTTTTTTATTTCAGAATTTGTAATTGCCATCTCTCTCTTTTTTTAATCGAATTTTTTATATCCCAATCCTGGGAGCTTCAAAAACGTAAATATTTACTTAATTTGTCTAGCTCTGATACCAAATGATGCCAACTTGTACTCGAAGTTGATTACAAGTTGCAAATGTTCCCAATTGTAAATTAAGTAATATCGCAATTGAAGGATAAATATGACTGGTTTCAAAAATGGTCGGTTTACTAGGGGATGTTAGATGGATAGTTTTAGCGAAGTTAGGTTTTAAATTAAGATTTAAGAATGAACCAATATTATATGAGAATATTGACACGATTCTTATGTAAACACTTACTAATGGATTGGCTAAAGATAACAAACCGTGACCCTCTATCTAGAAAGATAGGAACCAATCGGTATAGGGGTTGAATGCCACACTTGCTAGAAGTGATAAGTTCAGAATAAATCAGATTGACGCCACTAAACTTAGCTAGATAAGTCAATTGAGTCACAAAAGAACAAAGGGAGTTGAATAACTCACAATTAGCTTAAAATTCATAAAAGGTTCAAAGAGTTCCAATTACATGATTTAGACCAAGTATTTATAGGTTGATACAAGGTCCAACCAAATGGACATGTTCTAAATCAACTTAATTGAGTTGATTGCCTATTAAATTGAACAATAATATCCTTGAAGATTTCTAAGCATGGAAGACGCCAAAAGCCTTGCCTATTGCAATTCCCAAACAGTCAAACCATGTGGACTTTGAAGTTAGCTGAATATGCAAGTATCTGATCAGTTAAGGTGGTGTGAACATGAATTGGTGCCTCCTTGGGAAGCCGAATGTGCCTCAATGATTTATTGTTGATTGTGGCGTACAAACAGCCTTTAGGTGTGAACAGCCGGAGTTGGATGGTCACCTTGGTGTGAACTGAATTTATCAACTGATTAATCAAGTGTGAAAACACTTGATCCATTGACTTCCACGAAGAGTTGCTTGGAAGAAAGAAAACAATAGCTCTCTAGTGCATGTATATCTCAATACATGCTTCTCCTTAAATGATGTCCATTGAATCTGTTTGATGAGCAGCCAATGTATTCAACCTACAAAACAAAATTAAACTCAACATAAATACAATCATAAGACTTAATTTAAACACAATTTAATTTGTCTAAACATTAGACACAATCATGGTGTCTGAACTAAGACCAAATTAAAACACATAAAAAAGCTGTACGAAATAAGACAAAATTAATAAACTTAAGGCATATTTAAAATACTAAGATTATGACATATTTTACACTAAAATTATTGATGTTCAAACTATGACATAATTATAAACCTTAAACTAATTTAACTAACTAACTAGAACCGAATTAATTATTTATTCCAGCAATTAAATTCTCAAGCTAAAGAAAACTAGAATTGGACTTGAAGTTGTGTGGCACGCTTGGGATGTATGTCCATGATTGATCAATAAATCCAGCAACGGCTTCACCCCAAATTCAATCAATAAGACCCGCAACAACCTCCTTGAACTTCTTAGCTCGAGCACGAGTAATCGGTCTCGTTGGTAGCTCCATGGGTTCTTCAGCAGCCTTAATTGAGTCTTGGACCATGATCGTACCATGGTATCAAATGATGATTATTAAATACTTCAATTATGCTATGTGAATTATCTTGGTTTTAAGTAGTTATGATGCTTAATTTTTTATAAGTGTTTGACATGTTTGAAAATATAGTGAATTGGTACTTTATTGTGAAGGACATATATGATTGTTAGTGCTAGTAGCTAAATGACATATTTTGCACCATGTAGTATGTTTTGGCAAGTAAATTCAATGATACGTATTAATGCAAATATGCTTAGAAGTTAGATGAATATTTTGGCCAAATTGAGTACATGATTATACATGTTACATGTTGTCAACTAAGGTGCCTAAGGGTATATTGGTTGTATGTTATTGTATCATGTTTGAATAGCTAGAATATGCATGATTTTGGTGTCTTGTTATGTCTTGTATATATGTGAAATTTTGGTTGTAGGTTCATGCCAAGTTAGGTGAGAAAAATGGCTTGTAAAATGGCCTATTTTCGTCCACACGTGTAACAGCCCAAAATTGACCCTAGTCGGGAAGTGGTTTCGGGACCACAAAACCGAGTCATAAAAATAATTAATTTCCATATTCTATGTTTATTATGTGTGTACATGAGTATGTGGAAGTTTCATTTTTCAATTTTGCCAATTGCATGAGAAATTATTAAATAGGGATCGATATGAGACATGGTGAAAATATGATAGGCTAATTTGAAATGGTCTATTAATGCATGTTATGAAAATGATGGGTTTGCATGTCAAATTACCCAAAATTTGAGCTAGTGGTTGGCCATGCTATGGGTGGAAACATGTTGGGAACATGTTGGCTTAGTGAGGTATGTTAGAAAAAAATAAAATAAGGAGTATGGGTAATAAAGAAATGAAAACAAAAAAATGAGTGGTTGTTTTCCCCCCATTGCCGTAAGCTAAAGAAAGGAAAAGAAAAATTTTGTTCATCCTTTTTCATCCTCTTTTGACCGAAAATTCTAAGGGAGGAGGAAGGAGTTCTTGCTTCATGTTTGGTTTGGAAGAGAATTAGGAGGAAGTTTGGCCATGCATGTAACTAGATTGAGGTATGTTTGATATTATTCTTTGAGATTCATGTATATTTTAAGTTGTAAGTTTGAAATCTACCTAGCCATGGTTCAAACTTTGTTAAATGATGGAGATGATATTCGGCCATGCATGTTACATTCTTGGTTGGTATTTTAATGTCTTTGGTGATGAGGTATGGAGATGGTTGACTTTGAGTGTTTGAACTAACTAAGGATCAAATAGATGCATGGGTACAAAGTAGGAAGAATCGGCTACTATGGTTGATACTAATGCCGAATGTGAAAATGTTATATTAAGTAATGTATGTGAATTGTGTTAATAATATGAAAAAAATATTTAGATGTATTATAATTGATAAAGTATTAAATCAAAAGTTGCTAAAATTGCCATTTCTTTAGCCGAATATGTGTTTGATCAATGAAGAATTTGTTGGAAAATATAGGTGAACTTGGTAAGAGTACTCGGCTTAGTGTATAAATGATATAAAGATTTTAGAAATTATTTTTGGTTAGGTGTATGTATGATTAGGTATATTCGGCCATATGAGTAAATATATAGATGATGTTAAATTTGATTATGTATAATGGGCCATATAGGGTACACATTGTGATATTAACTTTGATTCTCTATAATTGATCAAGTGGGTGATTAGTAAGGGTGATTGCCGAATATACTAACATACATATGCATGTGTAATTGGATTGTAAATATTTAGCAAGGCGGTTAAACTAGTTGATTTATTGATTAAGCTCAAGGAGTTAAAGGAGGAGAATCGAGCAAAGGCAAAGAAAAGATCATCGAGTAGCCGAGTTGGAACCATCTTACCCAACACAAGTAAGTCATTAAGCATATCTTTGGTATTGATTTAAATGATCGTAATACCTATACCATTGTGTTTAATGAGATGAAAGTATACAAATGTATATGTAAGTAGAGATGAAATTGTCGAATGTAAAAAGGAAGTGGAGCCTATAGAGTGGCTGGTTTTCGGCACTAAGTGTGCGGGCAAGAAGTGTTCACGGTCATGAGATTGGCACTAAGTGTGCGGGTTTAAATTGTACAGCACTAAGTGTGCGAGTTTAAAGTACATGGCACTAAGTGTGCGCGGTTGATTATTAAGCACTATGTGTGCGAACCCAATATATATTTTCTATAAATTATTTACATTAAGGGTGCGACTTTACCGAGTCGATTTTGGACAGCGGAAAAGGTAAGTGTGCGAACTTGAAATGCATGGCACTAAGTGTGTGAGTTTAAAGTGCATGGCACTAAGTGTGCGTGGTTGATTACTAAACGTTATGCGTGCAACCCAATATATATTTTCTATAAAATTATTTACATGAAGGGTGCGACTTTACCGAGTCAATTTTGGACAGCGGAAAAAGGTAAGTACCTTGAGTTCATGGCTAATAGGCGCTATGTTTATATTTGGAGTTGAGCTTGGTAAGTTTTGAACCTATGTGACGATTATAGTTGAAGTCACGTACAATAGGTTCATTGTGGAATAGGTGAAAGTTCGTTTAATTGTATGATTATAACGAAAATAAAATGATGTATGAAAGGTCAATGTAGGACTTGGTATGAGATTGAACCATAGGGTTTAAGGAACTATGGTATAGTTTGGTATGGATGGAGTACTTAACCTCATTTCATTGTTTCTTGTTGTGATAATTTTATTAATGGATGGTTGTGGAATGCTTATGGCTTACTGAGTTATATACTCATTCGGTGTTTGCTTGTCACCTATTCTAGGTTTCTTGGACTCGTCTCTTTTTGCGTGATCGTGCCGTCGTCGAAGTCATCACACCGGCTAGCAACCTTTGGTATTTTCTTCTTAGTTGGTGTAAGAGAACATTTCGGCATGTATAGGCTAATATGTTTTGTTGAAATTTGGTATGTAAACTTTTAGCCATGCGAAAATGGCATAATGTTCGGTTGAATTTGGTTCTAATGTTGGGTCGTAAGTCTTGGTAATACGATTTTTATGCCATATGTCATGGCTGATTAATTTTGGTGTTAAGATTCATGATACGGCAATAGCGTAGTAGGGAGATGTTTGACAATGATTAGCCTTTGGTATGGCTAGTCATGATTATAATTTTGTGATATGTATGATGAATTACTAGTTAGATCAATGAGAAATCACGAAATGGACATAGTTGCTTCAGTAACAGATGCTGGCAGCAGCAGTGACGTGGGATTGAAAAATTACAAAAGTTAGTAGGAATGGTATTAAATAGTGAATAAATTATGTAATCGAAGCTCGATGAGTCTATTTTCATATAGAAGTAACAAAACAATCATATGGACAGTATGTTAAGAGATATTCAGGTTCTCGTGAGACAGGGCCAGAACGGTTTCTGGGTTCCCTGTTCCGACTTTGGAAATTCATTATAAATTAACCAGAGATAATTAGGATCCATGCCATATATGTATAGATTTCTCTCTGAGTCTAGTTTCTATAGAAACAAACGGCATCAGTATTGAAGCTCTTTACAGGGAGATATCTAGGTCGTAATGTGCAAAGGTCAGTGTAGTCGACCCCAGTAACATGGGAGAATTTGACTAATAAACTGTACTAATTGGCCCGACCAAAAATCCTAGAAAAAAATATGTAGATGGGCATATGAGTCTAGTTTCATGGAAAATTCACGGAACTGGATTTCGAGTTCCAGAACTCAATATATGATTTTTAAAGCGACTAGCACGCAGATTGGCAGCTTGTCTGGAAAAATTTTAATAAGTGGTTTGAAGCCTGTTAACACCTCGTGTTCGACTCCAGCGACGGTCTCGGGTTCGGGGTGTTACATTTGATTGGTATCAGAGCCAGGTTTAGTCGGTTCTAGGACTACCATAGCACGTATGAGTCTAGCTATACATGCCGAATGTTAATGTTTAAATGTGTGATGACTTCTGACGGTTAAAATTTATGTTTTGATTAGTAAATGGATCCCGGTGTAGAGAGAACCTTGGCGGATGACGTTGAAAGTGTAGCGGCTGCTCCTGCACAAGGGACGCCGCCTATTGAACCTCAGTCATCTGCAAATAATCAAGGTGAGGGGGCTAAACAAGCCTTCTTTACCATGATGAATGAGTGGGTCGCGCAGTATGCCCGAACCAATCCGGCTGTCCAACAATTCCCGAATTTGAATAGTCCACCCCAGGAGCCCGTAATGCCATCAGTTACTGATCCTGTGAGGCTGAGTAAGCCACCTGTAGACTTGATTAGGAAGCGTGGGGCTGAGGAGTTCAGGGCCATAGTTACTGATGATGCTGAAAGGGCCGAGTTCTGGCTTGATAACACTGTTCGGGTGTTTGATGAACTGTCATGCACGCCCGATGAATGTCTAAAGTGTGCTATATCCTTGTTGCGGGACTCAGCCTACTATTGGTGGAGGACCCTGATTTCCATAGTCCCAAACGAACGAGTTACTTGGGACTTCTTCCAAGCGGAATTTCGAAAGAAATATATTAGTCAACGGTTCATCGATCAAAAGCGTAAGGAATTCTTGGAACTTAAGCAAGGCCGTATGACAGTATCTGAATACGAACATGAATTCGTAAGACTCAGTAGGTATGCCCGGGAGTGTGTAGCTGATGAGGTTGCTATGTGCAAAAGATTCGAAGAAGGATTGAATGAAGATTTAAAGCTACTAGTGGGTATTTTGGAGATAAAAGAATTCGTGACACTAGTCGAACGAGCCTGCAAGGCGGAAGAACTTGGAAAGGGGAAGAAGAAGGCTGAATTTGAAGCTAGAGACTATCGTAAAAGATCGACGGGTAAAGCTCCGTTCTTAGCTGTAAAGAAGTTCAGGGAGGACACTAATAAGTCGAGGATGACTGCGGGAATTTCCATCAGAGCACGACCATCGACAGACTCCCGAGCTACTTCGGTAGCTAGTGTGGGCAATAATCGTCTAGAGAAACCTGAATGTCCCCAATGTGGAAGACGACACATAGGTGAATGTTGGGGTAAGTCTATTAACAGGGCCTGTTACGGATGCGGTTCGAAGGACCACTTCATTAGAGATTGCACGGAGCTTGATGAGAAGAATAAGATTCAAGGTGCAAGACCTAGTGGAGTGACAACTAGAGGTAGACCACCGAGAATTTTAGGAGGTAGGGGTGGTAGTCAGAGAGGGCCTCTGATACGGCTGTTCGAGCCGAGAACCGTACTCCTGCTAGAGCATATGCCATTCGCGCACGAGAGGAGGCATCCTCCCCTGACGTCATCACTGGTACCTTCACTCTCTTTGATACTAATGTGATTGCATTGATTGACCCTGGCTCTACTCATTCATATGTATGTGAAACCTTAGCATCCAGTAAGACTCTACCTGTTGAGTCTACTGAGTTCGTAATTCGGGTGTCAAATCCCTTGGGTCGTTACGTGCTTGTCGACAAAGTGTGTAAGAGATGTCCCCTAGTAATTCGAGGTTCTTGTTTTCCGGCGGACTTGATGCTTTTGCCGTTTGATGAATTTGATGTTATTCTTGGTTTGGATTGGCTGACCGCGCATGATGCGGTTGTGAATTGCAAAAGCAAGACTATTGATTTGAGGTGCGCAAATAACGAAGTAATCCAAGTTGAGTCTACGGATTTGGAGGGGTTGCCAGCTGTAATATCAGCAATGTTGGCCCAGAAATATGTAAGAAAAGGGTGCGAAGCATACCTTGCGTATGTACTTGATGATAAAGAATTAGAAAAGAAACCCGAATCTGTGCGGGTGGTTTGTGAATACCCGGATGTTTTTCCTGAAGAATTACCGGGTTTACCACCTGTTCGGGAGGTAGAGTTTGGTATTGAGCTTGTACCTGGGACTACGCCGATTTCGATAGCTCCGTATCGTATGGCACCAACCGAGTTAAAAGAGTTAAAAGCTCAGTTGCAAGAATTGACGGATAGAGGTTTTGCTCGACCAAGTTTCTCACCTTGGGGTGCACCAGTATTGTTCGTGAAAAAGAAGGACGGAACCATGAGGTTGTGCATTGACTATCGTCAACTGAATAAAGTGACGATAAAGAACAAATATCCGTTGCCGCGCATCGATGATTTGTTCGACCAACTGAAGGGAGCCTCAGTGTTCTCAAAAATAGATTTGAGATCGGGCTATTATCAGTTGCGAATTCGAGATTCGGACATACCCAAAACTGCTTTCAGAACGAGGTACGGTCACTACGAGTTCTTAGTGATGCCGTTTGGGCTCACTAATGCCCCTGCGGTATTTATGGATTTGATGAATCGGATCTTCAGACCATATTTGGATCGGTTCGTAGTTGTGTTCATTGATGACATCTTGGTCTATTCAAGAGATGAGATCGAACATGCTGAACACTTGAGATTAGTGTTGCAAGTTTTGCGGGATAAGAAGTTATATGCTAAGTTCAGTAAGTGTGGGTTCTGGTTAAGAGAGGTTAGCTTCTTGGGTCATGTGGTATCCGCATCGGGTATTCGAGTTGACCCGAACAAAATCTCAGCCATACTTAACTGGAAACCTCCGAGAAATATTACTGAGGTTCGGAGCTTTTTGGGACTCGCCGGTTATTACCGACGATTTGTCAAAGGTTTCTCGATGATAGCCACACCAATGACGAAGCTACTTCAAAAGGATGCTAAGTTCGAATGGACGGAGAAATGTCAGAAAGGCTTCGATCAACTGAAAACTCATTTGACTGAAGCTCCAATTTTAGTGCAACCCGAATCATGCAAAGAGTTTGTCATTTATAGTGACGCATCCCTACTCGGGTTGGGTTGCGTATTGATGCAAGAAGGTCGAGTTGTGGCCTATGCGTCGAGACAATTGAAGCCACACGAGAGAAATTATCCAACCCATGATCTCGAGCTAGCCGCCATCGTATTTGCTTTGAAAATATGGCGACATTATTTGTTTGGCGAAAAGTGCCATGTATTTTCGGATCACAAAAGTCTCAAATATTTGATGACTCAAAGAGACTTAAATCTGCGACAAAGACGTTGGCTTGAGTTGTTGAAAGATTACGAGCTTGTCATTGATTACCACCCGGGAAAGGCTAATGTGGTTGCGGACGCCTTAAGCCGGAAATCGCTGTTTGCTTTACGAGCGATGAATGTGCACTTGTCTGTTCTACCTGACAATGTGTTAGTAGCTGAATTAAAGGCCAAACCATCGTTGATTCATCAAATTCGTGAAGCTCAGAAAGTCGACGATGAATTGGTTGCAAAACGAGCTGAATGTATTCCGAATATGGAATCCGAATTTCAAATTGATGATGACGATTGTTTGAGGTTCAGAAGTCGGTTGTGTGTTCCAAGGAATTCAGAACTCATTTCGATGATTCTGAACGAAGCCCATTGTAGCCGAATGTCAATTCACCCGGGGAGTACGAAAATGTACAACGATTTGAAACGTCGATTTTGGTGGCATGGTATGAAACGAGACATCTCCGACTTTGTTTCGAGATGTTTAACATGTCAACAAGTGAAAGCGGAACATCAAGTGCCTTCAGGATTACTTCAGCCGATCATGATACCCGAGTGGAAATGGGATCGAGTCACAATGGACTTTGTGTCCGGACTACCATTGTCAACAAGTAAGAAGGATGCGATTTGGGTTGTTGTTGATAGACTGACTAAGTCGGCTCACTTTATCCCCGTGCGTACGGATTTTTCATTGGATAAACTAGCCGAATTGTATGTTTCTCAGATTGTGAGATTACACGGGGTACCTATTTCTATCGTGTCGGATAGAGATCCGAGATTCACCTCACGATTTTGGAAGAAATTGCAAGAAGCTTTGGGTACCAAGCTGCATTTTAGCACCGCTTTTCACCCCCAAACCGATGGTCAATCCGAGCGGATAATTCAGATACTTGAGGATATGTTGAGATGTTGCATCCTCGAGTTCAGTAGTTCATGGGAACGGTATTTACCTTTGATTGAATTCGCTTACAACAATAGTTTTCAATCAAGTATTAAGATGGCACCTTACGAGGCCTTGTACGGTCGTAAATGCCGTACACCATTGTTTTGGACCGAGCTCGGTGAAAGTAAAATTTTCGGAGTTGATTTGATTAAAGATGCCGAACAGAAAGTAAAGGTAATCCGTGAAAGTCTGAAGGTAGCCACAGATCGTCAGAAATCATATGCGGATTTGAAACGAAAGGACATTGAATATCAGGTGGGAGATAAAGTGTTCCTTAAAGTTTCGCCTTGGAAAAAGGTACTCAGGTTTGGCCGTAAGGGCAAGTTGAGCCCGAGATTCATTGGGCCGTACGAAATCTCCGAACGAGTTGGTCCGGTTGCGTATAGATTGATTTTGCCCCCTGAGCTTGAAAAGATTCACGACGTCTTTCATGTTTCGATGCTTCGACGCTATCGATCTGATCCATCGCATATAATTAGCCCATCAGAGGTTGAAATTCAAGCCGATATGAGTTATGAAGAAGAACCGATACGTATCCTAGCTCGTGAAGTGAAGGAGTTGCGAAACAAAAGGGTTCCGTTAGTGAAGGTGTTATGGCTCAAACATGGGATCGAGGAAGCTACTTGAGAAACCGAGAGCTCGATGAAAGAACGATACCCAAACCTATTTATCGGTAAGATTTTCGGGGACGAAAATTTCTTAAGTGGGGGAGAGTTGTAACAGCCCAAAATTGACCCTAGTCGGGAAGTGGTTTCGGGACTACAAAACCGAGTCATAAAAATAATTAATTTCCATATTCTATGTTTATTATGTGTGTACATGAGTATGTGGAAGTTTCATTTTCCAATTTTGCCAATTGCATGAGAAATTATTAAATAGGGATCGATATGAGACATGGTGAAAATATGATAGGCTAATTTGAAATGGTCTATTAATGCATGTTATGAAAATGATGGGTTTGCATGTCAAATTACCCAAAATTTGAGCTAGTGGTTGGCCATGCTATGGGCGGAAACATGTTGGGAACATGTTGGCTTAGTGAGGTATGTTAGAAAAAAATAAAATAAGGAGTATGGGTAATAAAGAAATGAAAACAAAAAAATGAGTGGTTGTTTTCCCCCCATTGCCGTGAGCTAAAGAAAGGAAAAGAAAAATTTTGTTCATCCTTTTTCATCCTCTTTTGACCGAAAATTCTAAGGGAGGAGGAAGGAGTTCTTGCTTCATGTTTGGTTTGGAAGAGAATTAGGAGGAAGTTTGGCCATGCATGTAACTAGATTGAGGTATGTTTGATATTATTCTTTGAGATTCATGTATATTTTAAGTTGTAAGTTTGAAATCTACCTAGCCATGGTTCAAACTTTGTTAAATGATGGAGATGATATTCGGCCATGCATGTTACATTCTTGGTTGGTATTTTAATGTCTTTGGTGATGAGGTATGGAGATGGTTGACTTTGAGTGTTTGAACTAACTAAGGATCAAATAGATGCATGGGTACAAAGTAGGAAGAATCGGCTACTATGGTTGATACTAATGCCGAATGTGAAAATGTTATATTAAGTAATGTATGTGAATTGTGTTAATAATATGAAAAAAATATTTAGATGTATTATAATTGATAAAGTATTAAATCAAAAGTTGCTAAAATTGCCATTTCTTTAGCCGAATATGTGTTTGATCAATGAAGAATTTGTTGGAAAATATAGGTGAACTTGGTAAGAGTACTCGGCTTAGTGTATAAATGATATAAAGATTTTAGAAATTATTTTTGGTTAGGTGTATGTATGATTAGGTATATTCGGCCATATGAGTAAATATATAGATGATGTTAAATTTGATTATGTATAATGGGCCATATAGGGTACACATTGTGATATTAACTTTGATTCTCTATAATTGATCAAGTGGGTGATTAGTAAGGGTGATTGCCGAATATACTAACATACATATGCATGTGTAATTGGATTGTAAATATTTAGCAAGGCGGTTAAACTAGTTGATTTATTGATTAAGCTCAAGGAGTTAAAGGAGGAGAATCGAGCAAAGGCAAAGAAAAGATCATCGAGTAGCCGAGTTGGAACCATCTTACCCAACACAAGTAAGTCATTAAGCATATCTTTGGTATTGATTTAAATGATCGTAATACCTATACCATTGTGTTTAATGAGATGAAAGTATACAAATGTATATGTAAGTAGAGATGAAATTGTCGAATGTAAAAAGGAAGTGGAGCCTATAGAGTGGCTGGTTTTCGGCACTAAGTGTGCGGGCAAGAAGTGTTCACGGTCATGAGATTGGCACTAAGTGTGCGGGTTTAAATTGTACAGCACTAAGTGTGCGAGTTTAAAGTACATGGCACTAAGTGTGCGCGGTTGATTATTAAGCACTATGTGTGCGAACCCAATATATATTTTCTATAAATTATTTACATTAAGGGTGCGACTTTACCGAGTCGATTTTGGACAGCGGAAAAGGTAAGTGTGCGAACTTGAAATGCATGGCACTAAGTGTGTGAGTTTAAAGTGCATGGCACTAAGTGTGCGTGGTTGATTACTAAACGTTATGCGTGCAACCCAATATATATTTTCTATAAAATTATTTACATGAAGGGTGCGACTTTACCGAGTCAATTTTGGACAGCGGAAAAAGGTAAGTACCTTGAGTTCATGGCTAATAGGCGCTATGTTTATATTTGGAGTTGAGCTTGGTAAGTTTTGAACCTATGTGACGATTATAGTTGAAGTCACGTACAATGGGTTCATTGTGGAATAGGTGAAAGTTCGTTTAATTGTATGATTATAACGAAAATAAAATGATGTATGAAAGGTCAATGTAGGACTTGGTATGAGATTGAACCATAGGGTTTAAGGAACTATGGTATAGTTTGGTATGGATGGAGTACTTAACCTCATTTCATTGTTTCTTGTTGTGATAATTTTATTAATGGATGGTTGTGGAATGCTTATGGCTTACTGAGTTATATACTCATTCGGTGTTTGCTTGTCACCTATTCTAGGTTTCTTGGACTCGTCTCTTTTTGCGTGATCGTGCAGTCGTCGAAGTCATCACACCGGCTAGCAACCTTTGGTATTTTCTTCTTAGTTGGTCTAAGAGAACATTTCGGCATGTATAGGCTAATATGTTTTGTTGAAATTTGGTATGTAAACTTTTAGCCATGCGAAAATGGCATAATGTTCGGTTGAATTTGGTTCTAATGTTGGGTCGTAAGTCTTGGTAATACGATTTTTATGCCATATGTCATGGCTGATTAATTTTGGTGTTAAGATTCATGATACGGCAATAGCGTAGTAGGGAGATGTTTGACAATGATTAGCCTTTGGTATGGCTAGTCATGATTATAATTTTGTGATATGTATGATGAATTACTAGTTAGATCAATGAGAAATCACGAAATGGACATAGTTGCTTCAGTAACAGATGCTGGCAGCAACAGTGACGTGGGATTGAAAAATTACAAAAATTAGTAGGAATGGTATTAAATAGTGAATAAATTATGTAATCGAAGCTCGATGAGTCTATTTTCATATAGAAGTAACAAAACAATCATATGGACAGTATGTTAAGAGATATTCAGGTTCTCGTGAGACAGGGCTAGAACGGTTTCTGGGTTCCCTGTTCCGACTTTGGAAATTCATTATAAATTAACCAGAGATAATTAGGAGCCATGCCATATATGTATAGATTTCTCTCTGAGTCTAGTTTCTATAGAAACAAACGGCATCAGTATTGAAGCTCTTTACAGGGAGATATCTAGGTCGTAATGCGCAAAGGTCAGTGTAGTCGACCCCAGTAACATGGGAGACTTTGACTAATAAACTGTACTAATTGGCCCGACCAAAAATCCTAGAAAAAATATGTAGATGGGCATATGAGTCTAGTTTCAGGGAAAATTCACGGAACTGGATTTCGAGTTCTAGAACTCAAGATATTATTTTTAAAGCGACTAGCACGCAGATTGGCAGCTTGTCTGGAAAAATTTTAATAAGTGGTTTGAAGCCTGTTAACACCTCGTGTTCGACTCCGGCGACGGTCTCGGGTTCGGGGTGTTACAACACGGGTAGAGACACGGGCTTGTGTCCCATGTAGCTTTCAAAGGGTTACAAGTTAGGTTGTTACACAGCCTAGCACACAGCCTGGCACATGGGTGTGAGGGGTTATTTTGAAGGGTACACGGCCTGGCACACGAGCATGCGGTTTGGCAGTGTGACCCAAGTCAGTGAATTACACGGGCACAGACACGGGTTGGGACACGGTTGTGTGTCCCTATTTTGAATGCCCATACTGCTTGACCACACGGCTGTGTGACCCCTGTAGGTTTGAAAATTTTCCTTATTTCCTGAAAAATTCTCTAACTTTTCGATTTAATCCCGACTTGTTTCTAATGTGTTTTTAGGGCCTCGAGACTCTGTATACGGGACAATATGTAAGATTTGGATTGGATTTAATATGATTATTGATATGAATTGAAATGTTTGAAATTTATTTTCGTTTGATTTGTAAACTCCGATAATGCACTGTAATCCTATTTTTACAATTGGTGAGTAAAAAATATATAACAATTGACGATGTATATGAGTTAGGGGTGTTACAATTCAAGTATTTTTACAATTAACTCTTTATTTTTTAAATTTATTTACAACAAAAATATTAATTCTTTATTGCTTTAAATTGTTAAATATTTAAAATTTGAAGTTAACAAAATGATTAATATTTATTTTTTATCATATCATTAGATTTTATATTTTAGGTCATTATCTCTTTATTTTTTTTAAAAAAAAATTGTAACAATCTTATTTTTATTTTCTATTCTTTGGATTACTAGGAGTATTTTATTTTAAATTTGTTTGATATATATTTTCTGAATTGTTATATCTTAATATTTTCATGTATCATTATATTATAATTTTAGATTATTATCTTTTTATTTTAAAAGACATAATGACTTATTTGGCCCTTTAACTTTACAAAAAGAAAATCATTTTAGCCATTTATTTCATTTTTCACCTCTTTTAAGCCTTGAATTTGCATATTTGTCAAATTACTTCAAAATGGATGGAAAAGTTAGCGTATATTAAATTTGCTGACATATGGCATTTTAAAGTTTTAAATTTTAAAAAATAATTATTTGATGATGTGGTATCCACGTAACAATCCACATATATGTCATGTCAGTAAAGTTAATAGACAATAACTTTTCCATCCATTTTGGGGTGATTTGACAAACAATGTAAGTTTAAGGGCTAAAAAAGGTGAAAAATTAAATGGAGTGCTAAAATTATTTTTTTATAAGTTAGAGGGCCAAATAGATCATTATGCCTTTTTGAAAATTTTAACAACCTTATTTTATTAATAAAAAATATATAAAATATATAAAATAATAAAAAGTTCAAGAATGAATCTAGACAAATGTAATTTTTGTTCTTTTACATATTTATATATATTTATAAAATTTTAAAATTTTTATTTATATATTATATCTTGTAAATTGTTATATATTTTTTAAAATATTATAAGCTTTTTATATATTTTAATTGTATATATTTTTATATTTTATAGATTTAAAAAAAATAACCTAAAAACCCATATTTTATAAAAAAAATACTAAAAAATATCTAGAATGAATTTGGACAAATGTGTGTTCAGGTTCATTCTTGATGTGAAAACATATACTTTTTAATTAATTTATATATATTAAAGCTTTTTTTTAATTTTGAATTATGTTCACCATGTGCCATACTAAGAGACTATCACATGTCACCACTGGATTGACCATCAATGTCATATCAACACAAATTAGTGGTGTCAACCTGAGTGATAGAATACAAATTTATGTACCAACTAGGTATGTAATAGCTTGATTTTCAGTGGTGATGGAACAGTGGTTTTGGGACCACAGATTTCTGTCGTATCGACTCGTAAATATTATTTTTAGAACATTTATAGAGTCATTAGAGTCGTATTAAAATTTGGTTTAGAAATATTAACGTTTAGATAATTAATTAAAGAAAAAGGACTAAACTGAAAAGATGCAAAAGTTAGTAATTAGTTAATTAAATGACTAAATAGCCTATTAACCACATGAGGAGGAACCAATATAGCAATTAGTCCCTAATAGTTAATGTTGGACAACTAAATAAGTGATAATAATAAATTAATGTGTAATGGATGGCAAATTTTTATTTAAAATGAAATTAAAACAAAATTAAGTAATACAAAAATGGTTTCTTCTTCATTTTAATCTTCCATTACCGAAACACCATAGAAAGACTTGGAGAATTGGCTAAGCATTGAAGTCTT
Organism: Gossypium hirsutum; assembly: GCF_007990345.1. Classification (NCBI taxonomy): domain Eukaryota; kingdom Viridiplantae; phylum Streptophyta; class Magnoliopsida; order Malvales; family Malvaceae; genus Gossypium; species Gossypium hirsutum. Next base: position 52,595,535 of record NC_053447.1, on the reverse strand, counting down.
GCATGTGAGTTCAATTCTTACCCGTTTCTTGTAATTTTTCTGTTTTTGAGATCGTTGCAACTAGGTCTAGCTAGCCCGTACCTTTGTTTTTGATTCTGTTAAAAATGTTGGAAGTTTTCATTGATGAATATTGAATATTTTTTTATGAATACCATATATTTGGAGCTTTGATTATACTATTTGATGAATTTGTAAACTGATTTTTGTTAGATTTTGATTTTAGGATTAAATTGTAAAAATGTCAAAATTTTAGGGTTAATAGTGAATTTTATGTTTATTAGGGACTATTTTAGGGCCTATTATATTTGGATAAAATATTGACTTGAGAAAAATGGTTAATTTGATGAATTTCGAGTTAAGGGATTAAATTGCAAAAATTGTAAAAGTTTGGGGTAATTGTGTAAATTTGAAAAATAAAAGGGTATTAATTGTAAAATATATTGGAAATGAAATATATGCTAGTAAATGAGTAATTTTACATTTTAGATCAAGATCCAGTGGATACTCGTGGAAAAGGAAAAATAGCAGAATAGTCCCTAAACTTTTGTAGTTTCTACAATTCAGTCCAGTTAAGTTTGTATAATTAAAATTTAACATTTATATAAATTGATGATTGGTATTACATGATATTATATATATTCCATTGTTGGAAATGAATCATTATCTGAGGTATAATACTGAATTTGATGTTCGGTTTGAATTGAACGCGGAATAGAGTACAATCGTGTTTTTGGTGTATTAGGGGGGTTTGGAGTAGAGATGATATTAGGAGATATTTGTATATTACTAAAGTAAACCGAGGTTCATCATGTGTTGCAAAGTCTCACGTTATATTTTCTATTTGGCATGTTTCGAGTGGATCAGCTCTTATGAGCTTCTGTTCAACTCTTATGAGCTTCTATTGGTGTGTTTCGGGTGGACCAGCTCTTACGAGCTTCTATTTGGCATATTTCGGTTGGATCAACTCTTATGAGCTTTTGTGTGGTGTGTTCGGTCTATCTGACGGTATACTCTTATCCGTAAGCCATTCTTTGAATGGAAAGTTTCGATAAGGTAATTTGTTTAATGAATTTAAAAAATATGTTATTTATTCAATATTGATCTGAACATAGATGAATTTATTGATTGAAATTGTGAATGACAGGGAATTCTCATGGATGATTATTATTGTTTGAATTATTATAATTAGTTCGGTAAGATTTATTGTTTAATACATCAAACTTACTAAGCTTCATTAAGCTTACTTGTGTTGTTTAATGTCATTGTAGATTCTCGGAAGGTTGGATGATCGGATCGGCACTCAAGTCACACTATCCAGCTCATCTCGATAATTTTTGGAACATTTAGTTTAGATTATATGGCATGTATAGGCTCTTGTGTGGTTTTGGTTAATGTTTGACTTATGTAAATATTTTGAATAATATTTTGTGCAAATAACCAACTTGCATATTACTTGAGAATGAGGTATATTTTTTATGCTAGTATGAATGGTATTTATAAATGAAATGTTGTGATTGTGGTACCTTTGATAAGTATTTTGATTATGTATTGCTTGAATGAATTGATGAATTGAATTGATGTTTATTTTGATGTATAATTATATATACTTGCGGTATCAATGAGTGTACATTGGTTAGGCACTTATTAGGTTGGTTTTGGTGTGTTTATGGCTCGATTAATGTCATTTTGAATTGGTATTTTATTTTGTATTTGAGTTTCTTAAGGTCCAAGCAAACTTGAAATGGTAAACTTGTGTTTTAAGGTTCATTTTGAGACCACACGGCCTAAGACACGAGCGTGTGTCTCAGCCGTGTGTGACACACGGCCATGCGACACAGTCGTGTGTCCCCTGTAGGTTCAAGGCATGCAAGTCAGACAGTTATACGACCTCGCACACGGGCGTGTGGCTTGGCCGTTTGACCCATGTCAGTGAGTTACACGGGCATGGGCATGGGCACGGGTTGGGACACAGCCGTGTGTGTAACACCCCTAACCCAAATCCGTCGTCAAAACAGGATTACAGAGCATTATCGGGGTTTACAAATAAAACAGACAAAAAATGATAACATTTCATATCATATAGCATTCATGTAAAAAAACCAATTAAAATCAAACATATTGTCTCTTATACGAGCCCTCGAGGCCTAAAATACGCATTAGAAATAAATCGAGACTAAATTGACAACTCAAAAACTTTTTCTGAAACATTTAAAATATTCAAAATTGCAAGGGTCACATGGCCGTGTGGACATTCGAAATAGGGACACACGACCGTGTCCGAGCCCATGTCCATGCCCGTGTAACACACTGACTTGTGCCAAGTGTGTTTTGACCGTGTGAGCATACTGACTTGCACTCTTTAAAAGATATAGAGGACACACGACCGTGTCACTTGGCTGTGTGTCACACACGACTAAGACACATTGATCGTGTCTCTGCCGGTGTGGATGAAAATAAGCCATTTTACAAGCCATATTTCTCACCCAATTTGGTATCAAACTACATCCAACATTATGCATATCAACAAGCCATAATTAGGCATCCAAAACAAGCCAAAATCAAGCTTTAAACATATAATATCTTTACATACAACCAATGTGCCTTTAGGCACCTCAAATGACAGCTTATAACATGTGCAATCATGTATTCAATATATCCAAATGTAAAACTAATTTATAATATTTGTACCCAAAGTTTACCAAGCTAATTTGCATCATTTCAAACCAAGTCACTTACCTACCAAAACATACCATTTGGTGCCAAAATGTATATCAAATACTAACATATTTAGATATATAACCCTTACATATCAAGGTAATGATCAATTCATCACATCCCAAAACACATGTATAAAATGCACATTTAGCTAACATTTTACCTTTCACTATACAACCATAGACCAAACCATACATCAACCATATAAGAAAAATATGCACAAACCAAAATGTGCCAAAACACAAGCCAAATAAGTGGCTAATCTCAACAAAATACAAATAGGCTAACATTAGCCAAAACAACCTATACATGCCATTATAACTAAAAAATAACCAACCAAAAATACTGAATGAGCCGATGGATAGTGTGATATTGTAACACCCCTAACCCGTATCCGTTGCCGGAATAGGGTCAGAGTATTACCTAGTAACCGTAATCTAAATCATTCATTTTCAAACATTTAAAAAAAACAATCATAATATAATTCATCATTAACATGCCAAAAACAATCATCCTAGGTACCTAACCAATGTACTCTTATTGGTACCACATTTATATCATCAGAACATATCATCAATGCATCATTCAAATCAAAATTATAAACATGCCAAAATCCATCAATTTGGCCTAGCTCATATCTAGCTAAAACATTAACTTAAATTAACATGCACATATCAAGCTTTGGTTTAATTTACCATACCATACTATGGCTTCAAACACAAACACATGTTTATATATATACCAAACCAACATTACACATATAACCTCATTTACAATCCATCCACAAAATAAATATCATCTAGACATCCCAGGTACATGCCGACAAAAAAGATAAATATCACCACATTTGAGTTCGAGATCGTTGTAATTGATGATCAAAAGAGAAGTACCTAACTTGGGCACGGAAAACAAAACCGTACATTGAGTAAAACTCAGTGATATTTCTATAATCTGAACATTTAATATTAACACAATTAAAAATTTAAACACATGTTAATGACTAAGATCATAACTATCATATGTCAACCTTTTGAATTCATACATATTAGCACATCATTTCAACATCATTTCGTACTATACTCAAATTACACATGCTAACATCTTTTATTTGATTAACAATGTCCCAGTTCACACAATTGCTATATAAATAGCTATTCACATATCAAACCACAATTGTTTATACATTGGTATTAGCTATTCAATACTCAATTCATGAGTACGTAACTCATGTATCTCATTTAGTCACCACATATCTCATTTTCATGTTTCAAATCACTATCCCATTTTAAATTCACATACAATATTATCCAATATCAATTATAGAACTGTTTTATTTAATTACCCCTATTAACATGACTCGAACTCGGAGGGATACTCGAATCCAACCAACACATCAGTTTGGCACCCAGTGCCTCATTGAATAAATCCGAAGTAGCAACTCCGTCCAGCGCTATATAAATTGACAAACAATGTCTCATCGACTCGAAGTCAAAGAAATCCCTGAACTCTTCCTATCCTATGGCATGCCATCTATATCCGACTCAACCCGATACAGTTAATAGGGTGCCAATTCACTTTCCAAATACAACCAATATTCAATTATCATATTTGCACATTATCACATTTACACATATATATTCATTTCAATTCAAATCATCAATACATTCATAATATATATATCAATTCAATCTATTTCAATCAACTTTAATTCAATTCAATATCAAAGTTCCAAATACTCACCTCAACCACTTATCATATGCATTAAATCAAAATACAACAATTAGTAACTAGGTTCGGATTATAGAAATACAAACCGTGAATTCCGAGCTATTCAACATCAATTTTATCATTCCCCTTTTTAGTCGAGGATTCCGGTACGACATTAGCTACGGAACTAAAACAATTAAAATTCATCAATACAACACAATTTAATTTCATATTGAATATTTTAATTTTTACTCAATATTTACCTAAATTTCAATTTAGTCCCTAAATCGAGACTAATTTTTATTCTTTACATTTAATTATATATTTTCATACAAATTTCACTTTAAAATAAATTTAACTCCTTATTTTCACTTAAACCCCTAAATTTTAATTTTTTCACAATTTAGTCCCTATTACTCAAAATTTACAATTTATTCTATAATTTAATCCTTTTTATTTCTAGCTTAAAAATCTATCAATTTAATCCATAATACTAAAACTATTCAACATTAACAACATTTAAAATATTAATAATTGTGAAAATTTCGACATGGGTCGGGTAGTACTTAACACCGGGATTCAAAAAATATAAAAATTATAGGAAAATGGAGTAAATTAATTAACCAATTGAAGTTTAAACCTTAGAAACCCTAAGGTCGTGCGTTCTCCTTCTTTCTTGTTCCTTTTCTTTCTTCTTTTTACTATATTAATTATTATTTTTATTATTTTATAATACATATACACATTTAACTTAATAAATAAGATTTCTTAATATTGTAATATATTTTTATAACATATGTCGTCCACTATACATATCTATATAGGTATAATTACTACATTGGCCCTTTAATTAATTTTTAATCTATAATTCAACTTTTAACTCAAATGCGATTTAGTCCTTATACCTAATTACTTTTAATTCAAGTAAATTCGCTTAACAAAAACCTAATTAACTACACAACTAACTTTGTAAATATTTATTAAAAATATTTACAAGTCTGATTTACGAAAACGAAATCTCGGGAATATACTTTTAAACACCCCTGACTATCGAGTCGTTACAGATATAGCTCCAACAAGCTTATAACTCGAACGAGCTTCGGAATCACTATAAAATACAGAAAATAACACAGAGTAAGCATTTAAACTTAGTAAGTTCATATAACACAGAATTTAACTTATCATTTAACCATAATTTAGGTAAGTAAATATAACATATCCCAACCAATTTGGCCAAAAGCCTAAACACATGTTCACTAACATATTAGCCATGTAAATCACATATAAAATCCAATACACCTGGTTGAATTCAACAAGTAATCACATTTCATATACATGTATTATTCATTTCATATATCAATGTACCATGTAACATCACTTTCATGTATTTCATGTAAATACTTGTAATAGTTCATATTGAACTCATATAATCTTGTAATAGAACTGTGTCCGTTGAACCATTTAGAATATCATTGGATACGCGGGTAGTACACATGAGGTGCACTGAACTGTAATCCGTCAATTTCTAAACATGTATGCTCATACGAGCTCTGAATCGGTATGCTCTTACGAGCTGTAAACGGTAAGCTCCTCTGAGCTAAATAACGGTAAGCTCATGCAAGCTGAGAATCGATAAGCTCATACGAGCTAAAATTGGTAACCCTAATGACATGTCATTTGTATCCTACGAATTCTTAAGGTTCAAACGGGGCTCGGTAGTCGTCATATGTCGTCGGATATGCGATCGGTAATTATACATAGCAATTATACAATCCACATACATATATTTCAATTAAAACATATAAATACGCAATTTAATTACACGAACTTACCTCGACGAGTGTACGTAGATACGAAGGCGATTAATCCGAAACTTTCTCTTTGCCCTGATCTAACTCCGTACGAGGTTTAACCGAATCTATACGAATGAATTTAACTCAATTCAATATATCTCATATTCAATTTAGTCCAACACACATTTTTGGAAAAATTACCATTTTTCCATTATACTTTTAATTCCTTTGCAATTTAGTCCCTAGGCTCGAAAAATGAAATTCATGCAATTTAATCCTTACCCAATCCTAGTCGATTTTTATACATATTAATAGCAGTAGATATATTTTATAAATTCACAATTTTACCACATAATATTCTCTATTTTTCAATTTAATCCCTATTTAACAATTTTACTAAAAATTTCTTTAGAAAAGTTGTTTATCTAACAACAACCATTTATTTTCTACCATCAAACTTCAAAAATCAAGCATGCTCATCAATGGTAAATCCCTAACAGTTTAACAATTTTACAAATTAGTCCTCGGGCTAGCTAGATTAAGCTACAACGATCCTGGAAACATAAAAATCACTAAAAACGGATTAAAATCCTTACCTAATTGGACAAAACAAGGTTGGCTGAACCTAGGTCTCTCATGGCTTCCTTTCTTCTTCTAAAATCGATGGAAGATGATAATTAAAGATGATAGTTTTGTTTTATTACCTTTAATTTATCATTCATTTACTATTTATTTATTAACCTTTAAAATTATTCCAAATTACAAAATTTCCAAACCATTATCATCCACTAACTCATTAATGGCCTAATTATCATATAAAGACCTCCAATTTTAAGTTCCATAGCTATTTAATACCTTTAGCTATTAGAACTCAAGTTTTGCACTTTACGCGATTTAGTCCTTTTTATCAAATTGAACATGTAAACAATAAAATTTCTTAATGGAATTTTTATACGGTATTTTTATCATGCTGTAGACCATAAAATAATAATAAAATAAATTTTCTTACCTCAAAATTTTTGCCCTGAAACCACTGTTCCGATTTCACTGAAAATGGGTTGTTATAGTGTGTCACTATTTCGAATGTCCACATGGCTTGAGACACGGGCGTGTGTCTCAGCCGTAGACCCCAGCAGTACAAATTTTTCACTGAAAATGGGCTGTTATAGTTTGTCCCTATTTCGAATGTCCCAGAAAAATTTTGAAAATTTCAATAGTCGCCTAAAGATGAAAATGGAAAAGAAAGGATTTGGAGGAAAATCAACCTTCTAAGTTACTAACTACTTTATGCTTGTAGCCAGTACTAATGTTTTCTTTTTTAGATCTACTTTATTTGTGTTTTAAGTTTAAAAGCTTACTCGTTTATGGGTTAATGGAGATGAAGATAATATAGATATTGTTGAGTTTTGGTAAAGGGATGGACTTTGGTGAGATAGAGATAAGCAAGATGAATAACTAAAAATGGTGAATCAAAAGGTGAAAGGGAACAAAGTCAGATCTAAAAGCAAAAAATAAGGTCGTTGAATTCTGATATTAGTCACTGGAATCTGGAAATTTATGAATTTTTCTTCAAAGCCATGGATTTTCCAATTGAAGGAGTTAATAATTAGTTGAGCAAAGAAAAAAATAAGGGAAGAGGAAAATAAAAAATAAAAAGAAAAAAAAGGTATAAAAGGACGCCATATGGTGGCATGCGATTGGTCAGCGTTGCCACACCAGCAAAAAATTAACGACGTTAATGTCAGGTACCAATATAGTGGACGAAAAAAAGTTCGGGTACCAATTTGAGACAAAAAAAACCATAAGTACCAATCCGAGAGAAGTGGACAAGGTCGGGTACTAATTTTATATTTAACCCTATTTTTTACTAAATACATAATGAATCTAGACAAATGGTTGTCCAAGTTCATTTGAATCTAGACAACTATTTGTCTAGATTCATTCTAGAATTATAAAAACATAAAAATTTATAAAATATACAAAAAAATCATTAAAGTTTATTAAATTTATAATAATTATTATAAATAATTTAAAAGATATTTTACTAAAAACCTTTAAAATTTTATAAAAATAATTTATTGCTCATCTTTGATTTGCTTGCCACTAGATGAGCTTTCTTTCTGTCAAGTCTTCTTAATCTCCTTTTCTTCCTTTTTGTCTTCATAGATTTCCTCTAGTCTATCCCATATTTCCTTGACACTTCCACGTGAGCAAACTTTGTTGAAAATTTCTTTACTCATAGCACAAATGAGTATGTGCATAACCTTAGAGTTTGATTAAGCCTTTGCATTGTCATTTGCATCCCATCTTTCTTCCTCCTTAAGTACCTCTAGTGGACCTTTTGAGATAAGCTTCCAAGAACCATAATCAAATGCTTGGACAAAGAATTTCATCCTCGCTTTCCAATTGGAGCGGTTTTCTTCATTTTGGAGTGGAAGACACATGATGGAGTGACCTTTTTTGAAATTTGTTGACCTTGACTCAAATGTCATCTTTAAACTTGGTATTTTTGCCTTGGATCACCTCTCTCGGTGGTGAAACCTTTGATAGAGAACTAGCATTGATACTAATTATTAGGCCCGTAAATACTAAGAGGGGGTGAATTGGTATTTTAAAAATTTTTACAAACTTTTCTAAATGATAAGGAAAGGGAGGAAAAGCTTGGACAATTCAATTAATAGTGATTCAACCCCAATTGCGTACCTCTATTACCTTGGTATACCTCAACCAAGGATTTCCCAATTCACTATACTTGAATTACTACCTTTTAAGGAAAATGTATAACCTTTACAATCACTATCTTTTTCAAAAGGCTAAGATAGAACATTCCCTTTAGTTTTTATGGCTTAACTAAAACCCTCTAGCTTTTGTGGCTAAACTAGAAATCTTTTACTAGGGTTGAGCGTTCAATTGAATCGAATCGAATGAAAAAATTTTGAGTTAATCAAGTTGACAAATCCTATTTAATCAAGTTGACAAATCCTATTTTATCATCCTAACTCTATTTGAAATTTTCTCGAATCAAGTCGAGTGAGATGGAATTCGAATCGAATCGAATCGAATATATTTATTCGAGCTAAAGTAAAAAAAAAAGACTTTGGATCCTTATAACCATTGTCACCCACTGTAATCAAATTTGTTATTAACTTTCATTTCCTCATAATTTATTTATTAATCTTTTATATACAGGTTAGCTTCTTTGCTTGCTTAGTTGCTTCAATTATCTTCTGGTTTTTTTCACTATGTATTTTGACATTAAAAAATATATTAAATATAAAAATATGATTTTTTTAATAAGAGTTATCTTAAAGATAAAATGTGAAATGGATACCAACATAAAATTTTAACACGAATATTTTATGGCATCGTTAATAATTCAATTTTAGCATAAATTTATAAAGATTTAATATGATTAAACAATTCAATAATATAAATAGTATAAAATGTGAAATTTAATTAATAATATAAATAGTAGATATAAATAAAATTATTACTATTTAGGTTTAGGGATTTTTTTTTGGATTATTTTTTATTTTGGGGTAAATGGTGAAAAGTAAAAGTTTAGGGGGGAAATAAAAAGTCTTGAGGGTTGGGGAGTAAATTTTAGGGGGAAAGTAAATGGGGGAAATATTTAAAAAAATTGGGGTAAAAATGAGTTTGGGGTAGATGGGGGGTGGGATGGGAGAGAAGTAAAAGTATTAGGGGAATGCAAAAAGATTTGGGGGTTTGGGGTAAAAATATAAAATATTTTAATAAGAGTTATCATAATCCCTACTTTGGTTTATTCGATGATGCACTTCGGTGCTAGTTTGGTATGTTGGTTGGACGATTCGAGTATCTATTTGAGTCCGAGTCAGGTTAATAGGGGTTACAAATAATAAGCTGGTAAATAATTATGATAATATTTGATAATATTGTAACACCCCATACTCAACCCAGTCTTCGAGTTTGAGCTACACTGTGCCACATTCGTTGCCAAGGCAACTATAATTAATTTAGATGTGAATACACATCACAATTCATATAACTTACTTATGAGTTGAAACCAGAAATGAGTTGCGTGTTTGAATAGAAATGAACGGAATGAATAGGAAAAGAGAAATGAGAAACACTCAGGAATGATTATGGTTTTCTCCAAAATGGAGAAATGGAATCATTTAGAAATGAATGTAGGTTTCCAAATATGGAAATGGAAATGAAAATGAAAAACCATTCGATCATAGTGAACATGTTGAATTGTGAAATATTGAACATATGTTTTCAAAATTTTACCAGTGGCAAAATCGTCAAAATTTTGTTAGGGGTAAAATAGAGATGAGAAAATTGTTTCATATATAAATATTAAATTTTATTTTGTGAAATAGGAAATTTGAGTAGGGTTGGATCATATTACAGAATACTGGTCAAAAAGGTCAGGAAGTATTCATAATTGGACCCAATGTGAAAAAGGCTCAAAAACCAGTCATGGACATAAAAAGGGCGACAACCTTAATAGGAATACTAGGGTGTGCCACCCACCTAAGTCCTATTCTAAGTAGGATATTATTTTTCTATTTGAAATAAACCACTAAAACTCAACAAAGGTTCTACCTTCTCTTCCTATAAATAGATGGCACCGGTAGAACTATTATGAAAAACTTGAGAGATTGTTATTTTGTCGAAAAATAGAGAGAATTTATTCTCAACTATTACATATATTAAGAAGAGAGAATTTTTATTTTCATCCCAAAAGGAGAGAAAACTTTTTCTAGTTCTGTGTTTTGATTCAATTAGTTTGAGCCCACACTCGAAGTAGTTCGTGGTATGAGAATAGCGAAGAAGATTGTTTGGTTGAAAGTCGGGTACAACGAATGTTCGCTAAGCCAAAAACACATACAAAAATTCAGTTAAGGTTTATTGTTATAAATATCACAAACTAGGTCAGTTTTCAAAATTTTAATTTTTTACTGTGCAAGAAAACCGTTTTCAAACTAGATTTTTTCCAACACACCTTGTGTGCCAATATGCGCTTGTGCGCCAACGTGCACTTAGTGCCAGGATGGACTTCATGTGCTAGTATGCGCTTTGTGCGCTAGTATGTACTATATGTACCAGTTACCCTATTTTGATTTATTTGATGATGCACTTCAGTGCCAGTTTGGTGTGTTGGTTGGATGATTCAAGTATTTGCCCAAGTCCAAGTTAGGTTAATAAAGGGCATATTATAAGTTGGTAAATAATCTGAATATGGTAATATTTGTTACTATTGAGCCAAGAAAGTAACTATGTGAATTGTAATAAAGAAGGTATATGGTCATATTTTAAAATAAGTTGATGTTAGCTCGATAAATCAAACCGAAATCGCCAAGAGAGGGTGAATTGGCCTTTAAAAAAATTGGTGGAAGCAAAGAGAGAAAATGAAACAATGAACACAAAGATTTAGAGTAGTTCGACCCCAATTGCCTTCTCCACTATCTTAGCTTTCCACCACTAAGGATTATCCAAATTCACTAATCTGCTCAACCTTTGAGGACAAGGTTTAACCTTACAACTCTTTTAAGATTTCTACTCAAATCTTAAGAACAAATCATGTCAAGGAATTACAAAGAATCAAACAAAAAAATAATCCTCACAAGATTAGATTATTTGCCAATTAAGAACAAATAAATAAGAATACACTTGAGCTAAAAAAAAACAATAAAATTTCACAAGTGTGTACAAGAAAAAATGTCAAAGAATTGAGCACAAAGGTTGTTTGATTGATTTTAAGCTTTGATAATCTCTCTAATTGTTTTAGGGTCTTTGGAAGTTGGTATTTATACCCTCTAATTAATTTCCAATCGTTGAGGTTGTTGTAGTAGTCAATAGAGTCGTTGGGGGTGTGAAAACTAGAGAATTTAATACACTTGCAACAACGAGTATTGATACCAGATAAAAATGTATCGATATTTTTTTTTGCAATAAATGCTAAATTCAATTACTGTTGGTGTTTAACGATCAATACCAAAACAATTTTTGTCGATACTTTATGAAATGGTATTGATACTGTATCGATACTTTGTTGATTTTATGAAAAACATAATCCCATTTTGGTATCATTTATTTGAAGGGTATTGATATTTCAAAATTATTAATACTTGGCCAAAAAGGTACCGATACTTTTTTGCTTGGAGCAATTCTGACTTATTTGAAAAACAGTTTGATTTGTTAAAATCATTTTAACTTGGTTAAAATAATTTTAACTTGATTTTAAAGTTGTTTCAAAAATTTTCTAAGAGTTCAAAGTAAATATGCAAATTTTTTTCTCTTAGACTTTAAATTGAAAAACCATTTTTTCAATTTTGTTCAATTTTAACTTTTATTCAAAAACACTTTAATTTGTTATATCAAAATATTTTATCAAATAAAACTTGGTTTAACAATTAAAAATGAGCCCTAGGGGTTGAAATGAATACGAATGAGTCGCCAGACTCTAGAAACGAGTAGAATGGTATAAAAACCAAAGCAAAATAGATGAATGTCATGGTACATAAATCATATGATCTTATTGACATATTATATAAATGCATAAATGAAAGCTTAACCATGGAATGATATGGAATTGGTGTGAATTGAATGATTGTTAATGGTTTAATAAGTTGAAGATATATATGTAGAAATGTTGGTGAAGTTGCTTTGGACTTGTTATAGGTATGTTACTTATGCAAATTGATGGTTGAAAATTGCTTGTCACTTTGGGACCTAAATTGGTTGAATATTAAGTGCATATAAGCATGTTTTATCTTGAGATGTATTTTTAATTCTTGTTATATATATCTTGAATCATAAATGTACTACTGAGCATTATTGCTCAGCAGATGGTTTATTTTCACCGTGTGCAGGTTCAAGTGTTCCTTGAAGTCCTAAGATTTGAAGTCAGCATCTACAATACTGTTTCTAACTCAACAAAGTTTGTATAAAATATTTCGTTTTGGTATTTTGGCATGTAGTTAGGGACATTTTGTTTAATGTCACAAATGGTTAAGTTGTAAATGCATATGTGTTAATTATGTGAATTGATTAGTGTATATGCTTATAAAAGATGTGTTAATGTTGAACATGGTGTTTTAGGCTTGTTTTAATGAGGAATGGTTGAAGTTGAAGTCTTGAGATTTGTATATACGTGGTTAATAATGTTTTAGTAAGGTTCATTTAGGTACCAATTTGAAGTTTTTGAGTTGCAGGGATTACGTCGCGATGACATACCCCCAATTTCGTGACAAGAATTAGTTTAGGGCTCACTTGCGATGATGTAGCCTCGAGGTCACGACAAGCCCTAGTCAGAGAGTCACGTCACAACGAGGAAACCCCCAAAGTCACCACATCAACTCAAAATTTTGTAAAATTTACAATTTGATCCTAAGTTAATAAAAGAGCTTTCGTAGGCTTGTATAAGGCCTATAATTGATAATGCATTGTATATTTAACATGAATTACTTGTATTTAAATGTATATTGACATTGAATTGGATGTTATTGATTGTAATTGCTTTGACAACGAATGTGACACCTTGAACTCGAACCCGACAGTCGGGTCGGGTATCGAGGTGTTACAAATAGAAGTGGATTTGTATGGATAGAAGTGGACTTGTATTGGTAGAAGTCCCTTTTAAGTATAAAAAAAGTTTGGAGGAATGCTTAGGGTGCTCTCTAACTTGCTTCTATCGGTAGAACTTCCTCTAAGTATCGATGCAATTTCTTAGACTTATATAAAATGAGTTTAAAATACTTAAAAACATTTTGAATTGACTAAAAAGCATTTAGATAAATTATAACACATTTAAAACATGTTTTTGAGTAGTTTTACAAGTCTTTGAAATGCTTTGAAAATATTTAACAAAATTTTCAATAATTATTTTCACTAAATGAATTAGGAAATATCAATAAAAATTTATCTTAAATATTGCTATATTAAAAACTTGTGACATCAAAGCTAACAAACAAATTCAAGTGAAAATCTTTTACCGCTCCACCAATAATAATTTGTTAAAATACTTTTAGAAATATATGTTTTAATATAAAACATGTCCACTCACCTATGTCGTGGATGTGAGAAAATCTATTATTAATAATGTTGTTGATTAAGTTGGTATCACTAATTAACTCAATACCAACTTAGGATCGATGATAACACCATTATAAATAATTGCATTCATTTAATATTCTTAATCTGATTTATTTATGTGTTTAAAGTTTGATTTACTCACATTTTAATCTAATTTTTTTAATTTTAGGGTTGTAAATATTTTGTGTGTTATTATTAATTAATTTTAAATAATATATTTTATTATTTATTTATGTTATTTTAAAACACCTGATTTTCAAACTCATAAACTTTTTGTTTGTAATAGTTTTTTTGTCAAACTTTTAAAAAATAATTAAATAAATTAATCGTGATACACTCAAAAACTTTTTTACCCATTTTTCTATAAAAATTTAAAAGTGAAACTGAGAAAAAAAAGACAAAAAAGAAGGGGGTTAAAGAATAGATTTGGTTGGTACTTCCTCTAGTAAAAGATACCACTTGAATCACTTCTATTCCTCTCTTCTGTTGCTTTCACACTTCGCTGACACCCCCAATTATCAAAAACAACGACCTTCCTTTCTGATTTACGCTTCCGTATATACCACTTAACCCTCCTTACATTTTATTTATTTATTTTTCTCTTTTGTCACTTTCCTGGAATTTCCCATTTTTTTTAGTTTCCCTTTCCAAAGAGACAAATCTGTTTTAAATCTTAATCTGGGTCCTTCAAGTTTAGCCTTAGATCCTTTGTTTCTTTTTCAGATTTGAACACTACCCATTTCCAGTTCTCTATTTTCCTGTACAAATCAAAGGGAAAAAAAAGAGTTTAAATCTTGGATTTCGAGAATTGGGTTCTCTTCACTGGGAGCTTATACTACATTCCAGGTAAAAAAAAGTGTAGTTTTTTTTATTTATTTTTATATTATACTTTTGTTTGAGTGTCCTTTTAAATTTGGAAGGTTGATATGTTTATTGGATTTTTGGACAACAGGGGGAATTGGGTGTTAAATTCAACATCCAACAAGTAACTTTCTTTTATGAGCTAAGATGGTGTTCAAATCCAAGATTAAATGGGTTGCATTATTAGTTTTGACTTTATCATTGGGATCAATGGTGGCTCATCTTTCAATGACAAAGTTTTCAAGTATGAATTTAATCCAGTATAGCGCAAAAGATGCTTTAAGCCATGATTTTCCTAACATTGTATCGCCTGTAAGTTCTTTTTTTTTTCTTTTTGCGGATTTGGATTCAGATTTTAAATGTTCTATCTTCAATTGTTTGCATGTAATAATGTTGATTTGATGATCTTTATTTTGTTCTTATATGTTGATGAAAGGTCATCAGAAATAAGAGACTATGGGGTACTGTCAGGTCTTTGGAGTCTTTGCAGCCATATGCAAACCCAAGAAACAGCTATCCTGGTAATGGATTTTGCTTAAACCTCGTAATTATGTATTTATGCTTATTTACTGCCAATATTTAACTTAACATTCCCATCTATTTCATTGAGTAACTTTGTTCAATTGATACGATTTTGGAATGGAATAATGATGGATGTATCTTGGTGATGACAATCTAACTAGAACTTGCACTTTGGATCATATTTTTATCACATTCTTAAGTATCACATTGCCTGAATCGATATCTGAATGGAAATTCGTGATCAATTGAAAAAAGATGGAAAGATGATGATGGTAGCTGAAGTTTCAAGAATGTCATAGCACTGTCAATATTGAAACGTGAATGAGGAGTTTCGTTTTGATGATAAAGATGAAAGATACAGATTACATTTATTGTAGTTTGTTTAAGCCTGATAAAACTGGTATGTAATAGAGGCAGGCAGTCTAAAGAGTTGTTAACTATGAACTGTTAATAGGTTTCCTATAAGAACAAGGAAAGATTGAGATTTTCTACGATACGTGTTGTCTGAAAAGAACTATCTGGAGAAAAGTCCATCTAATCTGTTTTTTATGTCCTTGTTGCTTGATAATTTGTTTGGTCTGTTAGTGACTGATCATCTCTCTTTTAACAGTTCCGAATGAAAATACTAATGGTTTCATCTTTGCAAAAATCTTTGGTGGATTTGAGAAGATAAGATCTTCGGTATGATCTATTAGATCCGCTAAAGTTATCTTAGTACTATACTTTGTTGGCCGTTCATAACATTTTTGTTAAAATTTTAGATCTGTGATCTTGTCACCATATCCAGGCTTCTAAATGCTACTCTTGTAATTCCAGAGATACAAGAAAGCACTCGTTCAAAACAAATCAGGTATAGTCACTTACTGATTTTTGTTATTCATTTTTAGGCCCAATATGATATATATATTCTTATCCCCTTTCGTTATTATACAGTTATAAATTCAAGAGTTTCTCCTATCTTTATGACGAGGAGCAATTCATTGCCTCACTTAAAAATGATGTGAATATCGTAAAAAGCCTGCCTGAGCATTTGAAGGCTGCAAGAAGAAGCTATGAGTTCCCTATTTTCAAGCCCAAAAATTCAGCTTCTCCAAATTTTTACATCAAGGAAATATTACCAAACTTAAAGAAAGCCAAGGTTGTTGGCTTGATTATTACAGAAGGAGGATGCCTACAGGTAGATGAAAGTCTTATAATTGTACATAAACATATTTATCAGAACTGCGAAAAAAAAGGGTTCAAGCAAGCATGATGTGTATACGTTAAATATTTGTTTTTTGAAAAATGTTCACTGTTTCTGGTGATTTTCATGCTTTCTGATTATATGTCAATATATAAGATTAATATTAAAGCAGTAACGTTACACCTTTCAGTCGATTCTTCCACCTAGTATGTCCGAGTTTCAGAGGCTTAGATGCAGGGTTGCTTTTCATGCACTCCAGTTTCGTTCTGAAATTCAGACCCTTGGTCGACAGATGGTAGAGAGGTATAATTTTCATTTGCCTTTTTGCTAAAGCCTTAAGAAATGAGACTGCGAGTGTAAAATACATGAAACTGATCCATTGTGCTCGAGATTTATCTGATTCCTTGTGCTACTTGTCTTTTGCTTGGTAACATGTCTGGAACTATAATCACACAAATATTGAATGCCTGCTTTTGATGAATCCGAGCTTTGTAACCTTCCTGCAGGCTACGAGCGTGGGGACAACCGTTCTTATCATATCATCCTGGTTTAGTAAGGGATACCTTGGCATATCATGGCTGTGCTGAACTTTTCCAGGTCTGCTGTTTACACCTCTCCTTTCCACCATCCTTGTTGTCTAGCCTAGGTTGCATCTTTTCTTTTGAAGCATTTGATTGACATATTTGTCCAACTCTCTGCATTTTTCGTTCATCTTTAAAGTTGGTGTTTGTTGTAGGATGTTCATACAGAACTTATACAATACCGAAGGGCACAGATGATCAGGCAAGGGATCGTTAGTGACGAACTAAATGTTGACTCACACTTGCAGAGAGAAAATGGTTCGTGTCCTCTCATGCCTGAAGAGGTATGCTACAAATTGAATTCACTGTTGCAGTCCTGGGTCATGCTAATGCTTTGTATGTGTTTATTTGTGTACTATTCCTTGATAGTCCCAACAATTCCTTGTTTCTCTCCTTTTTGAAGTTCTTCTGATTGAAAATTAAATATCAAGGTTTATATGCACTAATTATTGAGGGTTTTTTTCCCAATAAATATTGTTTAAGTTTTTATTGGTTCTCCTAATAACGAGAGCGGACTATGATAAAATGTGGATTCTAATGCATTCTTTTATTGGTTCTGAATTCTAATTTGTTTTGAAAAAATGGTGATTAGCAAAGACTCAGTAACCACTTAAGAAAGCTCTAAGCTAGCACTGCTAAAAATGAGGGAAACAGCTTTGAAACAGAGAAGTACTAATTGGTTGTAATCTTTCGCTTTATTAGCATATGTGGCAACAGCCTTGGAACCACATACATATTCGGTGATGATAAACGCTATGTAGGGCTGGAAAAATACAATGGTGAGAAAAAACAGGACTGAAAGAGATGGAAAACCAGGAGAGAAAACGAGAGGGGTGGAAATAGAGAACAAGTTGGAAACAAATTGATTCGAATGATCAAATACTATTGTAACACATTACCTTAATGAAATAGGAAATCTAATCTAACCTTTTTCAAAGTATAGCCTAAAAAGGGCTTAAGGTAGTCCGTCATCGAGAAGACATAAGGATGTTTAGTGATATTCTTCACTTATATTTGCCTATTCCCTAATTTTTGCAGGTTGGACTTCTTCTTCGTGCAATGGGCTATCCTTCTAAAACAATTATATACTTGGCAGGTTCTCAAACTTTTGGTGGTCAACGTCTTCTGATCCCTCTACGTGCTATGTTTGCAAACCTAGTAGATCGGACTTCGTTGTGCAGCAAGACGGAGTTGTCAGATTTGGTTGGTCCTGAAACACCTCTTCCTTCTGATATTTTTCAACTACCTCGTCCTAAAAGTGAGTCGGAAATTAAAGAAGAGTGGAGCAGGGCTGGTCCACGGCCCCGGCCCCTTCCTCCACCTCCTGAGAGGCGCATATATCCACATGAAAAAGAAGGCTGGTATGGCTGGATTACTGAGACAGACAAAGAACCAAACCCTTCACCAAGGGATCTTAGGATGCAAGCTCACCGGTTACTTTGGGATGCCCTTGATTATATAATATCTGTGGAAGCAGATGCATTCTTTCCTGGTTTTAACAACGATGGTAGTGGATGGCCAGATTTCTCAGGATTGGTTATGGGACAGAGGTTGTACGAGAGGGCTTCTTCTAGAACTTATCGACCAGACAGGTTTGATATGCAGATGCATTCATTAATATTTTTGAATTAATTAAAGCAGTATTTTATCCCCCTTATTCTTTTTTCCTTTAATGGTAAGAGAGAAGAATTTCGTAAGTTGCACAATTTTCCTGTAACACCATCCTTTGTATTTTGTTCGGACAGGAAAACTATTGCTGCGCTTTTTGACATTACCCGTGGTAATATGTACCATCCCAAGCATGACTGGACACTCTCTGTCAAGGAACATCTCAACAAAAGTTTGAGCGAAGAAGGCCTCATCCGGCAATTGCTGTTGTCAAAGCCAAACTCTTTCCTATCGCATCCACTTCCTGAATGCTCTTGTAGAATTTCTTCTCTCGAACTCACAAAACAAACAGAAGGCAAAGACGGGAGGGTTTTATATGGAGATGAACATGAGTGCCCCATATGGATGCAGTCAGCTGAGGCTGTAGGGGTACGAAATGACGACGTTGAATCAGCTGAAGATGATAATGATGTGGTCGAACAGCAAGAACGCAATGGCCCTGATTTCACGACTAGCTTAACTTCTACGATTGATCATGATGAAGAATGGGATCCTAATGACTAACTGGATTTACAGATGAGTAGATAAGCAATTTCCTCTTTATAGCACCACCTGGCGGAATTGAGCATCTGGTGAAATTCGTCCGGAATGAAAATTTTCGTGACTCGGGGGGTAACAACCGAAACCATTCTTTCATTTCATAGTTCCCGTATAATATTTTGAGACAAATAAGGTAGTCAAATTTTGTCTTTTTGAGTAGATTCTTTCAAAGTTATCCAGTCATAGAAAACCAAAGATTTTATAACATAAGAACAGTGGAAAGATTTGATATGCAGTGATGAATTACAGCCTGTGTCAAAAAAAAAAAAATTCTTTTCTCCTTCAGAAGCTGAAATCCTTTGTGATCTTTGAAATGGTGCAACATTTCCTGTTGTGCCCTTTTTTTATTGTTAAAAGTGTAAATTTGTATTGTTATGATCATTCTTTTATTATGGATTAATTGAATTTTATTATTATTTTTTATATGGTGATTAAAGATTAAAAGAATTGGGTTGCTGAGAATTGAAGTAAATTTAGTTTCATTTCAAGTTATAACGCATGAGCTTTTTAATCATTTTAAGTTCAATGCTTTAAGTTTAAAATAAAATCAATTTAATATAAAATTTTAATCATTGGAATTGTTTTTCCAACATTTTGATAGGACAAATATAAATAATTTACTTCCCTCTATTTTAACTATTGATGCTAATATCCCACAAAATATACAAGCTCTATCAATTAATTCAATCAATATTTTGACAACTTTCAATACATTTCCATTATTAAAACATTTCTCTATATAAATCAATCAATACCATAACATTATATTCTATTTTTATATCAAAAGAATATTATATAAAATTTTCAAATTTATCAACCAACAAAGAGAAATGGGGCTGCAATGTTGACCAAAGATCATTGACCCAATTCACACATATATTTACATACATACATACACACACACACACACATACATACATACATACATACAAACAAATTAATTGCACACAACACAATCTAAGCACCTTTTTCTTTTTCTTTTTTGCTGTTCCAGGGCTTGAGCACAGCAAGTGCAATAATTACAAAAATTATGAGAACGAGTATAACTGCAATGCACCTCCACTTCCTGTTGCTCTTCTGTTTCTCCCTCGCCTTTACCAACACCTTATGCCCCGACTGCACGTGATCAACTGCATTCGAGACCTGGAAATTTCGAAATGGCAAGGGGAAAGAAGGTTCTTCTAAGGATTATCTAGATTGCTGATGTCTTTGATCAAAGATTCTATGGAAGGGTTCGGCTACCTGCGTTTCTATGTTGTCTAGCATGTCTCCTTGTGCGTTAACCAGAACCGCCATATCCAAAAATACCTGCATAAGGAACATTACTAATAATGTATTCCAAAAATACGTCCTCTGCCATATGTGATCTTCAATGCAACTTCAGTCCTATGGTGATCTGTATTTTCATGCATCTGCTACATATTGAACAACTGTACATATTTAAAACATATCCGAAGGGAATCGCTCCAAAACAACCACAAATTCAAAAGATCTGATAATAAACCCGCATACACACATAGGACAAGGATAGTCCGTATAGGTAGTTTATATGCTTTTTACCATGACATTAAAAGCAAAAACGCCTATGAATATGACTATTAAGATTCTTTTTTTGCAAGTACAGGCATAGTCCCGAATTTTTATTATTATTTTGATGAAATCAATGCCCCTCAAGGCAACAAGCTGATTAAGTACCTGCTGTAAATCAAGAAGCTTTTTCTCCATATCTTTTACTGCATCATGGCGCTCTTGAATTTCGGACACAGTGCTCATGATCTGCAAACGCACCCAAATTTAATTTAGCCATAACCAATTTCTAGTCACTTATATTCCACCAAAACACAGTCCAACTAAGTCCAACATGGATTGTGTCACTGCAACATGAGATGGCATACAAGAGAATACTGAAAATCAGTCTTCAAGCTGGTAAATGAAAGTTTGATTTTGTAACTCTTATAATAGTATAAATCATTATCCTTCCAATAAATTCCACAAAACAAAAGAAGGCTCTGGAGATGAACAACAAGTATTATCTTTGTGAAATTGCTGAAGTAAGAAGCTATATTAGTAAAGGAAGAAATAAGGAAAAGTAAGACAAACCTGGCCTCGCCCTTGCTGCTAATTGCTTTCTGGAATATTTGTTCGCTATCTCCAGTATCTATCAATCTGTCAATTGTCTGTACCATGTGCAACAATCAGACATGCTCTGAACAGGATAGAGAGTTATTCATAATACAAGGAGTGAAGCTTATCATACCTCTTCATCTGGCCTTGTGCCCGTCACTGGAAATCATAATAATCAGTGCAGATAAATATTAGCTGCATATCATGCAATATTGTAGCAATTAATAAGTATCAGGTGAACATCTTAACCTGCGAAAACACGTCGCTCAATAACCTCTCGGTACTCTTGCTGGATTCTCTCCTTAAGAATCTGCAATAGCATGTAGGAAGAACTTAGTAAGGCTAAGAAAACAGGAAATACCGGTTCAACAAATAACATCTTAAAGTATTGAAATCTGACCTACCTGAAACTCAGCCATTTTGTCTTTCAACTTCTTTTTCACGGCACTGCAGCAAAAACATGGCTGTTATGGGGTCAAATTCATAGCTTCTTTTCTTCTTTAGGACTGGACTTGGAGGGTATAGAATCGAAATCATTAATATGTTGGACTATATTAAAACTACAAGTTAAGAAACAGTCACTGCTCTTTCTTATACAGCCCTAATCATGAACCAGATGTAGCGACGATTTGAAACACCATGACAAGTGTAATCATAAAGAAATATGGCACAAAAACAAGCTTCAGGAACTGAAGACTACATTCAATCCATAAGTTACTTCCAACAAAAGCTATAAAAAGGCTTTCAATATAATATGCTAACAACACATGTTCCAACATTATGGAAAGCTTTGCCATTATAGCTCTGCTGCTCCAGCAATGAATACAATTAAATTTTAGTTTTTTGTTTTATACTTCTAGTATGTTTAACAAATAAAATGAAATAAAAAATTATACTACCACCAGTCATACGCGTTGCGAGAAATTAAGTAGAACCAATCATTTCATTTTTTAAGTATCAACAAAATAGTAAGCAGTCATGGATCCTTAGAACCTGTGTCAGATTTCATCAAACTAATCATGGCAGCAAAAGCCAAATAAACTGACTTCTGCTTATCATATTTTAGATCCACATTACAAGTACTCATAACAGTTTCGATCATGTATTAAAAGGGACTAAAATAAAATAACAAAAAGGATGGTATATTACAGAGTTGTTGCAACCCTTGACTGGTCAACACCTGATCCCTTTCTGCATCCACGCTTCTGCCTATTGGCTAAATTCTGTACAAAATCAAAAAAAGAAAAAAATAAAGAAATGATAAATCAAGCAGGCAGCAATAAACAAAATAAAAGCAGTAATTAGTCTTACATCTTTATCCAGTTCATCAATTTTCCCCTTTATAAATCGAGCAACTCTTAAAACTTCATCAATGTC
The DNA here is from genome assembly GCF_007990345.1 of Gossypium hirsutum. Lineage (NCBI taxonomy): Eukaryota > Viridiplantae > Streptophyta > Magnoliopsida > Malvales > Malvaceae > Gossypium > Gossypium hirsutum. The sequence goes on along the minus strand of NC_053447.1, from coordinate 52,572,382 downwards.
TTTCTCCATTCGCTGTTTGATAGCTACAGATGATAATAGCATCCATCATGAGCTTTAAGTTCAAAACAGGGTAACCAAAATTCAGTTAATTAAGAATAGGCTTTTATTTTATAAATTCTCAACATCAAAGTGATAAATGAAAAGATACAAGCACAGACCTCATCATTTGTTTTCCCTGCAACTTTCACTGAAACTATGAATGTAAGAGAAGCATGAAACAGAATATTGCTTACATTTCATGGCAGGAGCCTTAGTTACTGTCCTTGATTCCTCATGTGCATCCTGCATAAAATATTTGAATGAAAATGGCATCCGAACATCTTAATCAATAGCCAATGATGTCGCTCACAAGATTCATCACTCACAAATCATCCAGCAAGTATGTATCTTGGCCTTGGATTCATGAAACACTAAATGGAAAAACTTGGGAATTTAGCAACCTAAATAGATTTCTTCACTATAGGTTTTATGGCTAGAGAGAGAGCGGGATGCTAGTGCTTTCACACTGCAGTCTTGAAAATCATAAAAACAATACTAAAGCTGAACAAACCTTAAAATCAGGAAGGGGTGAAAGATTAAGTAATGTCAAAGCTCAGGAAAGATCCAAGCCAAAATTTTTGCTCTTCTTCCATATCAGTCTTAAAAACTGAGGAATCCTCAAGGTTTCAGTCAGTTTTAGATGAATTACATCCAACAATTCCTAAAATTCATACTAGTAAGCAAAATATTGAAGACAGATATCTTGAAGCTTTGGTATCATACAAGGAATCGGGAAATATATTAAATAAGATACCTGAAGCATTTTGAGTAGCTTATCCAGCTTCTCATATTGTTTATCTATCTCTTGAACCTGGAAAAGACAAAACGTAGTATGAGATCAGTGATTCAAGCCATAGCTTATGCCATAAAGAAATTTAATTCCGCCTAAAGAGATGAACACGAAGAAAAGTTGCAATTGCAGTTACGAATCCAATATATTGCTGCTTAGCTTACAGAGGATAGTTATTACATCAAGAAGTCTATAGCACCTTAACAAAGAATTCTTGAAGGCAGAGTTCTCCAGAGTTCATTGGAGCTCCTAACTCGACATCTCTACCTTGGGATCCACCTCTAGGGATTTCACAGGACTCCTGCAAGAAATAGAGCACGAGTGCAACTAGTTTATACCAAGCCGAGATAAAAAATTACTAAAGCATAATTCAAAGCAGACAAGCTCATCCGCTTATTCTAAACAGACCAAGAATTTACAAAGAGAGCCATCTGAAAATATCTTAATTATACCTAAAAACATTTTTCTATCCACACAAAATTTAAAAATTATATAACACAAGTTCATGCTTAGTTTTTTTCCTTTTAAATTCAACGAATGCTGATTACATTCCTTTACAAGCTTAAGTTATAAGTTCTTTTGATCTAGTTTTCAACACCTAAGACTAACTAATTAATTAGCTTGATAAACTTCTAAATTGATTCAATTCCTGCTGAATTAACAGCAATTTCTATTAACCTTCGTCTTATAAGAAAAATGAGCTCACTAGTCTCCTGACAATCATTTTCCAATAACATTAAATTTCTTTTTTTTAATCAGGATCCAAATAAAATATACAAAATGCAGCTATCCTCATCAATAAAAATAATAAAGAAAAACTTAAATCGAAACAAAAACCAACACAGGCAAACAAATAAATAAGTAGCAACAATTTGAAAATTGCAAAATGTTACCATTAAAAGGTTGTTCATTGTGGAAAGATGAACAAGACTCAACGAAGCTTCAAAGAGAAGAAACCAAAAAATGGAGAAAGCTAAAACGATATTATTAAAAACATATTAAATATAAAATGTGATTAATTAATATTAATATTAATTAATAATAACACAATAACTATTATAATTGTTGATAAGACCTGGTTTTTTTTTTACATTTAAAAAAACCAGGTCTTTTTTTTAATTTTAGGGTTTCAACTTTTTTTTTCTTTTTTTTTCCCTGTGAATTTTTAAGAGAGAAAAGGGAGAAACAAAAGAGGTGGGGATCCGTTTCAGAAGAATGGCAAAGGCAAACTTTAAAAAAGCGTGGAGACAGATTATCAAGTACGGTGAATTGTAGGGAATTTATGTAATCATAGGCGTTGAAATTTGTAGGTCCCTCGTTTGATGGATGATTAACGGCCATTGTTGATTAGACACGGTTTCAGATGAGGAACATTCTCTCTCTTTTAGAGTTTAGGTCCGCGGAAACTCGAAACTTTGATTTTCCTTGTCTGAAAATGATTCTTTTTAACTTACACATTTGTCTTTGTTACCTTCATTTGTGGGCGGCGCCACGTTGGAGCAAAGCATTCAGCTTGTACAAGGTTGTTTTTTCAACCCATTTTAAACATAAATTTTATTTAATATTTTTATAACCTTTATTGTAATTATAATTACATGATTTATAAAATATATTTACTATTGCACATATATGAAGGATAATGTTTATAAATATATGACCAAGTGGTGTGGGTTTTTTTTTTCTTCATTTTATTGTTTGAAATATAATACGCATAACTATACTCATTTTCCTTTATCGACTTTTATTTAGATGAATAAATAATTTTTTTTGTTAGAATTTGATATTACAATATAAATTATTAAAATTTGATAAAATTAAAATTAAAATTAAAATTAAAAAAATAATTTAGAAAATATATTATATATCATTTTACTGATTTTATTGGAATTTTTTAAAATTATACTAACAGATCATTTTGGTAGTTAGAATTTTTAAACGTATATTTTTGCAAAAAAGTATTATTATTTTTTGAATTAAAAAGCATATTATTTAGTATATTAATAGTTTATTTTTACAAATAAAAACTATTAAGTAAAAAATATATAATATATAATAATATATTTTTAAATTAATATTTTTCGTATCAAGATCTAGAAGGGGGGGGGTTCATCCTCTGGCTCCAACTTTTTATTTACTTACTATTTTCTCTTATTCAACGTTCAACATTTTCATCCCTTCAACTACCTTGGATCATTGGCGGGCTGATTCAATCAAATATTTATATAAAACAATTGAACCTTCCCCATTTCCTACATAAATGTACTTCTGTCTTAAAAAAAAAAAAAAACCTTTGCATCTGCCTGTCTTAACAAGTCAAAGGTACATACATCTCTAGATTTCATTTTAATTATGTTGCCTTTGGATCTTTATTTCATTTTTCTGAAAGCTTGTTAATATAAAGGGTTTGATTTTTACTGATCAGTTGTTTTGATCGTTTAACTGGGGAAAATGAATCTGGGTTTCTTTTCTTGGCTTGTGAAATAATGTAGAGATAATCATCCATGTTGATGAATACTGTCTGTTGAAGAAGATCTTGATTGTCTTGTGTATCTGTCAAAGGTAATTTAGTGCTGGGGTTGCATTGGGAAACTGTTTTTCTTGTTTCAGATATTTTGAATATTCTTACATGTTGTAATGTATCAACCATTCCTTACACAGTTAAGTTTACTTGCTTATTTACATGCAGCATTTCTTTCAGGGAATTTGTAATAAAAAATAAAACACAGGAAGAGAAGAAAGAAGTGTATTTCATAGTCAAAGGCAAAGGATATGGAGCCAAGCCATGAGAAGGAAGAGAAGCTAAAGACCAAATCAATGGAGAAGGAAAAGCTAATGCATAAGGAGGAAAAGGGAGAGAAACATAAAGAGAAGGATAAGGACAAATCGAAGAAGGAGAAAGAAAAGAAGAAGAAAGAGAAATATAGAGAAGAAGACGAGGATAATGAAGTTGGAGAGATGAAGAATACATCAGAGAAAAAAGTTAAGGAGGAGACGATTCACAAAGATGATGAAGCTGGTGTGAACAATGAGAAGAAAAAGAAAAAAGATAAGGAAACGGAGATGAAGAAAGAAGGGACCATAGAAGAAGACGAAGAGAAAGATGAGAAGAAAAAGAAGAAGAAAGACAAGGAAGAGAAAGAGAAAAATAAAGAAAAGAAGCATGGTATAGAAGAAGATGAGAAGAAAAAGAAGAAAGACAAGGAGGTTAAGGAGAAAAAGAAAGAAAAGAAGTTGAAAGGTGAAGAGGAAGAGAGAACGAAAAAGAAAGACAAGGAGGCAAAGGATGATGAAGAAATAGAAGAGGTAAAAGAGAAGAAGAAGAAGAAAGATGAGGAAGAAGAAACTTAAGGGAAAAGCAAACTATGGGGGTTGATACACTATTTTCAGTTGAAACTTAATAAATATTTTTATTAATGATTTAAGGTTATGTAATTTGATCATGAAGCTTGTTTTCCCTATTAAACTCTAAACTATTTGAACCAAACTTCCTAATTTATGATATGAAAAAGAAAAAAAAATTCATTTACAACTAACAATGCTTAACATAACTAAAACCAATCAAATACAAATTAAGTCTTGATTTTCTCTCAATAACAAAAATTATCTCATAGTAATAACAAATCATTCATAATTTAGTACTTACATGTTCATCTGCTTAACCTGGTATTTGATATCTGAATTAAGGGTTTTTTTTTTCTTATTTGGTACTTAATTTCTTTTTGTATGATTTGGTATTTAAATTTGATATATTTTTTAAATTTAGTACCTAAATTTTTTATTGTCTAATTTGGTACCTAAATTTGTTAAGTATTAGACTAATTACTCCGATATATTAATAATATTATTTTTTATGAGGTAGCAAAAATAATCAATGTATGACCACGCGGTAGATGACATGGATTTTTTTATTTTAAATGTTTAATAATTTTTAGTTTAATTTTTTAAATTAACAGAATGAATTTATTTTATTTTGGGTTTCTAAAAGTCTTGTTTTCTTCTTCAATATCAATCCATTAAGTATAGCTCAAAACATAATTTTTTAACACCAATTTTTTGTGATACTAATGATATTTTTGTGAAATTGAGGGCTTTGTGAAGACGAGGCCATGCTTTAAGCATGCGGTCCCTCTTAAATCATTCCCACCATTGATAGTCAAAGTAAGCTCAATCCCAATAAAACATAAATTTTTAGTATATTGTTTAGCGAAACAGAGAAAAGTCCAAATAAATGTATTCATTCATACTATTAAATTTCATGTTATTTGTCACATGTTAGCTATACGTTAGCTATTTATGTCCCCTTATAAAAAAACTAACACAGTTAGTGTTTTGGTTAATTACTATAACATTTAACAAGTTTAGGTATTAAATTGGACCAAAAAGAAATTTTATATACTAGATTAAGAAAAAAACATCAAGTTGTAATATCAAAGTGGGCAAAAGAAGCTTAGGTACCAAATATTATATTAATCTTTTTAAAAATAAGTACCATATTTTAACGGAATAGTAAAAATGTAAAAAAAATTAATATGATATATTTTAATAATTAAATGTAAATAGAAATATTTTTGCTATTTTTTAAACTATAAAATAAGCTATTTGGGCAAGTCGTGCCTAGACCTAATAATGGGTCGGGCGATATGTAAAATTTTATAAAATTGGCCTAGCTTGACTCAAAAAAAAGGTCTAAAATTTTGCCTAAGCTCGACTTGGATAAAAAATACTAAATCTGAGCTTGGCTCGGCCTGTCCGTATTAATTTTTATATATATTATTTTTATATAAAGCAAATTAAAAAATATAAAACATCAAATACAATAAAACATAAATTTTTTTAACATGATAGCTCGTATGACAATTCACATGTGCTTTATGCTAATTTTTATTTTTTAAATTTATCATAAATTTTAAATTATTTGTTGACATGACATATAAGATAAATTGTACCATGTTAGCATGAACTACACACGATTCCCATGTTAGTTGCCATGCCAACATTGTTAAAAAAAATAAATGTTTTAGTAGACATTTTGTTAAAAATAAGCTATTTGACACTTTTTGAAACACAAATGGCTAAATTTAGTTAAAAAAATTAATAAAAGCTAAATTGACAAAAAAAAAGTCGAGGACTACATTTAAAATTATACTTTTTTTAACCACCTACGAAATTTTAGGAGTTAATAATAAACTCCACAGAATCTAATAATCAAGTTAAAATATGCCATAAATCTAGTACTTTTCACAAATTTAGAATTTAGTCTCTATAATTTTATTTCTATAAATTTAGTCTTTTTATTTTTTTTAAATTTCAAAATTTAGGTCTAATTATTAACCTTGTTAGTTTTTTTTTTGTGAATTTTGGTGTGACATTTTAAAATAAAAAAAATACTCAGTTGGTAGTTATGTAACTAAAAGAATGGCATTGTAATAAGCTTAGATTTAATAAAATAATTTTAACAATTTTAACAATTGGATCTAAATTATGAAACCAGCAAAATAAAAGAACTAAATTCCAAAAAATAAAACTACAAGAGCTAAATTTCAAATTTATAAAAAAATAAAAATGCTTATAACATATTTTAACCTCATCCAAATCTATAACTACTAATAAAAAGTAAACACACGAAAACACCGTAGAATGAGAGAAGGGGCTAATAAAAAAGAAAAATAAAGAAAATGTGGAGGAAATGAAGAAATGATAAAAAAGAATAATTTTGTATTATTTTTAAGTTAATAATTGGTATCATATATATTTTAAGTATCGATATTTATTTTAATTTTCATGTTACATTTTAAGTTTTTTTTATCTATTCAATTTAATTACTTATATATTTTTAAAAAGTTTGGTCAATTACCTATTTAAAAATATTTGAATAATATTGATTAAGTTATAGTTTAATTAGTATTTGCATTGTTATCAGCACAATAATACGTAAGTTCGAGTGCACTAAAACATATTATTTTTTCATTTAAAAGTTGGAGAGGGACTATGAACAATTTTAAACATTTTATAAAAAATATAATAAGAATTTATAATAAAATTTATGTTTAAAAAAATATTTAAATTTACATTTTAATGTTAAACTATTCATATAAAAAATTGGTTTTTATGTTTGACTCGCATATTATTGACAAATTAAAAATACAATTATGCTCATTTTAAATTTGAATTGAATGATTTACATATCCAGCATGGCCAATTCGCACAGAATTTCTTTTTATATTATTCTATAATTGATCTATAGAATAATTCATAAGTCAGTATAAAACTGGTATCCAATTTTAAATCATTATTTTAAATTTATAATTAATAAAATATCATAGATATTAATAATCATACGATTAAATTTTAAAAATAAAAATTTAATTAAAACTATTTGCTATTAATTAATTAAAATTATAATATATATATATATATATATATATATATATATAAGAAGGTAGAACCCCGCGTAAGCTGGGTGCTCATTTGGTCATTCTAGTATTTATAAAAAATGTATAATCTCTTTTATTTTTATATTTATGAAGATCTGGAATCTCTTGAGGCTTATAACTCCATTTTTGTTTATTTTATATTTTTTTATTTTGTCATGTCATCCCTTCAACTGACTTGACCCCTCTTTCTATCTGCAACTTAAGGCTTAAGTCTTTGTGTCCATTGCGTGTGCCAGCTATGCTTTGGATCCTTGGCGGGTGGAACAATCTATACCCAACTGCCTGCTATAAATTGAGTATGTGAACCTTTCCCACTTCCTACATAACTCCACCCACTTCTGTTTCTGTCCTTAAACAACAAAAAGAAAACTATTTTGCATCTGCCCCTCTTAGCCATTCAAGGTACATACCTCTCTGGATTTGGTTTTTGGATGTTTCAACATCTTTCTTGTTTATCTATTCCACCCATTTCTTTTTCTGACTGCTTGTTAGTATAAAGGTTCCATTTTTATTGATCCGAAATTGAATCTGGGTTTTTTTCTTGGTTTGTGAAGTGATCTGTAGATGCTCCTCCAAGAACGAATAACAAGTTCTATTGTTCTTTTGGCTAATAGCATAATTATAGTTTAGATTTAAGGAAGATGATCAATATATTTCAGGAAGCATGTGCTTCTCTTTCATTCCCTTTAAATCATCTTCATAAAACTGTTCCTTTGTATTGGTCTAGCTGCAACTTCTTAATTTCTTCCTTCTTACAATAATTCGAGTTATATCACTGAGAATAAGGAAATTGGGAATTTCTTGGGAGGCAAAAGTGTCAACAATGGAACGCTTATCTGTCAAAGGTAATTTACTGGGTGGGATAGCATTAGTTAAGCTTGTTCTAGGACAACAACTGTTCTATTTTAGATCATTTGGATTCTTACAGATAAATGATAAATATAGATTTCAATAACTTGTGTTTTTCTTTAAATACCTTCATGTTGATGAATATAGTGATTAAGATCTGGACTGTTTAGTGTATCATGTGGGTGAATATCTGTGTCTGTTGTTTTAAACATGGAATTTACGATAACATGCTTGAGTAAGGATTACAAAGGTCAACTCCATTGTGACTCGGTCGATCTTGAGGGTAGCGGCAACTGGTTGTAATGGCTTGTCCTCTAGGTTGTAGGGGTTGTAATGATGATTGGAGAGTGTCTGAATCTGGTAGCAGTGGAGTTTCTGCTCCCTGCAGTAGTATAGTGTGTTAATTGTGCAAGGTTACAATGTCGCACCAGGTTTGGCAAATGTTTTTGATATCTAAATCGATTTCTTATACGCATGCGTATTTCACCAGTCTATATTAACCTTCTTCTTGGAAGTAAAGTAGGTATAGGGAGTAAGAAAATGCCAAGGGTACGGAAAAACTTGTGTTGATTTATCATTGAAACCTTTTATGCTACCACTGTTTTTCCTGCTATTATATTTGCTTGAAATGTCAGTTTTCTCATTCCGTTGAATCAAATTAGTACAACTTTTTTTGGGTTTCGTTGTGGTTTATTTTTCTCTTTCTGTTTATTCCTTCTATTAGCATATGATTGTAGTGGAAGTATACGGAATCAAGTTACTTGAAGGGCACAAATTCATCCTTGCATAAAAGCCGGATCACTTTTATGTTTGAAATTTTGAACATCATGCTTCTATTATCAGAAGTTTTGTGCTAAACTTGCTTTTATATGTAATGCCAGTAGTTGTAATATACCAACCATCATGTTGTGTCTTTTAATGAATCTTATAGTCTGTTCATGTTTGGTTGTATTTTGTCCGTGCTTATTTATATCTGGCATCTTTTTTAGGGAATTTGCTGAAAAATCAGGGAAGACTTACATTCGAGTTTCAATTTGTGGCAAAGGGTTCTGAGTTGCAAGGTACATTTGAATCAATTGTTAGCGGAGGAAAAAAGGTGAAGAAGGAAAAACTGCATTTCAAAGCGAAGGTAAAGGATATGGAGCCAAACCATGAGAAGGAAGGGAAGGCTGAGGTCGAACTTGAATTGGAGACCAAATCAGTGGAGGAGGATAAGGGGGAGAAACATAAAGAGAAGGATAAGGAAAAACACAAGGATAGTGAAATTGGAGAAATGAAGAATAAAGAGGAGAAAAGGAAAGAGAAAAAGGAGAAGAAGGAGAAGATGCACAAAGATGAAGAAGATGATGAGAACACAGAGAAAAAAAAGAAAAAAGACAAGGAGGTGGAGATGAAGAAAGAAGGAAAACACGAGGATAAAGAGGTGGTAGAAGAAGATGAAGAGAAAGAAGAGAAGAAGAAGAAAAAAGGAAAGAAGCATAAGGAGAAAGAGGTGGAGGGAGAAGAAGATGAAGAGAAAGATGAGAAGAAACAGAAGAAGAAAGACAAGGAGAAGGAGAAAAGTAAAGAAAAGAAGCACAAGGATAAGGATCATGAGTTAGATGAAGATGAAGAGACTAGAGAGAAGAAAAACGAGAAGTATAAGGAGAAAAAGAAAGAAAAGAAGCTGAAAGATGAAGATGAAGAGGAAGAGGAGAAAGTGACAGAGACAGAGAAGAAGAAAGACAAGGAGGCAAAGGAGAAGAAGAAAGAAAAGAAGGATAAAGTAGAAGAAGATGAAGATGAAGAAATAGAAGAGGGAAAGAAAGAAAAGAAGAAAGACAAAGAAACAAAGGGGAAGAAGAAAGAAAAGAAGAAGAAGGATGAGGTAGAAGATGAAGATGAAGAATTAGAAGAGGGAAAGAAAGAAAAGAAGAAGGACAAAGAGGCAAAAGAGAAGAAGAAGAAGGATGAGGTAGAAGAAGATGAAGAAGAATTAGAAGAAGGAAAGAAAGAAAAGAAGAAAGACAAAGAGGCGAAGGAGAAGAAGAAAGGAAAGAAGAAGAAGGATGAGGTAGAAGAAGATGAAGATGAAGAATTAGAAGAGGGAAAGAAAGAAAAGAAGAAAGACAAAGAGGCGAAGGAGAATAAGAAAGAAAAGAAGAAGAAGGATGAGGTAGAAGAAGCTGAAGAATTAGAAGAGGGAAAGAAAGAAAAGAAGAAAGACAAAGAGGCGAAGGAGAATAAAAAAGAAAAGAAGAAGAAGGATGAGGTAGAAGAAGATGAAGAATTAGAAGAGGGAAAGAAAGAAAAGAAGAAAGACAAAGAGGCAAAGGAGAAGAAGAAAGAAAAGAAGAAGAAGGATGAGGTAGATGAAGATGAAGAATTAGAAGAGGGAAAGAAAGAAAAGAAGAAAGACAAAGAGGCAAAGGAGAAGAAGAAAGAAAAGAAGAAGAAGGATAAGGTAGAAGAAGCTGAAGAATTAGAAGAGGGAAAGAAAGAAAAGAAGAAAGACAAAGAGGCGAAGGAGAAGAAGAAAGAAAAGAAGAAGAAGGATGAGGTAGAAGAAGCTGAAGAATTAGAAGAGGGAAAGAAAGAAAAGAAGAAAGACAAAGAGGCAAAGGAGAAGAAGAAAGAAAAAAAGAAGGATGAGGTAGAAGAAGATGAAGAATTAGAAGAGGGAAAGAAAGAAAAGAAGAGAGACAAAGAGGCAAAGGAGAAGAAGAAAGAAATGAAGAAGGATGAGGTAGAAGGTGAAGAGAAAGAAGAGAAGAAGGAGAAGAAGAAAGACGAAGAGGATAAAGATACTAAGTACAAGGATGAAGAGAAAGAAATCGACGAGGAGGAAAAGAAGAAAGTCAAAGTGGAAAAGAATGTTGTGAAGGGTGACAGTGGCATAACCTCCAGGGAAATTGTAATAGAAGATACTGGGAAAGAACCAGAAGGTGAAGGAGACCAAGAGAAGCAAAAGGGTAAAGCAAAAGAAGAGAAAGATGATAACAATAAATGTGAGAAGAAGAGAAAATTTGAGGGGAAGGACAAAAGCAAAGATATTAGTAAGCTGAAACAGAGGTTAGAGAAAATTAATAGCAAAATAAATGCCCTACTTGAGAAAAAGGCAGACATCCTAAGGCAGATTAATGAAGCTGAGAACAAGACCAATGAAGATGCTGTGTAATTGCATACATGGACCGACTGTGGTATAGCACTATGTACTAGTATGTTTTACACACTCATACTGTGGTATAGCACTATGTACTAGTATGTTTTACACACTCATTTTTTCTTTGTAATAGTATGTATAATGTTTACATGGATAATATAGATTCTCCCAAAGGTTCATATATCCATCACTCGGATATGAAAATGACAGCTAGAAATTTACAGCGTGAAAATTTTTGACTTTGGAATTGTAAGAATCTTATAATAATGAATCGTTCCAGTTAGCATTGATGGAACTGTTGATATGGAGATGATCATTTTATGTATCCTTGGAAGAAAAGTTATCCTGGAGCCGTAATTGAATTATGTCTTTTAAAACTGAACTAGAGCATGTCAAGTAGCCACTTGCAAACTCCCATTAAATGAGAGTCAAATAGACATAAACTTGTGAATATGAGGGTTAAGTTTGCAGTATGTCAAACAGCAGTGTTGGACTCTTTGAGATTTAAATAATGTAAAGGAGACCTTTAGTATACAAAAATAATCAGGATTGTTAGTAACAACTGTCATCGCATTCTTTGTTCTGCTAATTTTTCTGTTCGTATCTTTTCAAGGAGCAGAAGCCATTGAATTTTTGAGTCTTTTCTGTATGTTCTAACTTATGAAACCTCTTTCATTTTTTCAATTTATTTGTGTTAAATTATAATTAAAAATTATTAAAATGATATTTATATTAAATTATAATATATATTAAAAACTATGCTGTATTAAACAATAATTACAATTATCTGTATTAAACAATAATTACAATTATCTTATATTAGAAATCAAATTATTAGGAAAAAAATCGTAATAGATGTATACTAAATAATATCTATATATATTAAAATTATGTTATATTAAGTAATAATTAAAATTATATATATTAAAAAAATAGAGATTCTTCAAAAAGAAAATAAATATGAAGGGGGTTAAAGGAGCAATTATTCTTTTGTTGGGGTTCCAGTCTATGCGCTGGACCTCTAACTTCCTGTTAAAACTTGAGATGGCAGTGAGATTGAAAGTAACACCCCAGTGGAGGTGTTCTAAACACATCCACAACTTTCTACTCCTCTTTTGTCTTAGCAAATTCAAGGTACATACATACATCTCTACATCTCTACATTTCTTCTTTTTTGTTTTGGTTTTGGGTTTTTCAAGATCTTTCTTTTTCTTTTTTGGCAGCTTGCTGAGATGAAGCTTTCATTTTTATTGATTGCTTGTTGTTTTGATTTCTTTTTTTTGAATTTTTGATGGGAAACAGAATCTGGGTATTTCTTGATTTGTATAATAATAACTTAGATTTCAGGAGGATGATCAATTTGGACATTTCAGGAAGCATATGTTTCTTTCCTTTTAAATCATCATCATAAGCTGGTTTTCTTCTTGTAGATAATTTGAATATTCTTACAGGTTCATAAATAGAGATTTCATGTTTATGAATATACTGAAAATGATTTGGACTGTCTAGTGTATAATTTGGGTGAATATCTAAATGACAATAACATGCTTGAGTACTAAGGACTACATAGGTCGACTCAATTGTGGCTCGGTCAATTTTGAGGCAGTGACATTAGGTTGTAATGGCTTGTCCTTGGTTGTGGCAGTTGTCATGATGGTCGGAGAGGGGCTGGGTTGGCTGCATCTGATCGCAGCATTGTTTATGGTGTTACTAGTGGTGCAAGGTCACAATGTCGCACCGGGTTTCACAAATATTACTGGTATCTAAAATCCGTTTCTTATAAGTATTCATATGTCTCCAGTCCATAGTAGCCTTATTCTTGGAAGTACGAAAATTATAATGGTTTGAAAATAATCTTACATTGATTTGTCATGAACACATTTTATAGTACCATTTTTGTCCTTTTATTGTATTGCTTGAAATGTAAGGTTACTTTTTCCAGTTGAATCGAATTAGTACGGATTTCCGGGTTTTTGTGTGTTAGAAAATTGAAACAATTTGCTGCTACCATCACAACTTCTGTGTTAGAATTGATATCATGTGTAACGCCGGCAGTTGTAATATACCAACCATCTTGCTGTGTTCTTTTATGAATCCTATACTCCATCGTCATTTACGGTTGTATTTTGTCCTTGTTTATTCACACGTCACATTTCTTTCAAGGAATTTGCAGAAAACTCAGGAAGGCTTTACATTCAAGTTTGAGTTTGTGGGAAAGGGTTCACAGTCGCAAGATACATCTGAATTGATAATCAATGGAGAAAGAAAGGTGAAGACGGAAGAATTGCATTTCAAAGTCAAGGCGAAGGATGTAGAGCCAAATCATGAGAAGGAAGAATTGCATTTTAAATTGACTGCGACTCTTTTAGTCTCGGAGTGCTGCTTTAACTTGGGCCACCAGCCTTGAAAGTCAGTGCCATCAAACCGGGGGCACTCCAGCTTGTGGGATCGTGAAACAATATCCATCCATACTACCTTGGCGCTGAGGAGGTCAAAATTCCAATCTCACTCGATGAGGGGTTGGCAATGACTCCCTAGGGGGAAAACATGGTGGAGGCCCTTCCAATACGCCTTTTCCTTTGTCTATTGATGGTCCAGCTCCTGAAGAACCAGTCAACTTTCCCAAGTACTATTCAAACAACTCCTAAAGGTCTGACTTGAACTCACCTCTCAAATCCTCCTTCAAATCCTTGAATCGTTCCTCCAAATGAGTATCCCACCGGGAGACCTTAGTTTGCAATTTGGTCATCTCCTACTGAAGATAGGTCACCTCCTTTTGCAAGCGAGTGGAAATCCCTTCACCGGCTATGAGAACCGCCAAGCTCTGATACCTTTGTTAAGGATGAATTCCAAAAATAAAAAAGAAAATGAGAAAGAAAGAGGCAGAGAATGAGGAGGAAGAAAAAAGAAGCAGTTTTCATTCCATAATTGTTTGCATAACCATTCCCTTCCCTCTGCTGATAAACACGAGGGAGGGAGGGAGGAGAGAGAGAGAGTTTGATTTTCAGTTAGAGGCCGTTATGGCCAGCTGGAGGTATGAAACACGCCGTCTCATTAAACGGTTATAACATACCCGTAGCCAAAACGCCCTCGTTTAATTACAAAGCAACAAAAACAAAGAAAATATAACAGAATTTACGGAATGAGAAAAAGAGGACAAGAATCAGAAGGTAAAAAGAGGATAGCAAAGGATAAGAAGAAAGATAAAAAATAATAAAGATGCAAAGCACAAGGATAGAGAAAAAGAAGAGAAGAAGAAGAGAAAAGAAACAGATGATGAGGAGAAAAAGAGGAAGCCGGAAAAAATGTTGTGAAGCATGAGTGGCATAGCCTCCAGGGAAATAGCAATAGAAAATATCAGGAAAGAATCAGAAGGTAAAGTAGAGGAAGGGAAGCAAAAGGGTAAAGCAAAGGAAGGCAAAAAGAAAGATGAAGATAAATACAATGAATGTGAGAAAAGAAAAGAAAATTTGAGAGGAAGAACAAAGGCAAAGATCTTAATAAGCTAAAGCAGCAGTTTGAGAAAATTAATACCATATTAGATGCAGATTAAAGAAGCTGAGAACAAGGCCAGCGAAGTTGCTCTGTAATTGCAGACATGGACTGATGATGGCATAGCACAATGTACTGGTATGTTTTACATTTCCAGTATTGCTTTATAATAATATATCTAATGCTCTCGTAGATGTTAGATTCCCCCTGGAGTTCATATATCCATCACTCTGATACGAAGATTGTCAAAACTATTTTTTTGAAAATAAAAATTTAGTTATCGACAAATAAAACTGGACTCGCCACCGATTCGTGATTTAGGTGTGATCGGCCCACCTTAAAAAACAAATCTGGTCTACGAAATTTGAGAAAATGAGTTCGGGAGTCGGTTACGCACGAGGAAGGGTTAGCACCCTCGTAACGCCCAAAATCGGTACCGAATTTGATTATTTAATGTCTTGATGTCGAAAATTAAAAAGATTTGGTTAAACTCCCGAACTTTGAATATAGCTTTTTAAATTTTTAAAGAAAATCTTCATTTCGAGGAAGCTATATGTCATGCCCAATACGTTAGACATAACATATTGAATTTCCGAAAATAATTTTTTTTTATAAATTTTAAATAACGAATATTCTCGATTATTTGGAATTAACAAAGAAAATCGGAACCCAATACGTTAGGGCTCAATTTTCCTCGAAAATCCCTTAACTTTGAATATCATTTTTTATTTTGAGAACCTTTGAATCATAAAAAATGATTTTAATGTTTTGACAAAATCAAAATGTATTTAAAAAATGTGTTAAAAAAACAATGCAATATGAAACAAATATTTTAATTTAAATTATACATGTATATGATATATATATAAATGATATATAAGTGAATTTTGCAAGTATGTGTATGAATATGAAATAAGAAAATGCATAAGTATTACAAAATGTTAGTGCATATATATATATATGATTTCAAAAGTCATGAAAAACAATAATAAAATACATATAAAGTATATTCATACATTTACAAAAAATAAAAGTAAAAGTATAATATATTAGTAAATTATGAAAATATGAAAATATATACATAAAAACATGTGAAAAATATATTTATAATAATTTGAATAATGTATAAATATGCATATTATAAAAGAAATATATATAGGATTATAAAAATATGAAAAATGTATAAATATTATAAAATAATAATGTATATACGTATGTATGTATATGTATGTAAAGCCTAAGAAAATAAAATAATAATAGAATATGTATGTGTATTCATTTAAAGAACATTTAAAATATATACATATATATTATAATAAAACATATGCGTGTATATGCATAAATATAATAATAAAATAAAAAATATGTATATATGTTAATAAAATATATATAATAAATAATAAGATACATATGCGCATAAATATATGTAATAATAATAAATAACATTATAAAAATAATAATGCAATAACAATATCGGTAATATAAAAAAAAAACTAAAGTAAACCTAAAGCTACCAATTAGGGATCAAACTGTAAAATAAACAAAATTGAAAGGCTGAATTTAAAGATATAAAACACTAAAAAGGACTAAATTAAAATTCACGCAACATGAGGAGGATCAAAAGCGAAATTAATCCCATCTTCCAAAACGCTGCGCAGCAACACGAACCAAATTGAAACAGTAATAAAATATTTTGCTTAATTTAAAAGAAATAAAAAACAATTTTAAAGCACTGTAAAAAAAAAAGGGACCAATTGCGAAAATTATCCATTTGAGAAAAATGCGCGGATCCTCCCCGGGTCGGATCGCACACGGGCATAGGCAATACGGCGCCGTTTTGGGGCCACTGAAACAGGCGCCAAACGGCGTCGTTTAACGACATATATAAGCCCAAACTTGGAACCCTAAAACACCACTCCTCTGCCATTTCAAGTGTTTGTGCCTCAGCCTTCCTTTCTCTGCCGTTCTCCCAACTCCGACCAGATAACGACGAACGAGGGCGCCCGACGACGGTAAGTCCTCCTTTCCCTCTTCTCTTTATTTATTTTTGTTTTAGGATAACAAAAGAAAAACAAAATAAAGTAAAAACAGTAAAATGAACAGAGGAAAAGACAAATAAAATCTGTCACCTTCAAAATCCTTGCTTCTTTTTTTTCTTGTATTTTCTTTTTCAGTTTTTTTCCAGTACAAAATTTGCTAACCCCGTTACAAAGAATGATTGGCCTTTTTATAGCCGAACCCTTTTTTACAAATTTCGTGTGTATATACAAACTGATGTTGTTCGTGATTTGCAGGTGCGTGCGTGTGTGAGCGGAGAGCACGCGAAGTGCGGGACTACCACGACGTGGGGCGTGCGCGGCGCTGGAAGTTACTGCGACGTGGAGAGCATGTACGGCGCAGGGTAAATTAGGGTTCTTAGGATCATCTTAGGATTAGGTTAATTGGGTTAGGCTAGATTTGGGCTTGAATTAATGAAATTGGGCTATTTTGGGCCGCATGTATTTGGTTTATTGGGCTGTGCAAATGATTTTGGGCCCCGGGCAACAATTGGGTATCACAAAGATGACAGCTAGAAGTTACAGTATAATATTTGTGGAACTTTAGAATTGGAAGAATATGATAAGAATGGATAGTTCGTGTTAGAATAGATGAGAATAGATGGAAATTGTTGATGTGAAGGTGATCATTTGAAGCAGCTTTAGAAGAAAAGTTGATGAGATTTATTTTTCAATATTCAGTTTTACTAATAGTAGATGCTATAGTTGGACTCTTGTATTGAAGTAATGGGAGGCTTAAGAAATCTCTCCACTTGATTTATTAACAAAAACCTCTACTTATAAAGTTAAAGATAAAGATAAATAATTACATATAATATAGAAATAAGATAAAAAAAATTCAAAACTAGGATAGAAAAAAATATAAATGTAGTTTGTAAATGGCTTCAAACTACTTGAAAGTAGATGTAACTTATAGAAAAGATTGGCTACTGTGCTTTGGCTGGTTGAGTGGTGAGGCCAAATCCTAATGGGAAGAGGGGATCATAATGTGGATCTCCAACATGCATTGGCAACTGATCAACAGTCTTGAACCAGGTGAATGAAAGCTTGCCGGTAAAGCCAAAATCACCAAACAACACATCAGCAACTCCTTGACCCTCGCTTCCTGGCAGCCACGCAGCGACAAGAGCTTCAATGGAGGCAACATAAGGTTGGATCACAACAGGACGACCGGAAACTACAACCACAACGCATTTCACAGTTCCACATACATTTGTGATTGTGCTTGGCCCTGGTTCAGGAATTGTCAAGTTTAAGTTGTCTCCTTTTGTCTCTGCATATGGATGCTCCCCTACTACAACAATTGCATATGAGAAACCACCGGATTTGACAAACTCAGCATCAGGGTTTTCATTGTATACAACTTTAGTAGTCGGTTCAACTGTGTTTTTGATGGCTGTGAGGATTGTAGTACCTGTTTATGGAAAGGTCAGTTGCATAGATTCTTAAGGATTCTTCAGCAAATTGAAACAAGTGGATAAATATGAAAGTATTTTATTACCGGTTGTGAGGTTGTTTCCACTAAATCCCATCCACTTAATTGTCCATCCACCACATTGGTAACCCAGATTATCAGCATGGCTACCAGCCACTAGTATATTTGATGCCTTCTTAGGCAAGGGAAGTAATGGAGCATCTGCAGATTTTCCATTCTTTAGCAACACAAGTGATTTTCTCACTGCTTCCCTAGCCAATTCTCTGTGTGCCTGTTGAATTGGTAAGGCAAAATCAGGAAACTATAATCATCTTGGTAATCGAAAGCAACCAAGCTAGTTGGCTAACCTCACATCCAAGTTGCTCAACGAACTTTTCATCTGCTAGTGGGTTCTCAAACAGACCCATCGTGAACTTAACTAGCAAAATTCTCTTCACTGCATCATCAATGCGGCTCATGGGAACAAAATTATTCTTCACCAGGTAGGTTAGTCCATCAATAAATTCTGTGTAGTTGTATGGAAGCATAATCTGAAGGATTAAAAAACAATGACCATTAGCATTTAAAGGGGAAAAAAAAAGGATGAAACTGCTTAACAAACTAACCATGTCAAGGCCAGCGTTTACTGAAGCTTCAATAGAATATGTATAGTTAGCATGGGGTGGAGAAGTGATTCTATCAATACCCTCCCAATCTGAGATGACAAAGCCCTGAAACAATGTCCCAACATACATGCATAAGAAGATTTCTTTTTATTGTTGTAAAATTAGAGGGTTTGGTACCTTGAAACGAAGGTTTTTTTTAAGGAAGTTGGTGACCATCTCATAATTAGCATGCATCTTAACTCCATTCAAGCTCGAATAGGAGATCATGACTGTTGCAACACCTTTTCTAATTGAACTGACGTAGCCTGGCATATGAATGCTAAGCAAACCTTTATTGTCAATCACTGTGTTGTTTTCATTGATACCTTTGGTTGTTCCACCATCACCTATATAGTGCTTGGCACAAGCTGCAACACTTTCCCTGGATACCAAAGCACGGATGAATTTACCTTTTCATATTACTTAAACATGCCTCAATTATGTGTTGTTCTTGTTTATAATAACTTGCTTACATTCCACCCACAAATGGAACACCCTTGGGATAACTAGAAGGGATTTGTCCTTGTAATCCTGGAATAATCTGAGTCATGTCTTGAACAATCTTGGGATCTTCACTGTAACTTTCATAACATCGACCCCATCTCGGATCTCTACATACCTGCTCCATATATAATGCAATTCACTTAAAAAGTTCCAATCATAAACAAGAGATAATATTTAACGTGGTTCGGGAATGTTTACCGCAATACAAGGTGCAAAAACATAGTGAATGCCTGTGGCTCTGACTTCAAGAGCTGTTACAACTCCAATCCTATTAACTAGTTCAGGATCCCTGGTTCAAAATTAATGAGAACTTCCTCCGATTTCTGATAAGGTGATGGCTAGCGAAAGTATTCAAACTTGCCTGGTAGCACCGAGACCGATGTTGTGAGGAAAAATGGTTGCCTTGTAGACATTGTTATGGCCATGAACAGCATCAATCCCATAAATCATTGGAATTCCTAATCTGGATGATAATGAGCCCTTTTGAAATTCATTGACCATGTCGATCCAATCCTTCGGTGAAGCTTGTGGAGTTGGCTCACTCCCTCCTCCACTCAACAAACTACCTGCCAAATGCAAATTCATTCGCCCTTTGAGTCTAGAGGTGTCCATGGGCAATATCATTACATTATGAAAGTAAATAGATGATAGGCTTACCGATGAAATACTTTCTCATGACCTCAGGTGAACTAACGTTGCGCTCAATCTGGATCATTTGTCCAATTTTTTCCTCTAATGTCATCCTTCCGATCAAGTCTTTGATTCTAACATTATACGGCTGGTTTGAATCTTTATAGATCATTTTTGTATCTGCATTTGCTGAAGTTGCCATGCAGCACCAAACCAGGATTCCCATCAAAAGGATGCCAACAATTCTTGGTGTTTCCATTCTACTCTTTCAATGATTTTCCTTCAAAATTGAAACAAGAAAATTAACAATCCCAGTTTCAGGGTAAAATCTATATTATGACAATCTATGTTATTCATATGACACATTCTAAAATAAATTATAAAGTAAACCTAAGATTATTGAAAAGGAGAAACAAAGAAAAGATTGAAGAAAAGTATCCAAATATCCATATCATACTCCATAACTACTTTATCAAAAGATCAAATAGAAAGAAAGGACTCCAAACATGCACCACAAAGACTCAGACTTCTAAAACACCCTAAAATTTAAAACCAAAATTCACCAATCAAAAAAACATCCTAAGCTTGTTTTGCATGTCACCATGGATATTGCACTTATCAGCTTCATACATACATTATGCAAGAAAAGAAAAAGAAAGGTAGAACTGGAACATACAGGAAAATCCCAGAAATACAATAATGGTGTGGTAGTGCCTACAAACGAAGATACAGAAAATGGTGGTTTGGAAAAGAGAGAAGGATTATAATGTTGAAAAAGAAAGCAGGGTAGTTTGGAAAACAAAACAAGAATTTTTATTTATATATGTCTTACATCCTGAGTTTCGTAGTTGCTTTAAATCGTGTAAAAGAACAAGCGAATAACACGGATTCTCCATTTAAAGAGATGATGTGGTAGATAAGCAATCATTTATTTTCTTACCTTTTTTTTTACGAACTTCAATTAATTTGTTTATCACTAAATTAGTTACGATTTTTTTGCATTAGCATTACATAACAGATTTCTAAATCAGATCATAAACCAATATCAGTCTATGATTTAATTCTATATTTGGTCATTTAATTTAGTGGATGTCAAATAAAAAAAAATTAGAGTTTCTTTTGCTAGGTGTGATTGTTCACCTAAAAACATATCTTTCTAATAAAATTTTAAAATATTCTAATTAAAATTGATTAAAAAGATAACTTTTTGGTCCACAAAAAGGAAATTTGGGATCAAGAGTTCAGCTACGTGTGAGGAAGATATTAATACCTTTACGATGCTTGTTAACAAAAATGATATCATTTAATCATGTGTTATTCGTAACTTAAAAATATTGAATTTAATTTTGATGTTTAAAAGAAATTCATTTTCTTCTAAATAGAAAATTAAAAAAAGAATAACTCGACAATGACCCTTATTTATTAAAAAAAAGAAGAACAGAGAAAAATCCAAGCTGAGAATCCCAACAAAAATCCAATATAAATTATAAAATTTTACCTTCTTGAGATTCCAATAGTGACAAAAGTTGGTGTAATGAAAATATCCAATGGAATTTCTTAAAATGTATTCCTTTTGAAATACGTTACATGTAAACTCATTCTAAGGACGACCAACACTGTGCTTTATGGCCGACTTGTATGAAGATGAAATGAGCCCTCTTTTCTTTTTCCTTTTTCTCTTTAACTCTAAAGTCCTCCCTACCACCCTCTCAAAACCTTTTAGTAATCTAGTAATTAAGTTGGAATCCGATTATTGGTAACATCAATCCAACCAAAGTTTCATTTTTAATTTTAATATATAGAATGGATTTACAATTTTTCTTATCCATTTGCAACGTTTTTGGTTTTTAAAAAATATTTGTTAGAAATTTGCAATTGGGATACCAAATAATACGCAAATGTTGATTGAATTTAGGTTAGAAAAAATTAAAAATTAAAAAGAATTGATAAGAGGATACTGGAAAAGTGAAAGGAGAGACAAAGACAAAATAAGAATGATGTAAATTTAACGTGTATATTTATATTTACGTTCGTTTTACAGTTCATGGTCGAGGTTCGTGGTTGCCCCTCTCAATAATATCATTTTCAAAGTTTGAACCTCGATCCTTTCATTGGGAGTACAATGTACCTTACCATTACACTCAATTACTAATTAGTCTTTTTTTTTTAATAGCTCACATGTATAAAAAGGTCCATAACAAAAAAAAAAAGAAAAAAGAATTTAATTGAGCTTAAATTAAATTTGTACTCAATTGAGCCTTTGTTGTTAATAAAAAAATCACTTAAGTTCCTTTGCTAACAATATTCGTCTTTGATCACATTGATCGTTTAAATCAATTAAGAGACCAATTAAACGGTGATGCGAGGCATCTTTTGGTTTAATCTTATATTTTTCATAAAAAATTATAAAATACATAAAATATTAAAAATTTATATAAACTTATAAAAATTATAAAAAAATTCATAAAACTTATAAACATTATAAAATTCTAATAAATTATAAAAATAATTATAACAATAATAAAATTAAAACATATTTAAAATATTTAAAACTTATAAAGAATTCATCAAAACTTATAAATATTATAAAAGCTTATAAAAATTCAAAAAAGTTATAATAAATTATCATACAAATTATAAAAATTATCATTAATTGTAAAACTTATAAAAAATCATAATAAGTTCTAATAAATTATAAATAAAAATATATTTTTTGAATAAAATTATAAGATATTAAAAATATATAAAAATCATAAAAAAATATTTATTAGATCCTCATTTTGGAAATTAAACCCCTAAAATCAAAATAAACACCTGACATTAGACCAATAATTGGATAAAAGAAATAGCTGTTAAAATCAATGTTATTTGAATAGGACCGGATTAATCGATTTGACCAGTTGGATCAAGAATTGGTAATGGTATTAATTTGGAAAAAGCTATTTGACTGATTGACTCAGAAATTGATACGGACCTGTTGAATAGGATTTTTTTAATATTTTTATTTTTTTAAAAAAATTAATAAATTTTTTAATTGAATTGGATGGACTAATCAAACTGATCAAATCAGTGAACTAGGGACCTAACCAATTTGGTCATTAGTTTAGTTTTGAAAACTTTGATTAAAATATTTCATACTGATATATGCTAATGCTTACAATTATTAAGTAACGAAATTTTGGTTTGGTAGGATCTAATTATACCGAAAACACTTTCTATATCATACAATACTTAGCTAACAATTTTCAATTTTTCAGTATACAAACTACTATACCTAAAAATTTAGAGATAAATTTTTAAAAATATATATTATTAATAAAAAGGAGGGGTTCCACAATTATCGATTTATTTGTAAAAGATTAAAATATTTTATTAATATGAAAAAGACTATCGATTTAATGACTATTCTCATTATCTAGCGATTGGTCAAATCTCATGTGTTCGTTATGATTTTAGGAATTTTAAATGGCTTTTTTTTTCTATTATTTGTAATTATTTAAGATTTTTTATAGTTTACTATAAAATTTTAACTATTTTAAATATGTTTTATTAATTTTATAAAAAATTATAATTTGTTATAACTTTTATAATATTGATAAGTTTTTATAATTTTTATAATATTATATAAATTTTAATATTTTTATGATTTTTAATCATTTTAATGATTTTTTTTATATTTTTTTAATGAGAAACTATAAGATTAAACTATAAACTACCATGTGTCACTATTTGATTAGTCCGTCAATTGATTTTAATGGTTAATATGGTTAAAGACAAAAACTGTTAACGGAACAACTTAATTGATTTTTTTTAAGGACATGAACTCAATTTAATGCGAATTTAATATAAGGAATTAATTTTCCTTTTTTTAAGATATTTTTGTACTTATAAAATTTTTTTAATCATACTAAAGAATAAATGGAAGGAAAATATTTTTTAATTAATAATACATATCAAATGTTGAAAATCTGACTTTACTAATAGTATTGAGACTTTCCAATTTTTTTCCTATAAAATATCTTACTATATACATATAAACATATATAAAGAATTACTGAAATTCAAAGCTAGTTGTATAACAAATGAAAATTAATTGAAATAAGATGAAATACTTAAGAATGGATTGTCATCGCTTTGCCTTGTAGTTGGTTCAGTAGTAATGCCAAACCCAAATGGATAGAGAGGATCATAATGCGGATCCCCGACGTTCATCGGCAGTTGATCGACCGTTTTGAACCATGTACGAGGAAGCTTGCCTGTAAAACCATAATCACCAAATACAACGTCTGCAACACCTTGTCCCTCGGTACCAGGTAACCAAGCGGCGACAAGAGCATCTATGGAGGCAAGATAAGGTTCGATTACAACGGGGCGACCGGATATTATGATAACAACGCATTTCATAGCTCCACACACATTTCTGATCGTGGTTGGACCAGGGTCTGCAATTGTCAAATTCATGCTATCACCATCTGTTTCTGCATACGGATGTTCCCCTACTACCACAATGGCGTAGGAGAAGTTGTTGGACTTGACGAACTCTGCGTTGGGATTCTCCTTGTATACGACATTGGTGCTTGGATCAACCGTGTTCTTGATGGCAGCTAGGATTGTTGTACCTGTTGGTAACAAGAGTCATTGTAATGGTTAATGCTTTAAGGTTTATAAAAGCTAGGAATATATTGGCACAGGGCTGAGAAATACCAATTGTACGGTTGTTGCCGTTAAATCCTTGCCACTCCATTGTCCATCCACCGCATTGATAACCCAAATCGTCGGCATGGCTACCTGCAACTAGTATTTTTGAGGTCTTCTTAGGTAGGGGAAGCAATGGCTGATTCAAAGATTGCCCATTCTTCAGCAAAACAAGCGATTTTCTCACTGCTTCCCTAGCCAACTCTCTATGTTCCTGTCGGATTGGTTCGGAAAAGTTACGACATTATAATAATCTTAATCTTTAAAGCTGAAAAACCAGGCCAATGATTTGTATGGTCCAGGAAATCCCCAAGAATAACCAGTTCCATACAATTAAACATAGCTAATAAACTAACCTGACTTCCTAGTTGGTCAACCAAGCTATTATCAGCGAGTGGGTTCTCAAATAGTCCCACTACAAACTTAACTCGCAAAATTCTCCTTACTGCATCATCAATGCGGCTCATGGGGATGACATTGTTTTTCACATGGAAGGTTAGCCCATCTATGAATTCTTTATAGTTGTACGGAACCATGACCTGCGATTAGTTCACATTATTATTATAAGTACATCCAACACTTTAAAAACATAAGAAAAATGAACTCTAACCATGTCGATGCCCGCATGAATTCCAGCTTGAATTGAATATGAATAGTTTGCGTGTGGTGGATATGTTATCCTATCAAGACCTTCCCAATCCGAGATGACAAACCCCTGAAACAATGTGCAGAATCTATGTTATGCTCCCGGGTTCTTTTGAAAAGCGATGTTGGTGGGCCTATGTTACTCGAACTTTTTATTTTTTGGTGCTATGAGAAACAGTTATACCTTAAAACCAAGTGTGTTCTTGAGGAAACCCGTGATTAACTCACGATTAGTATGCATTTTAATCTCATTCCAGCTTGAATAGGAGATCATGACTGTTGAAACACCTTTCATAATTGAAGTATAGTAAGCTGGCATATGAATGCTGAGCAAACCTTGCCAGTCTATCACTGTGTTGTTCTCATCTATGCCTTTGGTTGTTCCACCATCACCTACATAGTGCTTAGAACAAGCCACTACATTGTTCCTGCATACCACAGGGAGAAAAACTTAGACAAATTGGTTTCGACTTTTACAGGCTGCATAAATTCTGCAATTAGAAAGTTGGAGTATGATATTTTACATAAAAATAAAGTAATACACCAACATTAAAACATAATAACCTCTTATTTAAATGATTTCAATCTGTCATTAAAAGCTTAGAATAAGAAAGTATAGGTATCTATAGGTTCCTTCTTAAAGAGCAATAAATGCTTGGAACTCCCTACATATGTTGTGGATAAGAAGTAAGACCAACCAAGTTAATTGCATGAGGCATTCAAACTTTGTATTGTGGATGCAAGTGGGGACTATATTTCTACTTTTGTTTTCTCTTTATAAGAAGTAGAATTCAGTTTACACAACATTAGTTTTTCCCTTTCAAAAATAGAGGTACAATAATTTATGGCATGACATTTATGGCATGACTTCTTGTTATATACAGTTAACTATATAAAATAAGATGATCTCTTAAATGTGAAATTGAGTTGAACATGTGTAGTTTGTGAAAACTGCTTACTTTCCAGCAACAAATGGAACTCCCTTAGGAGAGTCAGTAGGGATGCCTCCTTGTAATCCAGGTATAATGTCTGTCATGTCTTGAACAATCTGGGGATCTTCACTGTAACTTTCGTAACATCGACCCCATCTTGGATCTCTACACACCTGTTCAAAGTTTACTAGTTAAATTTGCTTAATTATATACCATCATAAGAAGTTCATACATCCCCAAAGATAAAAATGTAACAGGAAAAGGCAAATGAAAGCTACCGCTATACAAGGTGCAAAAGCATATGGAATGCCAGTTGCCCTGGTTTCAAGTGCTGTTGCAGCCCCAATTTTCTTAACTAGTTCAGGGTCCCTGGTTTATAAGAAAAATAATTCAGCAAGGATGTAGAAATGTAGAACCATATTAAAGAATAAACCCAAACAGCTAAAGCGCATCTACATGCCTGCTTGCACCTAGACCAATGTTGTGAGGAAAAATAGTTGCCTTGTAAACATTGTTGTTCCCATGAACAGAATCAATCCCATAAATCATCGGAATTCCTAATCGGGTTGATAAACTACCTCTTTGAAAGTCATTGACCATGTTTATCCAAGTTTCTGCAGAAGCTTGAGGAGCTGGGACACTCCCTCCTCCACTCAATACACTTCCTGTCAAAGCAAAAGATACCCTTTTACTTTTGAGTATGCCTTACTCAAAAATTGCTTAATTTGGTACAACTTGTCAAAGAAGAGTGTGATGGATGTTGCTTACCAATGAAATACTCCTTCATCACCTCGGCTGAAGCAACTTCGCGTTCGATTTGGACCATCTGTCCTATTTTTTCCTCTAATGTCATCCTATCCAACAAGTCCTGGATTCGAACAGGTATAGGTTGTTTTGGATCTTTGTATTTCATATATTCTGCTTTTGCTGGGGTTGTCAAGCAACACCAAAGCACAACTCCCATTATTAAGATGGGAACTCTTGATCTTGCCATTCTGATTTTCTTCCAATTTCCTGCAAATTAAAGAATAAGCATCAATCCATGAAGCAATATATGGAACAGCTCAAAACATTCAGTTATAAGTACTTGAAACAGTGGGACCAAGAATTGCAGAGAACCCATTTATGAAATAGCTCAAAATAACCCAAAAATGCAATGGAAACTACATCTTGAATTGAGCAAAAGCAATTCAATCATAAGTAGTTGAAGTTCTGAGGGTTGTTTTCTATGTGATAATATTTGCAAGTACACATTAATGGTTTCCAAGAGAAGAAAAAAGATCAAAGCAACATGAATATTTTCTTGAATTTTGACAACACGGCATAGCGAAATATCGAACACAATGCAAACAGATTATCATGCAAAGTGAAAATGAAGAGAGTTCATAAGTTAGAAGAACATACAGAAAACCCAGAATTCCAATGGCTTCTGCTCCTTGAAAAGAGACACAAACAGAAAGATTAAGAAAGAGACTAATCAAAATGTCATGTAGCTGACTCTTTGGGAAATCAAACTTGGAAAAGGTGGTATTTATAAAAAGATTGCTTCCAACTTCCATCAAAAGTCCAACTCCCATATTTGTTGATTAAGGATTCACTCGGATTTTAACAGGTTCGTGCATTGAATATATTTGTATCTTATGTGATCGTACATCCAAAGTCAAAACTCCAAACAGTTCCTTATTTTTTTTCCCTTAGAAAATAAAAAATAAAATAAAAATAAAAATTGTTGAAATCATGAAATGGAAAAATGGAGATGTGACTCAGCACCGCAGGTAATCAAATCGAAAATAAAGTATTTTAATGGGGCCTGCATATTATATAACCCAAATCATCATCATTATCTTTTAAGAAATTTTCTCTTCAATGGAGATAATATTTTTAAATAATTTTCTATTATGGTCTTTGTTTCTCTTAGCTTCCGTAACGTTAACGATAACAATTAAAACACTTTGTGAATTCTTCAAGCCTCAACCTGTGATTTTAAATTTATGGGAAACAACTTCTTTTAAGTATTAGATTAAACACGAATATTATCTTAATTTGATTAACTTTGATTTTAAATTGTAAATCCGACGAGGATATGTATGATTAAAAAATTATTTTGTAAGAAAATTATGAAGTGCTAAAATTTATTTGATAAAAGATTTCTCTAGTCTCTCTCAATTTTAAAATTGAGTAAATTAGCCTCTTTAAAAAAAATCGAAGCAATTTAATTCTTATAAATTTTGAATGTGTGCAATTAAGTGCAATCAATCATGATATTAATATTTTTCATCAATTGTACATAAATTTGAATGGTTTAATAATAAATTTAGCTCTAAAAGTTTATAGGTTCTTTCAATTTTGTTTTGATTTAACAAATTCAACTCATAATATTTGTACAAACGTGTAAATGTTGAGTCTAAATTTGTTGATTTTTTTTAGAATAAAAATTAAATTGACAAATATGTAAACATCAAGGGCTAAATTTGTTATTATACCAATCAAAATTATGTACAATTGAAAGGAAGACATTGGCTTCTTGATTAATTGCTTTACTTGCTCACTTTCAAAATTGACAGGAATTCAATTGCTCTAATTTTTTTAGAGGGGCCTATTTGCTCAATTATGCTTATTGGAAAGCTCGTATGGAGGCTTACATTAAGTCCATTGGCGAGAGGTCATGGTTTGCTATGTTAACTAGATAGGAACCACCCAAAATGGATATTGAAAGTGGAAGGGTTGTTAAGCTAGAAGCACAGTGGACCACTGAGGAAGAGAAGTTGACAAATGCTAACTCAAAAGCTTGATATGCAATATTTTATGGAGTTGACATGCAAGAGTTTAAGAGAATGGTAAAATACACAATTACTTAGACTACTTAGGATATTTTGGAGATTGCACATGAAGGGAACATCCATTGTCAAGCAGTTAAAGATGCAAATGTTGACTTCGAGGTTTGAGAGCCTAAGGATGCAAGAATTAGAAAAAATTGGAGAATTATATGCTAAGTTGTGCGACTTATCGAATCAAGCTTTTTGCCTTAGGTGAATAGTATTCTAATGGCAAATTGGTTAGGAAGGTGTTACGGTCTCTTCCTAAGATATTTTCCATTAAGGTCACAACCATTGAGGAGGCCAATGATATTGAAAGGTTGGCCATTGATGAACTCATTGGTTCCCTACAGACCTTTGAAATCAATTTTGATAACGCTAAACATAACAGAGCAAAGGGGGACAAAAATGTTACCCTTCAAGTAAATGAGGTAGTGCCAAATCCCCAACCAGCTACCATTGAAGACCTTCAAGAGCAAATAGCTTTACTTACTAAGAATTTCAGTAAGGCTTTCAAGAAATAGGTTAGAAGCCAGTGCTAATATTCCCCCAAAAAAGTCAAAGGGAATAGTTATCAAGGAGGAACTTGATAAGGACAAAAAGAATAGGTGCAATGCTTTGAGTGCCAAGGATATGGTTATCCAATTTGAGTATGCTAATAATCTAAAAAGGATATGTGTATCTTGGAGTAATGAGGACTTATCTAATGGATTTGACTTAGTAGAGGATCATTACAATTTTGTTGCTTTTGTTGCTAGTGCTATTAATGATGATAATTCTGATAGTGATTCAGATCTTAGCTTAGGTGAAGAATTTTTCAAGACATATAGAGAGACATTAGGCAAATGAGGACAGGTCTATGAAATCAACATTCAGCTATCATAAGAAAACAATCAATTGAAGGATGAAAACATTGTGTTGATTAAACAAATTATTGCTAAAAAAATCTCTTCTTATAAAGGAACTAGATAATCTTATGAAGATAAAGAAAAGAAACTTGAGAGACCAAGCTTATGCTAAAAAAAGTTCACTATTAGTAGCAACAAGCTTGATGAGATTTTAGTAGGAAGAAGAAAAGATTTAGGTAGAGGAGGTCTAGGCTTTGTTGATAAGGGAAAGGTTGTAATGGAAAGCCCCATAGTCTTTGTTAAAGAAACTAGTTCAAAAAAGATGGTGAAAGTTCTAAACCAATGTTATTCAAGTCATCCAAGAAGAATGCTCATTCCCATAGGTGATTTGACAGTATTATGGTGGCCCTGGCCATATAAGAGCACGTTTCTTTAAGATGCTACATGATTTAAGATGGAAGAATTTAGTGCCTAAGACAGTGCCTACTCCCCCTAGCACTACAACTAGAAAAGTGCAAAAATGAGCATGGGTAAAGAAAGAAACTAAATGTTTGCTAGTTTCTCATTGTTCCTTGAATTCCACTTTTGATGGAATTTGGTATTTTGATAGTGGTTGTTCACAATGACAAGTAACCAGACATACCTCACTGACTTTGAAGATTATCTTGTTGGAAAAATGACTTTTGCTGTGGAAAGAAAGGTTGTATACTTGGTAAAGGCATCTTGAATGTTCCTGGCATGCCTTAATTGAAGAATGTGTTTCTTGTAGATGATCTCAATGTTGGATCTGGTTTCCTAAGTGTAGTATATTCGTTTGTCGTTCTATTGTAATTTGATATGTCAAATTAGACTCCCATTACGCTGAAAGAGCTTATTTTCGAGCAATTTATATATTTTTGTCATGTTTTTACTTAGTCTTACTTTTTTGCCTTAATAAGTGAAATAGTGAGTTTTATGCCGCTTTTGAGACCCAAAATGGCCAAATGCACCATAAGAAACCTAAAGGTTGATTAAGTGTTGTAGGAAGTTATCGGAGACCAGAGCATGAGTGAAAATATCACCTAGAAGGGGGTATCGTGATACCCAAGCCTAAAAGTCGTGATACCTCTAATACTGTTGAATTGAAGACGATCAAGGTTAGCCACAGTGGTATAGATATACCAACTACGGGTATTGCAATACCCAAATCCCAAGGATTCCCTCAAGTCAATACTAACATATGTATCATAATACCAAACCATGGGTAGAACGGTACCCCTGACAAGAAGAGACAAAAAATGATTGCAGGGAAAAACCTTGTCCAAATTTAACTCTAATAAAAAACACACTAAGGGACATTTTAGGCATAAATGTTGGGTTAGAAAAAAAGCTAAAATTTGCCAAAATTGGCTGAGAGAACAAACACACTTCACATTATCTAGTTTTACATTTTTCTCTTCATCTTTTAGGGTTTAGTTCTTATTCTTCATAGCTAAGGGTTTATTCTCTTGTTCATCTATTGTTTTTCTTAGTTCATTTTATGATAGTTAAGTTAGTTATTGCTGTAGCTAGGATTTATTTACTTTTTAAGCCCTTCAAACTTTCTTGTATTTGAACTTTAATCCATTAACTCAATATCATTCAGCTCTGTTATATTTCCTCTATTAAAAATCTTATCTTGGGTGTTTTTATTCACCTTTTTTGTTTCCATTGTTGTGTTCCTCAAGCTTTTATAAGGAAGCTTGAGTATTTATTAACTTTTTTTTATATTAAGTTAATTGTGTTTCTACTTGATTCCTTGTTGTTAATGAGTTTAAATATAAATATGAA
This sequence comes from Gossypium hirsutum, assembly GCF_007990345.1. NCBI lineage: Eukaryota > Viridiplantae > Streptophyta > Magnoliopsida > Malvales > Malvaceae > Gossypium > Gossypium hirsutum. The sequence continues at coordinate 52,540,621 of NC_053447.1, read as the reverse complement.
TAGCTAAATCCTAAGTGAGTGGTTGATGGAAATGATGGTAATTAATTTTTGGGTTCAGGGACTAAATCGTAAAAATTAAACTAAATCAAATAGACTTTAAAACTTATGATTGATGATCCTAAGGGAAAATTAAGATAAGTGAGACTGAGAGGAGATCTTATTAGGCATTAAGTTGATAGTCTCGGGTTAGTTTGGTGAGGTTGAGAGATAAATCAGACTAATTTGTCAAAATGGGTAAAGTTGAGGCTGAGAGGTAAAATCGAACCAATTTAAAACTAATAGCGATTTAGATCCCTAATTTGAAGATTAACCAATCCCACAAAAATCAACCAACCACTATCTATTATCATATTTTTTTTGTATTTGTTAGTTTCATATTTTGTTTTACTTACAATTTAATCCTTTATTGTTTTTAACGTAATTAATTAGTGTAATTAAACTCGTGAATGACCTGCTGTAATTTAGTACTTAGTGAGTATTTAGTTAGACTCCTTTGATTAAATGTTTATAATTTATGAATTGCTTAATCATCGACTCCTTTGGGTTTAACCCTTGGAACACTCTTGTGTTCCATTAAACAATATAAATATTACAACTGACATTGTTCGCTTGCAAGTAAAACCACATTTTAAATTTTTTTTATAAAATTATTTGTTTTATGTGAACAAGCAATGCAGGTGTCAATTGTAATATTTATATTTCCTAATGGAACACCGAAATGTTCCAAGGGTCAAACCTAAAAGATTCAGTGATTAAGCAATTCTTAAAATATAAACATGCAATCAAAGGAGTTTAGCTAGCTCTTATGGGATACATTGTTAAGGCCATGGACAATGACGCCAATTTGGACCAAAACACTTAAATTGAGATGGTGTTCAAGAGTTTATCCAAGGACTTTGCTAGCTTTTGGGATGTATATAACATTGGCAACAAAAATCTGATACTTACACAACTCATGAAGGAGTTACAATCCTATGAGTTGATGTTGAATAGTGGTCAGTCGGTTCGAAAAGCATAAGCAAATGTAACTATCGCTTCTTTCTCAAAAGGGAAGGGAAATCGCGCTAAGAAAGGAAAGAATAAGGTCTCTAGGCTACCACAAGTGGAAAGGAAGAGAACCAAAATGCTTAAAGATTTATTTAAGTCTAAATGCTTCTTTTGCAGTAAGAAAGGGCACCTCAATACGAACTGTAGAGAGTGGAAGGAAAACCTAGCCACCAAAGGCAAAGGGGTTCGAAGAGATGAAAGATCTTATAGATAAGAATCTTTCATTGTGGGGTGGAAATGGGACAATTGTGATAGCTGAAGCAGTGGGAGATGTACATTTATACTTCGAAAATTTTAGGAAGATTATTTTGAAATTCATTTTCTATGTACAAAGTTTCAAAAGAAGCTTAATTTCAATTGTAGGTTTATATAAAGGCGACTTAATTGTGACTTTTAATAATGAAATTACAATATTTAGAAATCGAAATCTTATCTGTAATGGATGCATGTCAAATAATCTCTATTTTATCAAACCAAAGATGTACACACTACTTGAGACTGAAATATCGAATAAGAAACTGAAAAATCTCTCTATTGAAGTGTACATTTGGCATTTGAGACGTGGTCATATTAACCAAGAAAGAATCACTAGACTTGTGAAAGACGACAACTTAAGTTCGCTTAAAAAAAATCAAACTTCCACAATGTGAATCTTGCTTGAAAGGAAAGATGACCAAGTGATCTTTTAATGCAAAAGAAACGAGGATCGTAAAACCCCCTAAAACTTGTGCACACTAACATATGTGGCCCCATGAGTTTCAGTGCAAGAAGTGATTACGAATATTATGTAACATTTATTGACTATTATTCTAGATATGGGCATGTGTACCTAATGCACAACAAGAATGAAACCTTTGATAAATTCAAAGAGTTTCGTATGAAAGTAGAGAAAAATCTAGGTTTACCTATAGAGGCACTTCGGTCTAATTTAGGTGAGGAATATTTATCACTAAGTTTTTAGGATAGCTCATAGAGAATAAGATTTTTATCCTAATTGAACTTATCGGGTACTCCACAACAGAATGGCATGGTAGAGAGTAGAAATCAAACATTGTTAGAAATGGTGCTTCAATGTTAAGTTATTTAAAGTTTTCAATCTCTTTTTGGGGATATACGGTATAAATGGCTTGCTATGTTCTGAATGATGTACCTACTAAGGGAATATCAAAAACTCCGTATGAATTATGGAACGACAAGAAGCTAAATCTTATCATTTAAGAATTTGGGGATGCCTAGTTCACATATCAGACAAAAATGCAAGGAAGTTGGACTCATGGACAAAATTATGCATATTTGTAGTATATCCAAAGGGAAAAAAATGTGGTTTGTTTTATAACTCGAAAGAGCAAACTATAATAGTTTCAACTCATGCTACTTTCCTTGAAGAAAGTTATATGAATGACTTCAAACCTTGAATTAAAGATGTACTCGAGGAACTTTCCAGAAATATACAAAACCCTACAGAAACAGTTCCAGAACCAACTCCTAATAGTAGACCTGCAAACAATCAGTAGCATAGGGTGCTTCGTTGCAGTGGGAGGGTCTCTCATAGGCCTGACTTCTTTCAATCTAGCGAGAATGTTTTTAACACTAAGTCTATCGAACAAGAAGATAATAACCCACTCACGTATGATGAAGCAATGCAAAATGTTGATTCTAAGTTCTAGGAAATAACTATGAAAACTGAGATGGATTCTATGTATTCAAACTCAGTGGTGGAACTTGTAGACTTACCGGAAGGGTTAAAACCTATAGGGTGTAAATGGATCTATAAAAAGAAAATAAATGCAGATGGAAAAGTGGAAACTTATAAGGCCAGACTTGTAGCAAAAGGTTATACTAAAAAAGAAGGTATCAGTTACGAAGAAACCTTCTCTTCGGTTACCACATTCAAGTCTGTCCGTATACTGTTATCCATTCGATGGCTCTTAATTATGAGATCTAGAAAATGAATGTCAAGATAGCATTTCTGAATGACTATCTTTAAGAGAGCATCTATATGATGCAATCCACCAAATATATAGCTAAAGTAAATGAGCATAAAGTTTGCAAACTACTTAGATCCATATATGGACTTAAGAAGCATCCCACTTATGGAATCAAAGATTTGATCAAGTGATAAAGACTTTTGGATTTGAGCAAAACGTAGATGAATCTTGTGTTTATAAATGTTTAGGGGATGGAAATATGGTCTTTCTCGTTCCATATGTCAATGGCATTCTACTCATTAGAATTTATGTAGGGACGTTATCATCGGTTAAGTTGTGGTTAACCCAATAATTTAGCATGAAGAACTTAGGAGAAGCTAATTTTGTTCTAAGCATTCAAATCCTAAGGGATCGAAAGAAAAAAGTGATAGCACTGTCTCAGGCTTCATACATAGTGATCGGCAGCACGCATACGTATTAAAATACTAAATTTATAAAACTATTTTTAAAGTCTGGTTTATTGCAAATGTACATTGTCAATTGTAATATTTATAGTTCCGATGGAACACGAAGTATTCCAAGGGGTCGAACCCAAAGGAAGAGGTGATTAAGCAATAGCTAGCATACACAATAGAGTCTAAGTGACTACTAACACGATTTTATTGTACGATGATCCATAACAAGAAGAATTTACAATAAGATTAAATGTTCTATTCTAAGGATAAAATTGCAAAAAATGTAAAACTAAGGGACTATCCAAAAAATAACTAATGGGGGTTGGTTTATTACGATTTTATCCAATTTATTACAATTTAGTCCTTGGTCCAATTTATTACCTAAGTTCTTAGTTGTATTTGATTTAGTCCAATTTATTACTTAAGTTCTTAGTTCTATTCAATTTAGTCCAATTTATTACGATTTAGTCATTGGTCCAAAGATTTTAGTTTACCCACATTTCCATCAACCAACCTTCTTCAAGGTTTAAATACTCATACTCGAAGTGAAGGAAATAAACATGGAAATGGAAAACAAAGTAGCCATGAAAGTAAAGCTTAAGGAAAAGATAAATGTTGAGATTTTTGTGCAAGAAAACTTAAAGGCATTCAACAAGAAAATCTAAAGTAAAGAACATAAAAGGAATAAACTTTAACAGATTTAAATTCAAATAAACTGAAATACATTAAACTAAAGCTAGAGTTTTGAAAGCAAAATACATGGACTGTAAATGTAAATAAACCTTAGTAACAGTAAATGCAAGAAGTAAATGCAGAAAATGAAACCTAAAGTAATAGTAAATTCAAGAAGTAAATGCAGAAAATAAAACCTAAAGTAGGGTAGAAGAAGAAGAAAATAAAAGCTCTAGAAAAGTGCAGAGAAAAAAATAAAAAAACCTAGAAAAAACTAAACCTAAAGCTAAGCTAATGTGTGCGTCTCTCCTCCTTAGCAAATTTTGGCTGTTTTGAAGTGTATTCAGGTGACTTTTCGTTGCCAAAAATGCCCCTACACGAGTGTTGTGTGATTGGTGGTCTGGGTAGACAAAGACAACCCTTTTTTTCTAATTTTGTCTACCTAACAAAGGTGGTATCACGATACCAAGAAAAGGATATCGCGATACCTTGGGGAATGTTGAGCCTTGGAGTCTTCCTTGGAAGGTGGCTATCGCAATACCCAAAGAGGGTATCATGATACCACTGAAGGGAGTCTTCACTCTCCTATATTGTTAGAGATATTGTGATTCCAAGGAGTGGATATTGCAATACCCTTTGCCTTGGTGCCATTCTCACTTATTTTCGACCTTCAACACGTCCTTACATCACTTAATGACACGTTTGGCCTCTCAACGGCACTATTGGCCAATTTAGGTTACAAAATGATAAAACAATGAAACATTTCCACTTATTAACCAAAAATATGAAAATAACGAAAAACTACACTGAAGACGCTATTTTGTTCGAGAAAAAACTCCTTAAATGCGTCGGAAAAGCCTAATTTGCCACATCAATTTGTGGCAGATCACATAAACAAGATATTAGAGCGCTATGCAATGATCGATTTGAAGAAGAAAATCAATCTTCTTTGTCGGGATTTCATCTCTCTTTAGAGGATTGTCCTAAGAAAGCAGAAGAAAAAGAGAACAGAAGAAAGGTTCATTATGCTTCGATAGTAGGAAATCTCATGTATGCAATGTTATACACACACTCAAATATCTGTTTTGTAGTGGGGTTGGTGATAAATCTAAATTATATAGACTTTTTTAGCATCTTTTGACTAGTAATTCGTGCAAATTTTGAGTATTTCTACAACAAATCTTGTGATTTTATTATAAAATTACAGACATGGAAAAAATTTTAAAAAAAACTCCATTTTTAAAGTGTTTATATGCTAAGCTTACATATTTTTTTTCTAAATTTGAAGCAGTTTGTTGAAAAAAGAGAAAATGCAATCTCAAAGCTCACTTTTTTTTACAATAAAATGCTATATCATTCATGTCACACTTGCCATGCAGCAAAGGGCTAATAAGTAATTAGCTGTGGACATTCAAATTTATTTAATTTAATTTATGGATCATGAGATAGACTTGACCCAACTTATAATTAGATCACGGAAGTAGGCTAGCTTGTTGCTTAATTTTGCAGCCAAACCTTCCATTAAGAAGAAAATAGCCCAAATTCAGCTATGAGCAACCCAACCATCCATGGATTAATTAATTAAGGGTCTTTATACTTGTTAAATAAAATCACAAAACAACCCTAACAATTTTTCTAAGTGACTGTTCAACTCCATCCCTTAAATTAAGCCTTGGACTAGTTATTTTTAGCAAATTCGTCCACTCCATTCCTCTTCTTAAGGAGGCCGGCCATAGAGGGGGGATTGGCATGCTATTTTTAGCAAACTCAAGCCATCCCCTCCTAGTATAAATACACCCCTTCACCCCCCTCATTTGATCATCCCTTATTCATCCATCTTTCTTTCTTTGCTTTCCTTTCTTATTTTTCCATTTTCGAAGTGAGTTGTGCAATGATTTGAGAAGTAGCCTATTCGACCACTATGGAAACATTTTTCCTTGGCTTCTGCGGCAAGGAGTGGAGCAAAAAGGAGGAGCAATGAAGTTGTGTCACGGAGAACCATTGAAAATGGATTTGCAATTCTTTCCCTTTACTCTTTTAATTTCTTATTGTTTAGTTTAAGGAAACTTGTTTTCAACTAAAGTTTATGTTTTTAATATAATTATGGTTTCTTAATTCCTTTGGTGTTAGAATAATTTAATTTCCATGGTTTAGATTATTTATGCTGTGAGTGATGTTATGTGTTTCAGTTGTTTATGCATTTAGATAAAATTATGACTATGTTATTCATACATTATAATCGTAAGGATGCAACTGAATTAATTTTTGAATCCTGTTTGGATTGTAATAAATTAACATAATATCGAAATTGTTAATATTTAATCTAGATTTGGGATAATAAGGTTAAAGTTCGTAATAATTTGTGAGAACCTTATTACCTTGCATAATTTTAGGATTAATGTGATGAAACTATTTTGGTATAGAAATATTATTGTTACCTCATGTAATTTGTTTTTCTACTTATTAATTTTACTCAGTTGTTGACATAGGCATATGCTATACTTAATAACTTAGTAATTTGAATTCTTAGACGATGCCTGAAAAGGTGACCTTAAAGCCGTGACAAACAAGCGATTAAACTTTGGACTTCTAGAGAAGCCAAAGTACCCCTAATTAAAATAAGGTTAATAAACAACTGAGTTGCCATGGAATTTTTCGTAACATGCATACTATTGTGATTTTTCTTAAAGACTTGAATAATTACTTTCTCATTTATTTAATTTTAAGCATACTTAGGTTAGTTTAATCTAGTTAAAACCCATCACTCGAATTTAGTTCCATCCCAACCAATTTGCTAGTAATTAATTTCACAATACTTGATTCATATAAGGCTGTCCCTGTAGATACGATAACTCGATATACTTATCAATTTATTACTTGTTACAATTGTGTACACTTGCACATTTTCACTTGTTACAATTCCACTTGTTACAAATGTTTGGTGCCGTTGCCGGGGGACTGTTACTTTAATCATTATTTGTGACTTTATTTTTGCAATTTGGTTTAGTTTTTATTCATAACTTAGTTAAATTTTGTGATTTTCTTTTCAGGTACTTATGAGCATTGATTGAATTATCAACTTACTTTAAGTAGACCTTGAAATTGAATGGACATTCAAACAAAGAAGACGAGAAAGACAAGCCGCAGGCACGAATCCTAATCAAAACCAAGATCAAAGAAATGAAGCCGCTTATCTTCGCAATCCAGTTATTGCTAAGAACAAAGACCGAACCATAATGAAGTATGCCATGCCACTTCTTTATGAACTTAATCCTAGTATTGTTAGACCTGATATCGAGGCACCACAGTTTGAGTTAAAACTTATCATGTTCCAAATGTTTCAAGTAGTGGGCTAGTTTAGTGGGATGCTTACCGAATATCCACACCTTGACCTTCAATTATTCGAGGTAAGTGATTCTTTTAAATTGGCTGGAGTGATCAAAGATGCACTAAGGTTGAAGTTGCTCTCATACTCATTAAGGGACAGAGCACGAGCATGACTATATTCGTTGCTACCTGGTTCAATTTGTACATGGTAAGAGTTAGCAGAATGCTTCTTGATAAAGTATTTTCCACCTAGCAAAAATGCTAAATTGCGAAAAGATATCACCACATTTCAACACCTAGATGATGAATCCTTGTATGAGGCGTGGGAGAGATTCAAAGAATTATTACAAAAATGCATTCACCATGGGATTCCATATTGCATCCAATTGGAAACTTTCTATAATGGTCTTAACGCACACACGAGAACGGTGGTAGACACTTCTGCAAATGGAGCTCTCATTTCTAAGTATTAAAATGAGGCTTTTGAAATTATTGAGAGAATTTCCAACAATAACTATCAGTGGCCAACTAGTCAAGCAACCATAGGAAGATGAGTAGCAGGAGTACATGAAGTTGATGCCCTTACTTCACTTGCAACTCATGTGTCTTTTATGTTTTCAATGCTTAATAATTTTACTGCTAACGGTTTTAATAATAATGTTGTAGCTCAACCACAAAGTCAATTTGAAAGCATTTCATGTGTATATTATGGAGATGAACAATCGTTTGAAAATTGTCTATCAAACCCAGAGTCTATTTATCATATGGAAAATCCAAATCAGAACAAAAATGGGCCAGGACCACAATCGAACTTCTATAATCCTTCATAGAAGAATCACCAAAATTTCTCATGGAGTAACTAAGGAACTGGTCCTAACAACACTTACATACAACCTAGACTAAATCAACCGTTAAGGTTCTCTCAACAAGTTCAAAACCCACCACCAACTGAACCTTCAAATCGTATTGAGAATTTTTTGAAGGCTTACATAAAGAGAAATGATGCCTTGATTCAAGGCCAAACAACACTGATCCAAGACATGGCAACAATATTGAAGAATCTGGAAAATCAAGTGGGACAATTAGCTAATGAACTTAGAAGCAAACCCCAAGGTCTTGTACTAGGCGACATAGAAAATTATTCACCAACCAATTCTTATAATAATCTTGAAAACTTATTAAAAACATACATGGAAAAGAGTGATGCAACTCTGAGGAATTCGGAGTACCAAATGGGGGCAGCTTTACACAGCTACACCAAAAATCCAAGAATTTCGGGAAAGGAGAATTGCAAAGCGGTCACTTTGTGAAGTGAAAAGACATTAAAGCCCAAGGTTGTTGAGGTTTAAGATAGGCCTACAGATAAGGAGCAAATTCAACTGAGTGTTGGAAGCCCTAATTAATAGAAGTCGGAATTTGCAACTCCTAAAGAGGTAATATTGCAACAAGCTAATTCTAATAACCTAACTATTAAAATAACTGCAGAAATATTCTCGTCTATGTCGTTGGATTAGGGTTACAGAGCATTACCGTACAATAAAAAATGTTTGAACATCATATCATTCAACACATTAATAATATCATAAATCATTCATTCACATGCAAATTGTCCCTAAATCGAGCCCTGGAGGCCCTAAAAATAGCTTAAGAGAAATTCGAGACTAATTTGAAACAAATTGAAAATTTTAAGGAAAAGATGCAAAAATTGCAAAACAGGTGTCACATGGCCATGTGACATAGCCCCAGTCAATGTAACTTTCAAGCTAGGGACACACAGCCGTGTCCCAACCTGTGTCCTCACCCGTGTAACTCTCTAAGTAGGGTCACACTCCCGTATGGCAAACGCCATAACTCTCGGGTCCCAAGCTATATGGGTCCAAAATTTACCTAAAATCAAACCATTTCAAAACAATTTCATGCATAAATATTGAATCAAATTCTGCACACTTTCAAAGGACCAAAACATCATTCAAGCACACATATATTTTCCATTTCCAAGACCTTAATTCAATTAACCAATATGTCGTTCAAAGGCACCACCATTAGCATCCAAACATTACTTACCTAAACATGTTCACATACTTCATTTCATGCATACAAATCTAGTCCATTTAGGTACTAAAACATACCATATTTAACCATTTCCAAACCATCCAAAACATACCGTAAAGAGCCTTATAAACATGCATAATAAGGAAACGAAAATGACATATTTTGTCAAGGCACCAAATGGTACCAAATCAAGATAACTTTCAAAACTTATACATGCCAAAACCATTAACTCATTCATTAAAATACCATTACAAAACACCCTATGCATGCCATTATAAACCTTGGCCAAAATGCTTAAGAACTACCGAATTGACTACTGGATAGTATGATAGATCTCCGACGAGCTTCCAACCAAATCAAGCTTTCAATAAACTATAAAACAAAGGAAAGAAACTACGTAAGCAACAAGTGCTTAGTAAGCTCGTATAAACTTAAATACAATTTACCATTTCATTTGCATAATCTATATAGTATATGTGTAATACCAACTAAAACCATAAGCTTGACATAAGCCTTTACAACATCACCAAATTCACAAGTTAGTACTCTTGTACATGGTTCAAATGAATTCATCCATAAACAAGTGAATTTACACATGTAGTCACATCATTTAGTTCATAAATCCTTTTCATAAGTTTATGATGCATTCCATTTCAACACTTACCATTTCATTTCCTTTTCAAAACTATTGAACCATCTAGAATTACATCGGATACTCGGGAAAGCTCACATGAAGTGTGCCTTTACATATAACTGTAACCTTTCCTTTACGTCATTGCTCACACGAGTTGTGAGATAGGTCTACTTATATGAGTCGTGGGCCAAAATGTAAGCTACACGATGCTGTTCACACGAGCTATGGAGAATCCACAACAAATGTAGGACCTCAACCATCGGTAGGACATTCAAGGACCAGCACCTGAAAAATGAAATCCCTAATGGCATGTCATTTGTATCTTAAGAATTCCTAATGTTCAACCGTGACTCAATATCTGTAAATTTGTCATAGCATTGATACGTTTATATATCGGTCCTTTTACACTAAACATAACATAGTAAACATTCAATTTAAATAACATTAACACAATTGCCGTTCATAAGAACTTACCTCGATAATTAAGGCGCAGTAGTTTAATTGAACTAGTCCGAAGCTTTAACTTTTCCTCGATGCAAGTCCGAACGTGGTTTATCTTGATCTAAATAGATAATTTCAATCAATTAACTACTTTTAGTATTCAATTTAATCCACATTTCATATTTATACAAAATTACCAATTTGCCCTTAACATGTTAACTTTTCACAATTTAGGCCTTAAGCTTATAACTTAAAATCTAACAATTTTAATCCAAATCCATGTTAATCAAAGACATAAGGAACCTTGAAAAAACCCATATTTACCATCTTTTCACAACAAAACCTTAGCATTTATACTTTTAACAATTTAATCCCTATTTCCAAAATTCATCAAAAATCACTTAACAAAACTTGTTTATTTTTCAATAAAGATTCATAATCTATCAATTAACATCAAAACTCACTCGAAAGAATTCATGGTAAGTCCCTCAACCTTTAACAATTTTACAAATTAACCCCTAGGCGATTAAGCTAAAACGATCTCAAAAACATAAAAATCATTAAAAATAGGGTTGAAAATCAAACCATGCAAGAGAAACAAGTCTTGGCCGAACTCTCCCCCCTTTAATGGCTAAAATCAGTTTTGGCATGAAAAAAGAAAGAAGATGATATCTTTTGTCTTTTAATTTACTTAACATTTTAACTTAATGGTCAATTTACCAAACAAACTTTTTAAAATCTTTAAAATTTCATTAAAACCTATCCATGCATATCCACTATCTCATTAAATGGTTTATTTACCATTCAAGTCCTTTAGTTTAAGGTTTCATGGCCATTTGACTCCTTTAACTAATAGAACTCAACTTTTTCACTTTTTAAGATTTAGTCATTTTCACTTATTTAACTAAGTAAACTTCAAAATTTTTTATCGAAATTTTAATCGACCTTACTACAATCCCGTAGACCTTAAATAAATAATAAAATAATAATTTACTCGTCAAAATTGTGGTATTGAAATCACTATTTTTGATATCACTAGAAACAGGCTGTTACAAATATTACCTCGAAAGAGTTGTCCAGTTCAAGCCAAGGTTTTGCCGCCTCCTTATCCTTAAAGGCTCTAGCAACATAAGCAGTAACATGATACCCAATTTAAGAGAATTTTGGATGTACTGAAATAATTGCGTATCAACATTCCGTTGGTGGAAGTATTAGAGCAAATGCCAAACTACGCGAAACCTATGAAAGAATTTCTTTCTAAAAAGAGAAGGTGTGGAGCGTTTGAAACTATAGTTGTAACTAAAAGAATGTAGCTTATTTTTTCAGAATAGGTTACCCCCCAAGATGATGGATCCAAAAATTTTAACCATACCTTACAATATTGAATAATCCTATTGTGGTAAGGCTTTATGCTATTTGGGTTCGAGTATTAACTTGATGCCCATGTTGGTGTTTAGACGATTGGGTGTTGGTGAGGCTAGATCAACCACTATTACACTTCAATTGGTAGACAGATCAATAACACATCTAAAAAGGAAGATTGAATATGTATTGGTATGTGTTGATAAATTTATATTTTCTACTAACTTTATTATCTTAAAATTTGAAGCAGATAAAGAAGTACCAATCGTCCTAGGAAGGCCTTTCTTGGCACCTGGTAGGACATTAATCGATGTGCATAAAGGTGAATTCACCATGTGAGTTCAAGATGAAATGACCTTTAATGTACTCACGGCCATAAGATATCCTGATAAGGTTAAAAATTGTTTGTTGTTTCCAAGTTAGATTCGTTGGTTCCTACAGAATTGGAACTTAATTCCCTAAATGATATGTTAGAAGTTCAAATCAAATCATTAAAGTCGTCATCCCATGAGTTCAAGCAACTCAACCTGTCAATTGGGGGATCACCCAAAGTTGACTTAAAGTTATAGCTAGAAGATAATAGAAATGGGTCTATCAAGGGATAGAGGAGATTGATGCAATATCAAGTGCTGATGGTTAGAAGTCGAGATCATTTATTCCATCTTTGATAACTCTTGGGTGAGTTTGGTTCAACGTGTACCGAAGAAGGGGTTATCGCAATTGTAGAGAAGGATGAGCTTATTCCAACAAGGATAATCACGAGCAGGCAAATTTGTGAGGATGACGGAAAGTTGAATAGAGTAACTCAGAAGGACCATTTCTCGCTACCATTCCTTAATCAAATGCTAGGCAGACATGTGGGACAATAGTATAATTTTTTCTTAGATGAGTATGGTTGGTTTGACAGATGGCCCTTTGACACTGTCTCGGTCAAAGACGATTCCAAATAAAAATGAGAGAGTTTTTTTTAAATTTTACCTGTCGTTATTTTATATTTTCAGTTGTCATTTATTTCATTTTTTCTCTACTGCTATTTTACATTTTTAGTTCAATAAATATTAAGTTGCAACTATGAATAAAATTCAACAAATTAGCACTTTAATTTTTCCGGTTTCACATACTGGGTCCGGTTCGACCAGTTTTTGGATCTTGGTCTCAGTTTTGGGCTCTCGGGCCCAATTTACGATCCCATATCCAATTTTCAAGTTCAATTACCCATTGGGCCAATTGTCTGACTTGAAAATTAACTTCCAAAAATATCATATTAAATTTAATTGATTTGATTAATTTAATTTTACTTGACCAAAATTAATTTTTACAAAAATCATTTAGATTTTCCAAATTAATTTTTCAAGAAAATTCTTTAATAAAATTCTCTAGTTGAACAATTCTTGCAACCACCTAATTTAATTCCACATCGAATAAATCAACTCAATTAAATTATTGTCAAACTCGTAGAATTTTCTTCTGATTCAAACGCAGTCTGATCAAGCTTTTGTTGAGCTAGCGGAGGGACCAATCGGATATATACAATTAGGCTATAATGATTGCAATTATGTCCTGAAGCATTGTTCTGATAATTCACAAGTACTTAATCATGGAATTAGTCCACAATAAGTACCATGATTGATAACTCCTTATTGTATACTCTTTACGAAAGCAATTCATCCAACTGTTTTTTCCAATGACCTCATCATGTGTGTGTTACCCTCATATGATATCATTGATTCCATTTAGTTAAATCCGTTCACTCAATACAATCATATTTTATCTCATTGTCACCATTGCGTCTTATTAATGATTATATGACCACTATCAACAAATGATTGTGATAAATTGCTCGTTTGAGAACGAGTAACTCGTGGCCACGTTCCATATTTATCAATCCACATAATGCCAATGAGAGGATATCATTAACGCTTTAATTGAGCTATGAATTCCATTTTTTCTAGTAAAGCCATGTCAGACACAAGTCATGTACCCAACATATCGGCTATGGGCTCAATCATATTTAGAACATAAGCCTCCACTTATATCAAAGCACATGAGTTGTATACGCATGGTCAGTGACTAACTCAAGATTTAGGTAAATCACATTATGATCGTCACAAGTGAATTAATTCACAAACGGATTTAGAATTAGTTCATCTTAGGTCTAGTCCAATGTATCATTCTACCAATGAATACATCTATGTCTCTACTCATGGAGTCAACTGCTCCAATAGCCAAGACTAGCCATCTCCCCAATTAGAATTGTAGACGACATAATAATCCTTCTTTGTATTTGAATCAAATGCTCATTTCAATTCTTTTACGGGATTATGTGTAACACCCTAAACCTGACCTAGAGGTTATGGCTAGATTTCAAGATGCTACGTAAAACAGTTGTAAATCCGGCTTTTGTTTATTGAAAAAAATCGTAAACTTTTGTTACTTAAAAGCCCGTTTTATTTGAAAACGTGTTTTCCATAATTATTTAATTAAAAGCGTTGTTTGTTTATATTTTCTAAATATATCGAATACTATGCAGCAAAAATTCTTAGATCATTATATTCTGGAAAACCGAGTTTGTTTTCTGGAAACCAGTTTGTTGCAGAAAAATAATCATTTTTAGTAAATCGTTTGATCAATTATCATGCAAAAATCCAAAGTAAAATCGAAAATTGAGATAGTCCCAAAATGTCCAAAGTATCCAAATTTTACAAAACACTTAATCCAAATTAAAATAGTTAAAGAATCAAAATACTAGTAAAACCGAGCTTCTGTCGCACCGATCCGCCTAAGTCTGAGGATTACCTGAAAATATCAGTGAAACCGAGAGTGAGTTTTGAAACTCAATGTATAATGATAAACTTAAAACAGTAAAATACATATCAGACAGATCCATCATAAACAGATTTATAGCAGAGCATAACAGATACAACACATAATCCTACCCTCAGCTGCTACACACCAACTCTATCCATCCCAACACACCATATGGGTATAAAACATTCATCCATCCCTACACACCACTTAGTGTCCATAAGACACTTTACAGAATAGTTGCAGCTGAGCTGCCGGATCAATAGACGATTTATCGCCTTTTATAAAATCACTTTCTCCACATGTTATTTACAACCCAACCTATATGCAGATACAGAGTAAAAAAATTATCATACATATTCAGAGCAAAAATTAAATGTGACATAGCTTTACATGCACAACATATTAAATACGAACCACATACTTATCATACATATACAGATTTATTACTCATTTGATGTTTCGATTACTCTCACAGATAACAGAATTTGTATCAACAGAAGTCTAGATTTCATGTCTTATAACGTATTTAGTCTCATACTGACCTTACGGGAGGCCTACGGTCGTTCAGGACGACGTGTATCACCCTAGGGAAAATCTTAAATTTTATGCCCACACGGCTTGGCACACGGCCCACACACGTACGTGTGGTCCATAAGGCCCAAATTAGCCCAAACCATGTGTCACACACGGTCTAGCATATGATCTGTCACACGACCGTGTGGCGTCGATAGTGCCCAATTTTAGCTTTTGTTGTTCACTGTTTTTCGGGTTTCTCGTTACACACCTGGTCTAGATTTGATACGAATGCTCCCACAAGACAACCAGTACCTAAAAAAATCACAAACTTAACAGATTATTCCCTATGAGCACTCCAATTTATGAAACTAAAGTTCATCAACTTCCTAAAGAATCAAAATTTCAACAACTGCAGCTATACCTAATTGACAAAAACATTCACCCTTAAACGAACAACACTTCCCTATGAGAATTAATTCGTTGGAGGAGCGTTAAACTCACGATTCCCACTTAAATCAATAGATTCACAACTGTTAATTTCCTGTTACAAAAACCTTTACCACACTTTGTCACTCCCAAAAATCCCTAAACCAAGCAAACACATATAAACCCTACTTACCAAACTGAAAGAAGAACCAAAAGGGATCCAAGTCACAACGACTCAGTTAAGCAATTAGAGGACAAAGTTGAATAAAGAGGCAAAAGGGAAAGAGACCAAAACAAACGTCAATAGAAAATTTGCAGAGAAACCAAAAAATGGGGAAAAAAAGAATTTTTGGAAACAAATCAAAAATAAAAATAAAAATACATTCAAAATAATACTTTCAACTCCCAACTATCCTCATTGCCAACCAAATCCCACAAAATTCGACACACTAATCCTCATCCAACTACCACAAAATTTCAATTCCACCAAACCTCTACTACACAAATGACACACACACACAGAAGCAAAAATTATTACGATTCGCCCACGCAAGGATTCGAACACAAGATCTTAAGGTAAGTTAACACTTTACCACTTGAACCAGCAGGCTTATTTTGACATGAGTTGACCGGAAATATTATTTAAGCCAAACAAACAAAGATAAGGTTAGGAATAAAAATAATTGAATTTTTTCCCAAAATCAAATTCAAACCTATGACCTCAAACACACACCCAATCACTTAACCACTAAAGTAGATGCTTATTTAATGACTAAATCCAACAAATCAAATACTTGAATTTCTTAGGCATTATATTACAAACTCATTTAGATTATCTACTGAAGTAAGTTGTCTTTCTCGCAATGTAAACGTTCTTACAATGTCACTTATCTTTAGTTTGAACTTTAGACAATCAATGAGCTAATATTTGCTTGTCACAATTTTACTATGCATGCAAAATATAAAAGACAGAAAATACAAAAGACATAATAGTTAAATGTGAAATTAACTTTATTTATTTATTCATCGTTTAAATAAATAGAAAAAATTTACATGTTTACTACAATATCGACACATTTCCCAACAATTATACACTTCTATATTTCGGAAGAGATCTTACTCCTATCGGATATACTAGTTCTGACTTCCAAACATGTCGAGATTTGAGGAAATCGACATCATGTTACGTTTTTGTCCTAGATGGTGGGTACAATGTGTGGAGAAGTGTAAAATAGAGTTGTACTGCTAACTTCAATATGAAGGGCCAAATATGAGGTATGTAAAAGCTATGCACTATAACATTGTAAATATAGGTAAAGCTTAAAGAAACCACATAAGGATAAAACACATTGATCATAAAGAAGACAATAATGTTTCGTGGAATAGTGGATGTAGTCAAAGATCACATATGAGGACAAAACGCAAGGATTTCCTTTACCAAGAATTACTAGCTAGAGAGTTCTTTGGGAAACATATGGAGGGGCACAAGAATGTGAAACATGACTCATCTATTTCACTAGGGCAAGTGGGAGACTATTGGATCTGGTGCTCTAAATTTAGTATTTTCGTCAATGTACACTTGCAACTTTTTTGAACAGATTGGTTAATAAAATTATTCATGAATTACATTAATAATTTGTATAATGTCCTCGTATGGTTTTTGCATGCAAAGAAAAATAGAAGCAAATGTTTCTCACTGGTTGTCTAATGGTTAACTAATACTAAGTGATATTGTAATACAGAAAGGCAACATATATTAGTAGACGAACCTAAACATGTCATTAGTATAATAAAAAATGAGGAAACCAATTGAAATATCAATATGTCATCAATCAAGTCCAATAGGAGAGATGTTTTGTCTTAGGCATCGGAGCGGATGACTCCCAGAAGATAGAGACATAAATGTGACTGATTGGACTGACAGGACACCGAATAGGACCCAAGTAAAATAGATCCTGAATCTATTTATAGATTTATTCACTTGTGACATTCATAGTATGGCATACCTAAATCCTAAGTGGATGGTGAACTATTCATGCGTGACTCATACACTTTGATGTAAGTAAAAGCCTGGGTTCAAATAGATAAGGAACCGAAAGCTGGTGCGTTGGGTGTACAACTTCTGCAGTATGTAGTGTCCTTCACAGTAGTGGAATTCATATTCTAAGGCATGGGTAAATGATATCCTCTCATTGGCATTACATGGTTGATGAAAAGTAAATGTGGTCATGAATCATTCGTCGTTGTGATGAATGACTTGATTACTATTTGATAGTAGTTGAGTTTTCAATAAGAAAGATGTAATGATTACCAAGAGATCAAATAGAATCATATTGAGAAAACATATATTATTTCAAAGAGATTGAGGATATCCTATGAGGGTAACACACTTATGATAAGGTCATTGGATAAGCACTAATTGAGTTGTTTTCATAATGGTATATCGTTGGGGAGAGCTTAGTCATGATAGTATAGTGGAATGAATTCGTGACTAAATGAGTTTATAATTAATAGGAGAATTTAGAACTTATTTATAAATAATTTGAGCCTTAATTACATATGTCCTATCGGTCTCTCCGCTAGCTTGTTAAAACTAGAAATGAATTGTGTGTTGAATCAAAATGAATAGAAATGGAGAAATGGAAAACATTCGGGAAATGATTGTGGTTTTCTCCAAAATGAAAATGAAAATGGAGAAAATGAAATCATTTAGAAATGAATGTGATTTTTTCAAAATGGAAATAAAAATAAAATTGAGAAATGAATTCATTTGCAAATGAGCAAGGATTTCTCAAAAATAATCAGAAGACTAAGTTTATGTTTTTAAACTATTTTAAAGCTCGAAAATGAAAACAAACCATACAATCATAGTGAACAAGTTGAATGATGAATTATTAAATCTATTTTCTCAAAAATTATATTAGGGGTAAAATCGTCATAATTTTACACTCGGTAAAACTGGGACGAGAAAATTATTTAATATTGAAGTTTATTTTAGGAAATAGAATAATAAATATTGGGTTGGATCAAATTATAATGTATTGGATTAAAAGCTCGAGAAATACTTGTAATTGAAGTCAATATGAAAGAGGCCCAAAGCCCCCTTATGTAATAAGGGGAGACAACAAACCCTAGTATATTTAACTAGGGTTGTTGCCCCCTACATCCTAGTAGAACAAGGATTTCATTTTTCTATTTGAAATAAACTTCTTTAATTAAATAAGGGTTCTACATTCTCTCCCTATAAATAGATGGCACCGGTAGGGCTATTTATAGAACTTGAAGATATTATTACTTTGTCGAAAAATAGAGAGAATTTATTCCCAACTATTAAATATATTTTTCAAAAATAACAATTCTATCGGTTTCTATTTTAAGAAGAGAATTTCTATTTTCACTTAAAAGAAAAGAAAATTATTTCTAGTTCTGTGTTTTGATTCGATTTGATTGAGCCCACACTCGAGGCAATTCATTGTACGAGAATAGCAAAGAAGATTATTTGGTTGAAAGTCGAGAAAAACAGGGATCCGTCTATCTGAAAACACAGGTATGATTTCGGTCTAAGGTTTATTGCTTTAAATATCACAAACTGGGTCAATTTTCAAAATTTTTATTTTCTGTTGTTTAAGAAAATCATTTTAAAACCGGATTTTTTCTAGCAGTTCTAGTTGATTCCATTGATAAGCCTTATGATATACATAGTGCAATTGCATGTTTTAAGTGGTGTGAGGTAGTGTGCGATGAGTTTGCTGCATTAGTTTGTAATAAGATCTGGACCTTAATTCCCATTCCTACTCACAGGAAACCAATAAGCTATTGTCGGTTTTTCAAGATCAAATGTAATTCTGATGGTTCTATTGCATGGTACAAGGTACAGTTGGTGGAAAAAAGCTAAACTAATTTTCAAGAAACATTTAGCCCTGTGGTCAAGGCTAATACTATTCGAACAATTCTTGAATTGGCTATCTTCAACAAGTGGAAACTGAGATTGATTTATGTGAATAAGAGATTCTTAAATACTGAGTTGATCGAATATGTGTTTATGCTTCAGCCACCAGGTTTGAACAAGTAGGTGCTGATGGGAGGCCACTAGTTATCAATATAGTTGTCCATTATGTCTTAAGTGAGAAAATGCTGCATGTCGAATTGGATGTTCATTTCATTCATGAAAAGGTGCAATAATAGGAATTGTGTGTCAATCATGTTCCTACTGAAGAACAAATTGTAGATATTTTTATTGAAATTTTTTCAGAGTCTTCCTTTGTTTTATATGTTTTTCTCATGTTTTTACTTAGTTTTTGTTCTTTGTCTTAATAAGTGAAATGTTGTGTTTTACGCCACTTTTGAAACCCAAAATCGCCAAATGTGCCATAAGGAACCTAATGGTTGATTAAATGTTGTAAGGAATCATCGAAAGCCCAAATGTGAGTGAAGACATCACCTAGAATTAGGTATTGTAATATCAAGGTATGGAAGTCATGATACCCTTGACAGTGTTGAATTGAAAAGGATTGAGATCATCCACAATGGTATCGAGATACCCAACTCCCAAGGATTCTCCCAAGTCAAGAATGATGTAGGTATCACAATACCCCTGACAAGAAAAGAGAAAAAATGATTGCAAGGGCAAACCTTGTCCAACTTCAACACCAATAAAAAAGAAATGCTAAAAGGCATTTTGGGCATAAATTTTGGGTCAGAAAAATGCTAAAATAGGCCAAATTTTGTTGAGAGAAAAGAGATACCACACATTATCTAGTTTTTACCTTTTTCTTTTAATCTTTTAGGGTTTGGTTCTTCTTCTCTATAGCTTAGGGTTTATTTCCATGTTCATTTTTTGTTTTTCTTAGTTCCATTGTTGGTAGTTAAGTTAATTATTACTATAGCTAGGATTTATCTACTTGCTAAACCCTTCGAACTTTCTTATATTTGCACTTTAATCCATTAATTTAATATCAATCAGCTTTGTTATATTTCCTCTGTTAAAAAACTTATCTTAAGTGTTTTTATTTATCTTATTTGATGTCATTAGTGTGTTCCTCAAGCTTTTGCAAGAAAGATTTAGTCTTTAGCAACTTTCTTTTAGGTTAAGTTAATGGTGTTTTTACTCGATTTCTTGTGGTTAATAGGGTCAAATAGAAGCATGAATATCTAAAATGTAAGTGGTTGGCTGATGGAATTTATAGGTAATTGATTTTTGGGTTTAAGGACTACATCAAAAAAATTGGAGTAAACCAAATAGACCTCAAAAATTAGGATTGACGCCCCTAAGGGAAAATTAAGATAAGTGGTACAGAGAGGAGATCTTATTGGACATCAATTTGATAGTCTCAAGTTAGTTTGATGAGATCGAGAGATAAACCAGACTAATTTGTCGAAATTGATAAAGTTGAAGCCGAGAGGTAAAATTGAGCCAATTTAGAAGTAATAACGAATTAGATCCCTATTTTAGAGGTTAAGCAACCACATAGAAATCAACCAACCGCTCTATGTTATTGTATTTGTTCGTATTGGGTAGTTTCATATTTTGCTTTGTTTATAATTTAGTCCTTTCATGTTTCTAGATAATTAATTTATGGAATCAAACTCTTGTATGCCTGTCGTAATATGACACTTAGTGAGTAGTTAGTTAGACTCATTCGACCATGTTCATAGTTTAGGAATTGCTTAATCACCGACTCCTTTAGGTTCAACCATTGAAATACTCAAATATTCTATTTGATACTATAAATATTACAAGTGATATAGTCCGCTTGCACACAAAACCGCACTTCTAAAATTGCTTTATAAAATTGTTCGTTTTTATGCGTAAGCGTGATACAGGTGACACACCATATTGTTGGTGCATACACCTAAGGAAAGTTTTTAATTTACACAATGTGGGAGAAAAAGAAGGAGAGAGGGAAATATATTATAGATTGAGTCGTACGTTGAAATGCAGTTGAAGTGGTGAAGTATAGTTTTGGTTTAGTTGTACAACTTTGCTGAGTTGTAAAGTTGTTATAGTTGGTAGCTAGTAACTGTCATTGAGTCATTCATGATGTACATCAGTCTATAAATATTGTGTATAGATTCACAAGCTAGTAGGTTGCTCTACCGCAAATAAATTCAGTTTCATGTTTTTCTTCTTTAAGTTTCATTTTTTAAAAACAATTAATGAAAATAATACTTATAACTTAAATTATTAATTTTTTAATTTATAACTTATAAATTGTAATTATCATTTTCTATTATTATAAAATATGCCATTTTAGCTTACACCATATGATTTTCATAGCAAATTGCAAATAACTAAACACTTATTGATATATATTATCTCTTTGTTTGCAAGTAAAATTAATATTAGGAGAAATTTCAAAATAAAAAAAATCTTTAAAAAGCTGATATATTTTAAAATCTCAAGAACTTTTTTTTTATTTTGATTTTTTTGTGTTCAAAATCTTTAAAATTTTGAATTTGTTATTTTCATTTAGTTTTTACACGTGTTTTAAATCCTAACAATCTAATTGATTTTTGGTTTTCCCATAAAGTTTAAATTAGATAATGTTATTAACAATAAATATCAAAATTTTAGATTAAAATTATTATTAAAAATATTTATAATAATAATTTAAAAATAAAATAAATAATATTTATTATTTTTCTCAAATCAAAAGTTTTGGTTTTATATATTATGTAGGTAATTAATTAATATTTGTTATATTTTATTTAAAAATTATTTCTAATAATTATTAATTTTATAATAATTTTAAATTGATTAAATAATTTGTTTAACTTTGATTCGATTTTATTTTATTTTAAAATTAAGAAGCTAAATTTATGTCAAACCTAAAACATATAAATAACTTAATCTAAAATGAATCGGTTTAAAAAAAAAATTCATGTATTAAATTAAACGCGAATAACTAGACATGAATGGATCAAAATCTCGAATGGTTCAAATTCATAAAAAGTCAACCATCGAACCTAAAATGACTTGAACCAATAATGACCTAAATTTAAATTGTTTTAAATTTAAAATTACCCGAAATCAAAATTAACCCAAACCCTTTGAAACTGATTTGACTTAACTCCCCCGTCCAATTTAGAGATCTAAATTATTTATAGACAATTTTGATGATTATGTGATGTATTGGAATGATTAAATCTGTACATACCCAATTTTGCCAAACCCAAATACATTTCAAACCCTTACTAACCCAAGCTTGTTTACAATATTTTCAGCCCAATTAGCCTAACCCAAGTACTACTAGCCCAATACCCTAAATTAACCTAGCCCAGCAGCCCAAAACAAATCAGCAGAGAGGAAACCCTAATTCCACTTGTTCTGACACCAGCCATCAGCCCCATACCCTGGCACCCCAGCTCTCCATGCCACCATGTCGGCCACCTGCTCCTCTGTACCACCATGCCTCTGTCACCTTCACCCACTCCCTGCAGGACCAGAAAGAAGACAAGACAATAAATATTAAATACAATTTTGTAAAGGCTATAAAAGCCTATTTGGCTTTCTGTAAAGGGGGTTCTTGATTTTTAGATCTTTTGAATACACATATATTTCAAAAAAGTCAGTAGATATAGCAAGAATACCAGTCCGAAATAGATATCAACACAAAAAAAAAACAACCACCAAATCGGCGCACAAAACACCAAGATTGCAAATCGAAAACAAGAGGTGGTTCTAGATTTATTTTTATTTTTGTTTATTTTCTCACTAATACATACATTAAATACGTTAAATGTATGAAAGTATAATATAAAAAATACAAGAAATAAAAAATAAAAAAATAAAATTTTTTACCTTTTCCGGCCACCGCGTGTGGTGGCCGGCGCCGGCGCCGGCGAGCCTCCGGTGGCCGTCTGGTGACCGACCCCTGGCCGGATTCCCCTCTCTTCTCTCTCCCTTCTCTCTTCCCTCTCTCTTCTTTTTTTTCTTTCCCTCTCCCCAAATGATTTTTTTGGTTATTTTAGGCCTTGTATAGCCCTCCAAAACGACGTCGTTTTGGGGGCTACACTTAAGCCCCAAAACGACGTCGTTTTGGCCATGCCCGACCCATCCGACCCGACCCGCTAGAGGATCCGCGTGTTTTCGTTTGAATGGGATATTTATGCGCGCAGTCCTTCCGCTTTTCTGATGCTTCACAATTAAGTTTTTTATGGTTTTCAATTCGGCCCCATGATTTTTTGAGGTTATCAAATTAGTCCTGTTAATGCGCTGCGTTTAGAGGGAGTGGAAATATTGCTGTTTCGATCCTCCCAACGTTTCACGCGCGTACAATTAAGTCCCTTTTCTTTGTTTTCATTTCAAATTGGCCCCACAACTTTGTTTTTAATTCAATTTTAGTCCTTTTTTTCGTTTATTTTTATATCTTTATTAAATATCCTTGTTATTTTTATATTATTAGTATTATTAGTATTACTATTATTATTATTATGTATTAGTATATATTTTTATTATGTACGTGTATACATATATATATTTTCATATTTAATATTTTTATTTCACTTTATTTTAATATTTTATTAATGTTATGTTTGTTTCTTTTATATTCCAATGTTATCATTATTATTATTATTATTTTTTTTTATTAGTTTATGCTTTGTTATATATTTATATATTTATAATACGTATATATACTTGATATATTTGTATATACCTCGGTAATATTATTACTAGTTTTTAATATACGCATATATTACCTAAATATTTTAGTATTATGTATATTCTTCATGTATTATATATATGTGTTCTTAATACTATACTTTATTTGTGTCATGTTTTTTATGTTGTATTATTATATTTTAATATTATATTATATAATTATATATACATATATCTTTTATATATATTATCATTGTATATATTTTAATATTATTAGTTATATTTTTCTTTTACACTATTATACACATATTTCTAATATTATATTGTATATACTATTGTTTATATATATATGTGTGTATGTATTTATGTAGTGTACAAAATAGTTTTATTATTATTCTTATCATTTCTAAGGTATGCATATACTGTATATGTTCTATGCGTGTTGTATGGATTTTTAATATTGCTAAATATACATATATCATCGTACGCACGCATTCTTAATATTATTATTACGTGTATACATTCATTATTTTCATTTCGTGTTCAATTCCATTATTACATTATACCTTCATCTTTTCTAATATTATTGTCACCTCGATTATCTGTTTCAATATATTCCTAGCTCTTTCATTTATTGATTTTTATTTCATATTATTTTACTTTACATTATTTCGAAAATATTCTTATTCATGATTTAAATCAATTTCAATAATCAAGGCAATATACCGATTTAACATTAAGTCATCGAGTTCATCGCTATGTTGGGTGAACGTCAATTGACTCATGTTAAAGCGATATACCCTTCTAAAAAAAACGAAATAAACCAAAATTTCTCATTCTTTTAATCGGATCATGATTAAATTTTACATTGAACTTGTATTTTGTGAAAATCAAGACAACACATGTTTATGAGATACCAATTTTGGGCGTCGCGAGGGTGCTAATACCTTCCTCGCGCGTAACCGACTCCCAAACCCTAATTTTTCTCTGGCTTTTAACGTAGACCTAAATTCAGCCTTCCTTTTGTTTTAAAAAATGAATCTAATAGGTGTCCGATCACACCTAGGAAAAAGGATCGGTGGCGACTCCCTCTTTATTTTAAAATCGAACTTCAGTTTCCAAGCTTTTTCACTAGATCGCCACAATTTGCGCCCGTACCCGAAATTTTTAGGTCGCTACAGCTGGCGACTCCACTGGGGACAGCCTTGTTGAGAGTCGTGTCTGGAATTAAACACATTTTGTCAAAATTTTCAAATTTCCTTGTTCAAAGTAAATATTTGGTCATGATCCGAAAATCTCGTTTTCAAAATTCATGCATTTGTATTGTGCTGTAAATATTTCTTCTAACTTGCTTATTTGGTTGTTTTTCAGTGTTTCAATTTTATGGTTTTAATTTTGGTTTAGTTTCTTTAAGTGAAACGTAAAGGTTTATGAGTTGTTCCCCACACACCGTGTACTTGTATTTTCGCATAACATGAGCTCTCTACCTGGGCTCCGTCCGTTTAAGTGAAAGTAAACGCTACGCCCTCGTGAGTTAACTCGTCCCTCCGCACAGGCTAGTGAATACTTTCGGGTTACATATGACTTATGCTTTCGTGAGTTAACTTGTCCCTCCGCATAGGCATAAGTAAATGTAATCCCTCGAATTGAACTCGTGAGCCTGTGATAGGTTATGACCGAGGCTTCGTGCTGATCTTAGCAGATGATAGTACGAGCAATTCAAGTACCTGTCTAGAATCGAGACTGCATATAACGAACCATACGAGCTATCCAATTAGAGTCATGCCGAACCTCTGTCCGCTTATAGTCATCAAAATAAGTACACGGGGAAAATGCCTTTTGCCTTTCATTTACACTGTTTATGCAAAATAATTGGATTGGGTATTTTAATTTGTTTTTCAAATTATATTTGTTGTGTTTACTAACCAAGTTTGTTCGTTTTTACTTTTATTTTCATCATGCATCATAGGCATCATATTAGGAAGGTGTTGATTAAAAGTTGGTTGCCAAAAAACGGGTTTCTGATGGAGGAGTCAATTACACAAATAATTGAGAAGAATATCGTGATTCGGGACTGGTCTCTAAAAATTCAGAGAGAAAAGGGGGATAGTCTAGTGGAAGGGTGTGTCGCCAATTTGCCCGACCATATAACTGTAAATGTTCGCCAAAATAACTTTGAGGATTTGGTTCGAATTTGGAATCAGTGGGATTCAGACACTAGAGACATTTTCACTGAGAGGTATGGAGATATAGCTCACCTGATCACCATCCGTGTAGACGAACAGTTGATTCAAGCCATGGTTCGGTTCTGGGACCCAGCTTATCAGTGTTTCACCTTCAATCAAGAAGACATGACTCCAACCATAGAAGAGTATGCTGCTTTACTCCGCATCGACAATGTACAATTCGGCAAAATATATGTGAAGGAGCCTAAGCCGATGACCTTCAAGAAAAAGTTAGTGAGACTGATAGACATGACTGATGCATGGGCCGAAAAATAGATAAAGAAGAAGAATGAAACCATTTGCATTCCATGGTCCTCCCTACGAGATTTGGCTCTGAACCATCCCAACATGCTGAAAAGGGTAAGTCTATTCGCTTTGGCCATTTACGGTTTGGTCATTTTCCCAAAAGTTCTCAGACATCTCGAAGTTGCAGTAGTTGATTTCTTCGAAAAGTTAAAACAAGGAATCAACCCTGTCCCGACCATCCTAGCCGAGACCTTCAGGTCCCTGAGTAGTTGTCGAAGAAAAGGGGAGGGACGATTTATCAGATGTGCGCAGTTGCTCAATGTTTGGATTTTGAGTCACTTCTGGAAGGTAGAGCGCACTCCGTTCCATATGTTTTCTAAAACATTCTCCCCACTAGAAGCTTACCTCAATAAAGAATGGCCGAAGGAAGTCACCGAGCAACATTGGGTATCAGTTTTTCAGAATCTTCGCACCTAGAATATAACATGGAGAGCACCCTGGATCCGTCCTTCAGTTCTGCTATACAAATGTGGAAGCCAAGATTGGGTACCTTTACTCGGGTTATGGGGAGGAGTTGGATATGCTCCGCTATTAGTCCAAAGGCAATTTTCTTCGCGACAATTCCTCCCCGCAACTGGAGGATTAGCACAGTTCGAGTTTGCTTTCGCGGGTGAAGGATATATGAAGAGAGTCCGAGACACTGCAAAGTATTGGAAGGAAATTCATTTCATGGAATTAGCTTTGTATGTTGATACCCTTACCCAGGATTACGACATATGGAGGAAGCAACGGGTAAATAGTCAGCAAATCTCATCAACAAACTACACCATCCAGAATCCTTTCTCGGAGGAAACGCCGTCTGAGCTAGAAATGGCAAGACAAGAATTCGAACGAGAAAAGGCCAAGATGTCTCGGGACCTTAGTGCCCTTCAAGAAGAAAACTATCAACTGAAGATTGAAGTTCAGGTTGAAAGGTCCAGGACTGAAAAAGTACAAAGAGAAGCCGAGATTGTGAGAAACGACTTAAGGGACCTTCATTTGGAAAACAAGAAATTAAGAAACACTATAAAGAATAGCGGGTTGGGCAAGTCGACAGCAGAATGGAAGGAAGAAATTAGCAATATCAAGGGAGGAATGGAGTTTTGGAAGGGAAAAGCAAAGAAAGAGGAGGAAAAGACTGCGCGCGCTGTGATAGAGTTAAGAAGGAAGAACGCCGAGTATGAAATAGTGACTGCAAAATTGGCGAATAGTCAGTCTGAACATCAAGAATTAAAAAGGAAAACACGAGATCTAGAAAATATGCTGCAATCTCGTCAACAACAATTAGATAACCTCTTGAAGGCTCTAGAAGAAAAGAGTGAGCAGTACGATAGGGACATTCACGCGTATGAAGGAACTCTCAAAGAAAAAGAAATGCAACTTGACTTCTTGATCAATGAAATTCGTAAAGCGGCTATGCAAGTTGTTCAATTATCAGATGAAGCCGAAGTTCTCAGTTGCCAATTCCCTCCGAGCCAAAGATCGAGCATATCAGAGTTTTTAGAGCAAGTGAAGAAACAAGGCAATGTGGCTAGGAAATTTGTGTAACTGTTGGAAAAATGAGAACTTTGTGTAATAGACTATGTTGATAAATGAAATGCCTAAATATGGGGCTATCTTGAAATCAATACCAATTTCTTGCATTTCATTCATAACTGACATTCATTTGACATTCATGCATTCATTCATGCATCAATTCATTCATTGCATATCCCATACTCGTTCGCTGAGGTTAAAACGTACAATTCGCAGTTGCAAGACTTCAAGACTGGAACCACGTCATCCGTATAAAACGCGCCGACAAGCTAGAGTAATGAAGAATGAATTCAATGAGAGAATTGAAAGGATGGAAATGGCTCAAAAGGAATTACAAGAGCAACTGGCCAAATCGCAACAAGAGACGAGAGACCTAATGGCAAGATCTCGAGAGGAATCTCTCGAGCAAAGAGATCAGATGGCTAAAATGATAGAGATGATGACAACTTTGGTCAAAGGAAAAATGCAGAACCCCGATGTTATGGAACCTCAATCAAGAATTCACCATGATCAGGATCCACTCTATCCCCCGGGATTCACTCCACCGCCCGCATATACAATACAAAGAGGGTATACTCAAGAGAAACCCACTGGCTTGGAACATCGACCTATGCCACCTGCTCCACCCACTAATTTGGGGCAAGGAATGTTAGCGTCGAACCCAGGGGCTAGTCCTGCTAATCCACTAGTTCCAGATCTGGATGACCCAGCAGAGGTAGCCAAGTTGAAATTGGATAACCATGACGCAAAATATAGGAGTCTAGAGGAAAGACTCAAAGCAATAGAAGGCACTGAAGTTTTCCCCGCACTAGGTGCCAAGGAACTCAGTTTGGTACCTGATCTAATTTTGCCTCCGAAGTTCAAAGTGCCTGATTTTGAGAAGTATGATGGGACAAGGTGCCCAAAAGCACATCTCATTATGTTCTGTCGAAAAATGACCGGTTATGTGAACGAGGATAAACTACTCATACATTGCTTTCAAGATAGTCTAACAGGGTCAGCTCTTCGGTGGTACAATCAACTTAGTAGAGAAAAGATTCGATCCTGGAAGGACTTGGCGTCAGTATTTTGCGAGCAGTACAAGCATGTATCGGATATGGTGCCAGACCGTATGACCTTGCAAATGATGGAGAAAAAGCCATCAGAGACTTTTAGACAGTATGCGCAGAGATGGAGAGACGTCTCAACTCAAGTGGAACCCCCATTAACAAAAACGGAGATAACCGTTCTCTTTATCAATACTTTAAAGGCGCCGTTTTATGAAAAATTTGTGGGAAGTGCCACGAAAGAGTTTACGGATATTGTAATATCTGGTGAACTCATAGAGAATGCCGTCAAGAGCGGTAGAATGGAAGGATCAAAAGGCTCAAGAAAAGCAGCACCCTTAAGGAAGAAAGAGCCAGAAGCCCACATGGTGGGAACTGAGAGTCGTTACATTCTTAATTCGTATCCTAACCAACCCCGACCTCGAAATTATCCACCCTCGAATTTCTATTATCCCCCTCAAACCCCTTACTACCAAGCACCACATCCGTCCTGCCCCGTATACGCCACGAACAACCAAAGACCCGTCACCACTTTCCCATAAAACACGGTACCCGCCCAAAGCCAACCCAGAAACGAACCAAGACCATCAAGGCATAATCCCGAGAGACCGCAATTTACCCCCATCCCTGTGTCGTATGGGGAATTGTACCCAAAACTTTTAGAAAAATAGCTAATTTCTCCTCGTTACATGGCACCCCTTAAACCTCCATACCCAAAGTGGTACGATCCAAACGCTAGTTGTGTATACCACGCAGGGAACCAAGGGCACTCTACTGAGAACTGTCTCGCTTTCAAAAGGAGAGTTCAAGGACTCATTGACGCGGGTATCCTACGATTCGATAGTGCTAGTAACGCCACGGGGAACCCGTTCCCAAACCATACCGAAGGGAATGTGAGCACAGTGGGGAAAGAGGATGAATGGAAGGTCAGAAGATGTGTATCAGAAATAAGGACGCCTCTGCAGAAAATCTGGGAGGTATTGGTTAAGAAAGGATTGCTCTGTCACTCTGATAGAATTTTTGGAGAAGAAGGTCAAAGTTTTTACAATTTTCATGGGATTGTTGGACATGACATTCAGTTATGTGATGACTTTAAAAGGTTACTTCAAGACCGGATGGATAATAAGGAGATCAATGTCCTTAACAAGAGTGAAGATGCCAACGAAAGAGAAGTATGCGTCTCTGATAGCCAATCATCAGGGCCCCCTTATAGTGCTGATCGACCGTTGGTAATTTATTACGACGCGATGAGAGAGCCATTGAAACCATAGATGGTAATTGAAGTACCATCTCCTTTCCCGTATAAGGACAACAAAACAGTACCGTGGAGATATGATGTTAATATCGTTACACCGGAAGTTGAAAAGTCCAAAGCCATAATTGAAGATGTTGGGGAGGTAGGTCATTTTACTCGAAGTGGACGATGCTATTCTAAAGAAGTTGAACCGGTAAAGAAAAGTAGCGACTCGAAGTAAAAAGGAAAAGCAGTGATGCACGAGGTCAAAATCGAGCAAGAAATTCCACCCGTGAAAGAAACTAAAAAGCCTGTGAATGAGGAAGAAGCTCAAGAATTATTGAAATTTATTAAGCACAGCGAATATAGTGTGGTGGAACAATTGAGCAAGCAGCCAGCACGAATCTCAGTTCTATCTCTATTGTTAAATTCAGAGCCACACCGGAACGCTTTATTGAAGGTGTTAAATCAAGCTTACGTGGCCAACAACATATCTGTCGAAAAGCTTGATAGGTGGGTAAACAATCTGAATGTGGACAACTTCATCTCTTTTAGTGATGATGAGATACCGCTAATGGTAGAGGTTCGATAAAAGCGCTGCATATCACGACCCGCTGCAAGGGCTACATAATACCGAACGTACTCATCGATAATGGGTCAGCGTTAAATGTTATGCCATTGGCTACGCTTTCCAGAATATCGATGGATTTGTCCTACTTAAAGCCCTGTCATTCCATGGTAAGGGCATTCGACGGGACGAAGCGCGAAGTCATGGGAAAGATCGAAATCCCTTTGGAAGTGGGCCCTTACATCTATGAGGTCGAATTCCAAGTCATGGACATTACACCCTCTTATAACTGCCTTTTGGGAAGACCTTGGATTCATTCTGCTGGAGCAGTCCCATCATCCCTCCATCAAAAGGTGAAATTCATCATGGATGGCTGTTTGGTCACAGTCGAGGGCGAAAAAGACATCGTCGCATCTATCTCTGCTGATGCGCCATACCTGGAAGTAAGGAAGGACGCAGTGGAATGTTCCTTTCGATCCCTTGAATTCATCAATGCCACTTTCGTCGCTGAGGGAAATAGAATTCCGATGCCAAAACTGTCGAGAAATACCAGAATGGGTGTCAAGTTGACCGTAGGAAGGGGAGCTCGTGCGAGAAGAGGTTTAGGGAGACATCTGCAAGGAATAGTGAGGGCTTTAAAGCCAGTGCACCACAAGGCCCGATACGGTTTGGGGTTCCAGCCTGACATGCGCCAAAGAAGAAGACAGTGGAAGAAGGATAAAGAGAGAAGAATTGCAAGGACTTTGGGCCGAGAACCAGAATGGGAACCAATAGAGTACCCTCCTTTGTCAAAAACATTTACATCTGCGGGAATGATGTACCCTAGACAAGATGATCCACGAAACATGCTGGGATTAATTGAAAGGGATTTTCAGAATGTCAGTATAAATGTCATTGACAAAGAAGCTGGTGCAAGTAAAGATGTCTCGAGGATACGCCCTTGCCCTCCTGGTTTCATGTTGAACAATTGGATTGCTGAGGAGCTTCTTGTAGTTTATAAGCCTTCAGAGTAATGCTAAACATCAACCTTCTATTGTGTCATTAGATATAATGGAATTCTTTTGTAGGAGCTTGCATTCGCTCTTTATCATTTAAGTGAATATCAATGAAGATGCATTTTGTCACGATTTTTCGCATTATCACTAATTTCATAATCATTTTCTCATTTCATAGCCTATCCTTACATTTGCCTCATTGCCATGTTATAACATTTTGTTTGTTGTTTCCAATACTTGGATGTCCCCCGATAGCTTCTTTTTCCATTCAACTTTCAGGTGCTCAGATATTGACGACATGAATAAGCCCGTTACGAATCTTGAAATTGATTTTGAGAAGGCTGTTTGCTTAGGAGAATTTGAAGTCGAAGAAAATGCTGAAGATTATGTCTCGTCTCCTGAGTTGTTAAGAATGGTGGAACAAGAGGATAAACAGGTTCTGCCTCATGAAGAATCTGTGGACACAATAAATTTGGGCACTGAAGAGAGGAAACAAGAAGTGAAGATTGGGACTTCTATTTCAGAAAGTACCAGGCATAGTTTGATCACTTTACTCCGCGAATACAAATATGTTTTCGCGTGGTCATACCAGGACATGCCAGGGCTAGATGAAGATTTAGTGGTCCATAAGCTCCCATTAAAGCCAGAATGCAAGCCCATCCAGCAAAAATTAAGACGGATGAGGCCCGAAATGCTGTTGAAAATAAAAGAGGAAGTCAAGAAGCAATTTGACGCTAGCTTCCTACAAGCCTCCAAATATCCAGAATGGGTGGCTAACATAGTCCCGGTACCAAAGAAAGATGGAAAAGTACGAATGTGCGTGGATTACCGTGACCTGAATCGAGCAAGCCCAAAAGATAATTTTCCCTTGCCACATATTGACACGTTGGTGGACAACACAGCAAAACATTCATTGTTTTCTTTCATGGATGGATTCTCGGGGTATAATCAAATCAAGATGGCTCCTGAGGATATGGAGAAAACTACCTTCATAACAATGTGGGGAACGTTCTGCTACAAGGTTATGCCATTCGGGTTAAAGAATGCTGGGGCAACATATCAGAGGGCTATGGTGACATTATTCCATGACATGATGCATAAGGAAATAGAGGTCTACGTCGATGATATGATTGCTAAATCTCGAGGAGAAGAAGAACATGTAATGAACCTCAAGAAGTTGTTCGAAAGGCTGAGAAAGTTTCAGCTAAAGCTTAATCCAGCCAAATGTACATTCGGGGCTACCTCGCGAAAATTGCTAGGCTTCATTGTCAGTGAAAGAGGTATCGAAGTTGATCTAGATACAATAAAAGCCATCCAAGAATTACCTCCCCCGCGCACACAAAGGAAGTCAGGGGATTTTTAGGGAGGTTGAATTACATTGCTCGATTCATTGCTCAACTTACCAACCAATGCGACCCAATTTTCTACTCCTTCGAAAACATAACCCGGGAGAATAGAACGAGGAGTGCCAAGTGGCCTTCGATAAGATAAAACGGTATCTGTCTAATCCTCCTGTGCTAGTACCACCGACCCCTGGAAAACCCTTAATTTTGTACCTGACCGTGTTGAAAACTCAATGGGTTGCGTACTGGGGCAACATGATGAGTCAGGGAGAAAAAAAAGGCAATCTACTACCTCAGCAAAAAGTTCACTGAATATGAGGCAAAATATTCGCCCGTTGAGAATATTGTTGCGCTCTGGTTTGGGTAGCTCGGAGACTCAGACAATATATGTTGTATCACACGACATGGCTAATTCAAAGCTGACCCAATAAAATACATGATGGAATCACCGGCACTATCAGGAAGAATGGCACGATGGAAGCTCCTCCTTTCGGAATATAGATTGCCTATGTAAGTCAGAAGTCAATAAAAGGGAGCGCAATAGCTGACTTCTTAGCAACTCGAACGACAGAGGAATATGAGCCTTTAAGATTCGATTTCCCAGACGAAGACTTAATGTGCATCATAAAAATAGAATCCGATCATCAAAAGAGAAGTCATGGAAGATGTGCTTTGATGGTGCGTCAATGCTTTAGGGCATGGAATTGGAGCAATCCTGGTATCACCAGACGGGATCATTATCCGTTCACTGCAAGACTGAACTTCTTCGTACAATAATATCGCAGAATATGAGGCCTGTATCATGGGCTTCGTGCAGCTATCGAACAACATCGAGATCTTGGAGGTGTACGGACTCAGCCTAGATTTACCAAATCGGGAATGGAATGAGGACTCTTGTATCAGATTAGTGGCTGTGATCAGGATTCAGAAAACTTTCATACTCGGAAGAAAACTGGCTGATGCCTAGCCTTGGCTCAATTCAGCAGTAGGCAGAAATAATGCCCCTCAAAATGAGCATATACGAGGTCCCTGCACTCTGTTGTAGCATTGAGAAAGAAGTAGACGAACGGCCATGGTTCCATGATACCTTAGAATATATCAAGAATCAAAGGTATCCCGAGCAAGCGAATGAGAACGATAAAAGAACAATTAGAAGAATGGCAGCGGGATTTGTTCTTGATGGGGATATCCTGTATAAAAGAGGAAAGGATTAGATGCTTTTGAGATGTGTGGATGATGTTGAAGCCAGAAAATACTTGAAGAGGTCCATGAGGAATTTGCAGAACGCATGCCAATGGTTCAATACGGCCAGAAAGATCATGAGACTCGTTATATTGGCTGACAATGGAAAGTGACTGCATCAATTGCCAGAAAATGCCACAAATGTCAATCATACGGGATAAAATTCA